>NC_141606.1:8141884-8484384 GCF_047967505.1 Dipteris shenzhenensis
AGCTTGCAAGCAAAGAACAAGGGCAAAGTTTTTGAGCACATGATATCTCTCCTTAACGGTGCGAGGGATTGTAGGGTAACTATCTATCCATTTTTCTCCCCATTGGTCTGAAAATGTGGTAGCAGTGGGAAGGTTCAGAGCGATGGTGAGGGGGGGGGTAATCAACAGCAGTGGGGAACGAAGGTCTGGAGGTTGGAACGGTGGTGGATACGGCGCCATGGCTGACGGTGGGAGTGAGAACAATGGGGACAGGGAGCTTCCGAGGGTGGTGGAGCTGGGGGATGAGACGGACGTGGGAGGTTTGCCATTGTTGTGATGTTGATCACAAGTTGCAAGTCGCACCTGAAATTTCCAATCCAAGCTGTGAAGTCTCCCTCAGCTAAGGCAGACAAAGCAACTCACGCAAGCTCCACATGACAAAAGCAAATAAGAACCACCTGGCCAACCCATGGCGAATCAAAGTCACGTAATGTATGCAGCTGATCTTCGCCAACCTTGCAGTGGAAGAGAATCACATATTGGAAAGCGCTATCAAACTTCAACCTCTATCTACCGTTATCAAGAACATCTTGCAGTCCAGGAGATCTGATCAGAGGTGCCAGAATCAAGACCATGGATGGATCCACGGACGTTTGTGTGCAGCAGCGTCATTTCCAAGTTTGCTCACAGGTTTTTTCGAAATGCAAAGAAATAACAGTTTTATGATTTGCTGATGAAGTTGTAGCGGTTATCTCCTAAGGGTTTTTCTTCCTGCCAAAGCAAAGTCAAGGAGTGATTCCAGCGCTCGATGGGTGCTGCGTTCTCTAACGTTCATGGGGAGGGAGAAGATTGGGAAGAACACAAGTGCCGAGCGAACCTCAAAAAGCTTGCAAGAATGCTGCTAGAGACAGTCGTGCTATCGGCAAGAGATCTGCCTCTCCCTTCATAGTCACCTCACAGATCTCAGTAGCGCCTACCCCAGCTGAGCTTGAGAATTATTCATCGCCACGTACCCCTGCAAACTGAGGCTCGACCAACGAGAAGATCTCTCTGTAGACCCCTCGAACGATTGCAAAAATGCCGAATTCTCAATTGCTCACAAATAGGGAGGTGGCAGATTTGTGAGCAAGGCTATTGATGGATCTAAGGAGCTAGCAATGGAGACACAAGGAGGGCATGGTGGAGTCACTCAAGGTCTACAATGAGCCCTCCACTGTAGCTGCAAAAGATGGTGTGGCGCAAGAAACACTCAGGGCGTTGGCCAAGGACCTTGATACCCATCACCCCATCTTCTCTGAAATCTGCCTCGATATTTCAACACCAATGACCGGGAAACTCCTTGGTCGATTTCTAGGAAAAGCTTGAGGTGGGGAGATCGCTGGTGCACAACTGCATGTAGCTCACTGTCTAGCACCCCATTCAGAAGCTTCCCTACAACAAAGCCATCTTGAAGTTGAGACGGCTTTAGCCATGCTACGTTTGCAGCATGTACATGAATACAAGCTGGTTCTACAATAGCAATAGAAGCTGTGAGAATCAGTTGATCCAACGACCCACTTATAGAGCGCCAGTGATCAAAATACATCTCTTCTCATGGAGTGGGTTAGTCAAGCTGATAGAACTAGAGACCATGCTGCTACAGGTAATGATCAGGTCTAGAGGCAAGTTGGAGCAAATGTATAGCCAGTACTTGAGTTTGTGGTAGGTCTTGATGATACAGTCAGCCAAGTGAAGTTGCTTCTCTTCTCTGGCAAGGAGAAGATGGTTGCAATAGTTGGAGGCATGGGTGCGATCATATCGACAACGCTGCATCCTTGGTGTAGGAGGCAAGCAGATAACAGTCATCATTGCCTATTACACCAACATTGAGGAGGCAAATGAACCATCCTTTGAGCTCTACAAATTAGCGATGGGATCAAGGGAGGTGCCTCCAAAGCCAGTGTTGGAAGATTTGCAGAGCAATGAGTATCACTAGCCATGGGCTGATTCTTGGGTTGAAGAAGGTTTTTGAAAGAATTATTCGCTTCCTTAGCAATCCTACTTGCTTACCAAATTTTGCATTACTGTTGTCCCCTTAATTTTTTACAAAAATTGGAGTCAATGAGTCTGGTATCTTTCTTGACTTTGAAATTTAATTGTTGTTGGGTGCTGAGTTTGATAGCTATTGCTTCTATGAACATTGTCTCCAAATGTTTGTGGGAGGGCACCAAACTTGCAAAAAGTTGTACAATGTGTTGCCCACTATTCAGGAGCTGAAGTGGATGGTTCTACCTGTGAATTAGGCAACTACATTTATGTCAATGTACACATCCAAGTGTTGATGCTTGAGCTAACATTATGCTAAAGTTGCATACATTGTGGTTGCTTGAAACGTTGGAGAGGATGCGAGAGGGAGAAAACGCCTCAACCTCTCTATATACCCAACTAATCATGTGCCAACCATTTCCATTTGCGGACATGTCCATATCCTACATAATCAGTACATAATGCATGCTTTTAATGTTGCCGAGAAGGGCACCACATGGTGGCAATGCCATGTCCCCTTATACTGAGCTTCTAAATTGACAATACTAAAATCGAATCAACTTCTTTAGTATCATAGTGGAGTGCACTGGGTTGAGCTAAGTAGAGATACAAAAAACAACAAACTTCTTATCTTATCTTATTTACTTCTTACCTTATATCTTATATCTTACTATATATTAAGGAGGGAGGGAGGTTCTAATAAGCCACGTGTCGTGTGGAGGGAGGCAAAAGATTGCCACATGTCGTGTAGCTAGGATGCAAGCGGGGTGCATCTATTGAGCACTTCTCTTCCCCAGGCGATTATACTCCAGCGCGTGAAATTTCAATCCTCCTCTCCCTTGCCTGTCAACTCCTGCACTTCCTTGTGTTTGCCGGTCATCTCTTCGGCCTTTTTGCTCATTTGAGTCCTCCAAGCACCCGTGTGCTCAGGCTCCTCATACGTCCTCCTCCAGTCCAGAGTATGGACAGCCATCCCAAGCATTACAATGTGGGTCGTCATCGCTACATCGGGCTTCTTTGTTTGTCTTTATTTCTCTGACCTCGCACAACTCCGTGTTCTTTTACGGTTGTAATTTCTATGTGTAATGTGAAAGAGTCTCCTTGAGGCTCCCTCGCCATTCGGGATCTTTCTCTACAGGAAAGATGTTTCTTTGTGGGTGTATTTTGTAGTGATGGCCAATGATTAGAGAGATTTTTTGGAATTTTAGAAATTTTTTGGGTATTTTTGCACACCGTCCCAAAGCATGCCTGTGTAGGAAGCTTCGGAGATATTGAATGTGGGAGGTACATGCCTGTATAATCTGTGATTAGAGAAGTCTAGGAATAGTCTTTCCGATCAACCAACGTATTGACGGCTTGCCGATCATCAAAAACCTGCAGCCAATCTCCCAAATGATCAGGTACTTCATAGATTTTTCTGTGTTTTGCACTTGAGCAAGCTACAAGTTTGCAACTGAAGGCGTGGATGAGCAAGTTTTCAACCGATGTGTCGAGTGTTATTGAACCTTTGCTAAAATGTGAGTGTTTCTTTGTGGAGGGAGAGATAATTCATCTACCATTTCGAAGTGAGTGAACTTTGGAATTGAGTGAAAGAGCGATGGAGAGAAAGGGCTTTGTAATTCATCTACCATCGAAAGAGTCCTTTTTGGGCAGGGATCCAATTTCTAGATCTACAGAGGTAGGGAAGCATCGTGATAGGCTACGCATGGATGGACTTCAAGATGGCCGGTTGCAAGGAGTTGTTGGACGGCAAACTCCTAAGTTGTTGGAAATTTACCACTTCTTAAGCATCTGGCCTCGACCATGCTCTCAACAATTTACCACTGCTTCAGTATCTGGCCTCGGCCATGCTCTCAACAGCCTCCATATGAAGTTGGATCTCTATGTTTAGAACCCAAGTGGCCACCAAGGGTTTGAAGTGCTCAGATCTGAGAGATGACTGGCTTTACTTCACAGGCCACATAGGGCCCGAAACTTTGAGTGTGGCGGCAATGTTTTTTGAAGCCACCGGATTCAGTCTAGCACATTTGTTCACCTCTTGCCCAGTTGGAGTGCCCATAGGGATTGCACTATATTGATTTGAAATGCAATATAGAAAGTCCCGTGGCCACCCTTTGCATCCATTTTTGGCCCTTCATCATCTTGAGTCATTTCCTACAGGAGTGTTTTGCGGGACCTTGACAATTCTCATGTTAGAACACATAAAAAATCAGGCACTGCCCATTCTTAGGAGCTTCATTCTTGAGGCTGAGGTCACCAAGAGGTATCTGTTTGCCTTCATCCTCCATATCAAAGCTTTTGAAGCATATGTGTTTGCCCACAAATGTACTTTTGGATAGATAGTGAATTGAAGAAGCTTGATGAAGTAAGAAGAAGATAAGTGCTCTTGCAAAGAGAGAGAGAGAGATTTGGCTAGAGATGAAGGTTGAAACAGGCCCAGGCAGATGGTGAACAAATGCAGAGTGGCAGCGACTATCAGGTCAACAAGATTTGGGGTAGAAATGCTCAGCAAGTCATTGGTGAATTATAGATAGAAGTGCAAGAAAGCAATTCTGAAACCAAGACCTTGGTGTCTTGGTGAGGATGTTTGACCTTGAGATGTGGTTGGATGAGGAGTCGAAAACTTTTGTGAAGGTGAAGGATATTGATGAGTGCTTGGAGTCATCCAGGTGCTAGCTGGTATGGCTGACGTAGAGGAGGATTCTTTGCGAGAACCTGTAGATTTGTTGACGTAGGAGGGGGCTACACATGGAAGTTGGGAGCTTAGTGCAAGCTCATGGTCTAGGTAATCTGGATTTATGCTTGGGATTTGATTTCTCGAGTATGTTGTTTAGTTGCGGACTTGACAGACCCTGAGAGCATGGTGTTCGGAGAAACTCAAGCAATTATCCTTTTAAGAAGGGGACATTTGGAGGATGCCGGTGCCTAGAGTGCTGAAGTTCAAAGGTGGGTACGTGATTGAAGGATGTGGTGCCATCGGGTCCTACCAAAGATGGACCTGTGTACCAAGTTGGTTTGCTTGCACGGGACCAGACCTACTGGAGCAGGAGCCACTGGTTAAAAGAGCAAGAAGTAATATAGACACCTCATTGTTCCAAGGGGCTACAACATGGACGCTGCATGAGCATCTTCATCGATGAGTTGGGATATGAATGAGATGTGTCGGTAAGTGGGAGTGTTGGGAAATTCCTCCCCATCTGTAAGCCTCCATATGAGGAGAGCATGGGGGAGGTGGACCTAGGGTTAGGGCTACCACATGGGCAGCTTATCGGCGACTATCATGTGGGTAGCAAACTCAGTGGGAATACAAAGAAGAGGGGGCTGCCACATTGGTAACATCTAGGTTGCCAGGTGGGCAGCATACAAGCAATCAAGAAAAGGAATATGGGGCTGTCCCATGGGTAGCACATAGGCTTCCATATGGGCAGCACAATCATAGACTTACCCGGCCATGAGTGGAGCTCTTGGTGGAGAGATTCTGTATGGAGCAAACATGTGACAAGGTGGAATTGTTCACAGTAGTTCTGGGCAAGATCTGGAGCTTGGAACATGTTGACTAGAGAATGGAGGCCTGTGCAAGACTGTGTGGACATCCTGGAGCAGTCAAGTTGAGATTGGATGGATTGGAAGAGCTGGTACAGCCCAGAAGTGCATAGATCTGTAGTTGCCTTCATGACAGGTGTCTGCAACAGCATGTATGAGGCTGGTACGGTAGATCTAGGGCAAGATGTAGCACTGGTACAGATGTGAAACAGTAGGTAGAAGGCTGGAGCTGATAGGCGATTGGCAGGAGTAGACCATGGGCTAGAGATCAGGGCTAAAACAGGCCTAGGAAGATGGCGAACAGATGCAACATGGGGGCGACTATCAGGTCGGCAGGATCTTTGGCAAAAATGCCTTGCAACAGGGCATTGGTGAACTATAGATAGAAGTGCAAGAAAGTAATTGTGGCAAAGCAAAAATTCAAGTCACTTATATCGTATAGATGGTCTTGCAGATGAAGAACCAGTACTGCATGGTCATAGGCAAATACAGCGTTTGTCTTCTATGTCCCTTTGCCATGAGTAGTCTTTCTCTGTATGCATTTGAGGGTTGAATAACATTGCATTGTTGTTTTGTTAATGGTGTGTTGCAGCTTCTACTCCTTGACGTGGTCTGCTTTCCTCTTAAAGTCACATTGTACATATGGGCCTACTAGACCATGGATGTCACAGGTGGTTGTTTATAGCAGAGGTGTAGGAGTATGTTCACCCCACGAGTGTATGGATTTTGTATAGACCGAGGAGCAAGGGTTATGCTTTGTATAGACTGGGGAGTATATTCATTTTGTATAGATCCAGGAGCCAATATATTCATTTTGTATTCATTTTGTGTAGACTTTGGAGTAAATTCACCTTGTATAGAGTTGAAGCCAGTATATTTGTTTTGTATGGAGTCAAGAGTGAGATGTATAGTATATTCATTTAAGGAGGGTTATTTTTTTTTGTATAGATTCATGGGGATATTTGTTTCATATTGATCCATAGTATGTTCATTTTATTTGGGTCAGCAAGCTTTTACTTGCATTTTAAGATTAGGGCATCGTGTCTTGGAAATCTCGCCCTTCTCGGATGTTCTCTCTTGGAATGCATTGATCTCACAGGATACACATAAGAGGGCCAAGGTGAGCAGGCAATGGACGCATGCAGCATGAGAGCTATGATATCATATTGTGCTGCTCTTATGGACATGTATACATTACAGGATACGTATAACAGAGATAGGGTGAGCAAGCACTGGACTGTTTTTGAACTTATGCAACATGAGGGCTACGATATAATACTGTGCTGGGCATTGCTCTTCTGGACATGTATGGCAAATGTCGTGCTCTCTCTCTCTCTCTCTCCCCCTCAGTGCGCAGGTCCCTTCTTGGAATTTTCGTTGTCTTGGAATGCATTGATCTCACAGGAACAGCACAATAGGACCAAGCCCATGGTCTTTTGGCAATGATCTTTTGGACATGTATGCCAAGCGTGTGCTTGAGGAGCTTCCAGCTCAGAATGTTCTCTCTTGGAATGCATTGACAAGGTCAAGGTAAGCAAGCATGATGCCTTTGTGGGCAGCATGCCCCGAGGGAAAAAGAAAGAGAGGGGGTTGCCACATGGGCAAGCACCTCACACCAGAGCAAGGGGACTACCACATGGGCAGCACATGGGTAGCCATGTGTGCAACACAAGAAATGAGTACCTGGCACCAAGATGGACAACAACAGGCTGCGTAAAGAGAGCTGCGTAAAGAGACTGAGAAAAACCACGATGTTGTCAGCATGGGTACAACTTGGTACGGATGCTTGGAGCAGACTATATAGAGGTCCACGTGGCTTGACAAAAGGCAGATCCAAGGCAGGAAGGAGGTGCAGCTGTGGTGCAGATCTATAGGTGTCTGGCAAACCCTTAGGGCTTGCATTGGACCACGGTTTGGGGCAGGAAAGGCCTTGGACAAATGGCAGGGAAGATGGAGCAGATAGGCGAGGGTTATGGGCAGGTGGCAGGCCTACAATAGGCCCTGGGATAGCACAGATATGCTAGGCACCCAGGTGGCCAAGAGCAGCAGTAAAAGGGCTGGCCATGGGGCCTTAGATAGTAGAGCCCTATTGGGTCGGCCCAGTGGGTAGGTCAGCCAATAGGGGGGCTGCTGGGTTGGCCCATTTCCCCCTACTGGATCGGTTGGTTTTGGGCCTTATAAAGGGGCCCCTTCTGGAGCTCATAAGGCATCACTTGGAGCAGCATTCCAAGAGTAGAAAGGCCTGCAATAGGCCCTAGGATAGGGCAGGTGGTAGGCCTACAATAGGCCCTGGGATAGGGCAGATATGCTAGGCACCCAGGTGGCCGGGAGCAACAGTAAAAGGGCTGGCCGTGGGGCCTTAAATAGAGCCCTACTGGCTCAGCCCAGTAGGCAGGTCAGCCAATAGGGGGATGCAGTGATCTGTGGGTGTGCCTTGAAAGAGTGGGAGATGTAGAGAGAAAGAGAGAAGGAGAGAGTGATGGAAGCAGTGAGGAAAGGAGAGAGTGATGGAAGTCTGCAGAGCCCGTGGCCATGCTGGCTACAGCCAGCACACATTGCCATGCAAGCAACCACATTAGCTGCCACATAGGTAGCCGAGTCGGCTGTCACATAGGTAGTCAACGACAGCAGACAATCATACAGACAGCACCTCATTAGTGCACAATAGCCACATCAGCAACATGGTAGTCGGTGATTGGAGCAGATGCAGCCCGACCAGCTTGGTCGGGACAGATTTGGCCAAGGGGTTACTTGCCTTGGTCGGTCATTTCTAAGGCCCAAGCGAGCCTATAAAAGGTAGCCGCCTTGGCCTCTTTCGTCATTCACTTCCAGGGTTGAAGAGTGCAGCCAACAGTAGTATTTTGCAGCTGAGGTCAGGCTAGGATTAGGAGCAGCGAATTTGGTTCCTCCTTGGCATCTTCCATGCCTAGGACATCTTCCAGGCCCCTTCATTTTGGACAGTAGCAGCAGCATTAGGGTCTGCATCAAAGCATCCCTCTTCTGCTTATCTACAGTGAGGGTTTATCCCTCCATACAGTACTTATTCTTTGAGTTGTATTCAGCCCTATTGGGAATACATTTATGTTGGCAATGGGCAGGTCACCTCCCCATCTGTAAGTTCCCAAATGAGGAGAGCGTGGGGGAGGTGGACCTAGGGCCAGGGCTACCACATGAGCATTTGATTGGATGCCTTTGTGGGCAGCATGCCCCGAGGGAAAAAGAAAGAGAGGGGGTTGCCACATGGGCAGCACCTCACAGCAGAGCAAGGGGACTACCACATGGGCAGCACATGGGTAGCCATGTGTGCAACACAAGAAATGAGTACCTGGCACCAAGATGGACAACAACAGGCTGCGTAAAGAGACTAAGAAAGACCACGATGTTGTCAGCATGGGTACAACTTGGTACGGATGCTTGGAGCAGACTATATAGAGGTCCACGTGGCCTGACAAAAGGCGGATCCAAGGCAGGAAGGAGGTGCAACTGTGGTGCAGATCTACAGGTGTCTGGCAAACCCTTAGGGCTTGCATTGGACCACGGTTTGGGGCAGGAAAGGCCCTGGACAAATGGCAGGGAAGATGGAGCAGATAGGCGAGGGTTATGGGCAGGTGGCAGGCCTACAATAGGCCCTGGGATAGGGCAGATATGCTAGGCACCCAGGTGGCCAAGAGCAGCAGTAAAAGGGCTGGCCATGGGGCCTTAGATAGAGTCCTATTGGGTCAGCCCAGTGGGTAGGTCAGCCAATAGGGGGGCTGCTGGGTTGGCCCATTTCCCCCTACTGGATCGGTTGGTTTTGGGCCTTATAAAAGGGCCCCTTCTGGGGCTCATAGGGCATCACTTGGAGCAGCAATCCAAGAGTAGAAAGGCCTGCAATAGGCCCTAGGATAGGGCAAGTGGCAGGCCTACAATAGGCCCTGGGATAGGGCAGATATGCTAGGCACCCAGGTGGCCAGGAGCAGCAGTAAAAGGGCTGGCTGTGGGGCCTTAAATAGAGCCCTACTGGCTCAGCCCAGTAGGCAGGTCAGCCAATAGGGGGATGCAGTGATCTGTGGGTGTGCCTTGAAAGAGTGGGAGATGTAGAGAGAAAGAGAGAAGGAGAGAGTGATGGAAGCAGTGAGGAAAGGAGAGAGTGATGGAAGTCTGCAGAGCCCGTGGCCATGCTGGCTACAGCCAGCACACATTGCCATGAAAGCAACCAAATTAGCTGCCACATAGGTAACCAAGTCGGCTGTCAGATACAGCAGACAATCATACAGACAACACCACATTAGTGCACAATAGCCACATCAACAACATGGCAGTCGGTGATTGGAGCAGATGCAGCCCGACTAGCTTGGTCGGGATAGATTTGGCCAAGGGGTTGCTTGCCTTGGTCGGTCATTTCTAAGGCCCAAGGGAGCCTATAAAAGGTAGCTGCCTTGGCCTCTTTCGTCATTCACTTCCAGGGTTGAAAAGTGCAGCCAACAGTAGTATTTTGCAGCTGAGGTCAGGCTAGGATTAGGAGCAGCGAATCTGGTTCGTCCTTGGCATCTTCTAGGCCCAGGACATCTTCCAGGCCTCTTCATTTAGGACAGCAGCAGCATTAGGGCCTCTTCATTTTGGACAGCAGCAGCAGCAGCATTAGGGTCTGCATCAAAGCAACCCTCTTCTGCTTATCTACAGTGAGGGTTTATCCCTCCATACACTACTTATTCTTTGAGTTGTATTCAGCCCTATTGGGAATACATTTATGTTGGCAATGGGCAGACCTGTCACCTCCCCATCTGTAAGTTCCCAAATGAGGAGAGCGTGGGGGAGGTGGACCTAGGGCCAGGGCTACCACATGAGCATTTGATTGGATGCCTTTGTGGGCAGCATGCCCCGAGGGAAAAAGAAAGAGAGGGGGTTGCCACATGGGCAAGCACCTCACAGCAGAGCAAGGGGACTACCACATGGGCAGCACATGGGTAGCCATGTGTGCAACACAAGAAATGAGTACCTGGCACCAAGATGGACAACAACAACAGGCGACTAAGAAAGACCACGATGTGTTTAGCATGGGTACAACTTGGTACGGATGCTTGGAGCAGACTATATAGAGGTCCACGTGGCCTGACAAAAGGCGGATCCAAGGCAGGAAGGAGGTGCAGCTGTGGTGCAGATCTATAGGTGTCTGGCAAACCCTTAGGGCTTGCATTGGTTGGGGCAGGAAAGGCCCTGGACAAATGGCAGGGAAGATGGAGCAGATAGGTGAGGGTTATGGGCAGGTGGTAGGCCTACAATAGGCCTTGGGATAGGGCAGATATGCTAGGCACCCAGGTGGCCAAGAATAGCAGTAAAAGGGCTGGCCATGGGGCCTTAGATAAAGCCCTATTGGGTCGGCCCAGTGGGTAGGTCAGCCAATAGGGGGGCTGCTGGGTTGGCCCATTTCCCCCTACTGGATCGGTTGGTTTTGGGCCTTATAAAAGGGCCCCTTCTGGTGCTCATAAGGCATCACCTGGAGCAGCAATCCAAGAGTAGAAAGGCCTGCAATAGGCCCTTGGATAGGGCAGGTGGCAGGCCTACAATAGGCCCTGGGATAGGGCAGATATGCTAGGCACCCAGGTGGCCGGGAGCAGCAGTAAAAGGGCTGGCCGTGGGGCCTTAAATAGAGCCCTACTGGCTCAGCCCAGTAGGCAGGTCAGCCAATAGGGGGATGCAGTGATCTGTGGGTGTGCCTTGAAAGAGTGGGAGATGTAGAGAGAAAGAGAGAAGGAGAGAGTGATGGAAGCAGTGAGGAAAGGAGAGAGTGATGGAAGTCTGCAGAGCCCGTGGCCATGCTGGCTACACCTAGCACACATTGCCATGCAAGCAACCACATTAGCTGCCACATAGGTAGCCAAGTCGGCTGTCACATAGGTAGTCAACGATAGCAGACAATCATACAGACAGCACCAAATCAGTGCACAATAGCCACATCAGCAACATGGCAGTCGGTGATTGGAGCAGATGCAGCCCGACCAGCTTGGTCGGGACAGATTTGGCCAAGGGGTTGCTTGCCTTGGTCGGTCATTTCTAAGGCCCAAGGGAGCCTATAAAAGGTAGCCGCCTTGGCCTCTTTCATCATTCACTTCCAGGGTTGAAGAGTGCAGCCAACAGTAGTATTTTGCAGCTGAGGTCAGGCTAGGATTAGGAGCAGCGAATCTGGTTCGTCCTTGGCATCTTCGAGGCCCAGGACATCTTCCAGGCCCCTTCATTTCGGACAGCAGCAGCAGCATTAGGGTCTGCATCAAAGCATCCCTCTTCTGCTTATCTACAGTGAGGATTTATCCCTCCATACACTACTTATTCTTTGAGTTGTATTCAGCCCTATTGGGAATACATTTATGTTGGCAATGGGCAGGTCACCTCCCCATCTGTAAGTTCCCAAATGAGGAGAGCGTGGGGGAGGTGGACCTAGGGCCAGGGCTACCACATGAGCATTTGATTGGATGCCTTTGTGGGCAGCATGCCCCGAGGGAAAAAGAAAGAGAGGGGGTTGCCACATGGGCAAGCACCTCACAGCAGAGCAAGGGGACTACCACATGGGCAGCACATGGGTAGCCATGTGTGCAACACAAGAAATGAGTACCTGGCACCAAGATGGACAACAACAACAGGCGACTAAGAAAGACCACGATGTGTTTAGCATGGGTACAACTTGGTACGGATGCTTGGAGCAGACTATATAGAGGTCCACGTGGCCTGACAAAAGGCGGATCCAAGGCAGGAAGGAGGTGCAGCTGTGGTGCAGATCTATAGGTGTCTGGCAAACCCTTAGGGCTTGCATTGGTTGGGGCAGGAAAGGCCCTGGACAAATGGCAGGGAAGATGGAGCAGATAGGCGAGGGTTATGGGCAGGTGGTAGGCCTACAATAGGCCTTGGGATAGGGCAGATATGCTAGGCACCCAGGTGGCCAAGAGTAGCAGTAAAAGGGCTGGCCATGGGGCCTTAGATAGAGCCCTATTGGGTCGGCCCAGTGGGTAGGTCAGCCAATAGGGGGGCTGCTGGGTTGGCCCATTTCCCCCTACTGGATCGGTTGGTTTTGGGCCTTATAAAAGGGCCCCTTTTGGGGCTCATAAGGCATCACCTGGAGCAGCAATCCAAGAGTAGAAAGGCCTGCAATAGGCCCTTGGATAGGGCAGGTGGCAGGCCTACAATAGGCCCTGGGATAGGGCAGATATGCTAGGCACCCAGGTGGCCGGGAGCAACAGTAAAAGGGATGGTCGTGGGGCCTTAAATAGAGCCCTACTGGCTCAGCCCAGTAGGCAGGTCAGCCAATAGGGGGATGCAGTGATCTGTGGGTGTGCCTTGAAAGAGTGGGAGATGTAGAGAGAAAGAGAGAAGGAGAGAGTGATGGAAGCAGTGAGGAAAGGAGAGAGTGATGGAAGTCTGCAGAGCCCGTGGCCATGCTGGCTACAGCTAGCACACATTGCCATGCAAGCAACCACATTAGCTGCCACATAGGTAGCCAAGTCGGCTGTCACATAGGTAGTCAACGATAGCAGACAATCATACAGACAGCACCAAATCAGTGCACAATAGCCACATCAGCAACATGGCAGTCGGTGATTGGAGCAGATGCAGCCCGACCAGCTTGGTCGGGACAGATTTGGCCAAGGGGTTGCTTGCCTTGGTCGGTCATTTCTAAGGCCCAAGGGAGCCTATAAAAGGTAGCCGCCTTGGCCTCTTTCATCATTCACTTCCAGGGTTGAAGAGTGCAGCCAACAGTAGTATTTTGCAGCTGAGGTCAGGCTAGGATTAGGAGCAGCGAATCTGGTTCGTCCTTGGCATCTTTGAGGCCCAGGACATCTTCCAGGCCCCTTCATTTCGGACAGCAGCAGTAGCATTAGGGTCTGCATCAAAGCATCCCTCTTCTGCTTATCTACAGTGAGGGTTTATCCCTCCATACAGTACTTATTCTTTGAGTTGTATTCAGCGTAAAGAGACTAAGAAAGACCACGATGTGTTCAGCATGGGTACAACTTGGTACGGATGCTTGGAGCAGACTATATAGAGGTCCACGTGGCCTGACAAAAGGCGGATCCAAGGCAGGAAGGAGGTGTAGCTGTGGTGCAGATCTATAGGTGTCTGGCAAACCCTTAGGGCTTGCATTGGACCATGGTTTGGGGCAGTAAAGGCCCTGGACAAATGGCAGGGAAGATGGAGCAGATAGGCGAGGGTTATGGGCAGGTGGCAGGCCTACAATAGGCCCTGGGATAGGGCAGATATGCTAGGCACCCAGGTGGCCAAGAGTAGCAGTAAAAGGGCTGGCCATGGGGCCTTAGTTAGAGCCCTATTGGGTCGGCCCAGTGGGTAGGTCAGCCAATAGGGGGGCTGCTGGATTGGCCCATTTCCCCCTACTGGATCGGTTGGTTTTGGGCCTTATAAAAGGGCCCCTTCTGGGGCTCATAAGGCATCACTTGGAGCAGCAATCCAAGAGAAGAAAGGCCTACAATAGGCCCTAGGATAGGGCAGGTGGCAGGCCTACAATAGGCCCTGGGATAGGACAGATATGCTAGGCACCCAGGTGGCCGGGAGCAGCAGTAAAAGGGCTAGCCGTGGGGCCTGAAATAGAGCCCTACTGGCTCAACCCAGTAGGCAGGTCAGCCAATAGGGGGATGCAGTGATCTGTGGGTGTGCCTCAAAAGAGTGGGAGATGTAGAGAGAAAGAGAGAAGGAGAGAGTGATGGAAGCAGTGACGAAAGGAGAGAGTGATGGAAGTCTGCAGAGCCCGTGGCCATGCTGGCTAGAACCAGCACACATTGCCATGCAAGCAACCAAATTAGCTACCACATAGGTAGCCAAGTCGGCTGTCACATAGGTAGTCAACGATAGCAGACAATCATACAGACAGCACCACATTAGTGCACAATAGCCACATCAGCAACATGGCAGTCGGTGATTGGAGTAGATGCAGCCCGACCAGCTTGGTCGGGACAGATTTGGCCAAGGGGTTGCTTGCCTTGGTCGGTCATTTCTAAGGCCCAAGGGAGCCTATAAAAGGTAGCCGCCTTGGCCTCTTTCGTCATTCACTTCCAGGGTTGAAGAGTGCAGCCAACAATAGTATTTTGCAGCTGAGGTCAGGCTAGGATTAGGAGCAGCGAATCTGGTTTGTCCTTGGCATCTTCGAGGCCCAGGACATCTTCCAGGCCCCTTCATTTCGGACAGCAGCAGCAGCATTAGGGTCTGCATCAAAGCATCCCTCTTCTGCTTATCTACAGTGAGGGTTTATCCCTCCATACAGTACTTATTCTTTGAGTTGTATTCAGCCCTATTGGGAATACATTTATGTTGGCAATGGGCAGACCTGTCACCTCCCCATCTGTAAGTTCCCAAATGAGGAGAGCGTGGGGGAGGTGGACCTAGGGCCAGGGCTACCACATGAGCATTTGATTGGATGCCTTTGTGGGCAGCATGCCCCGAGGGAAAAAGAAAGAGAGGGGGTTGCCACATGGGCAAGCACCTCACAGCAGAGCAAGGGGACTACCACATGGGCAACACATGGGTAGCCATGTGTGCAACACAAGAAATGAGTACCTGGCACCAAGATGGACAACAACGGGCTGCGTAAAGAGACTGAGAAAGACCACGATGTTGTCAGCATGGGTACAACTTGGTACGGATGCTTGGAGCAGACTATATAGAGGTCCATGTGGCCTGACAAAAGGCGGATCCAAGGCAAGAAGGAGGTGCAGCTGTAATGCAGATCTATAGGTGTCTGGCAAACCCTTAGGACTTGCATTGGACCACGGTTTGGGGCAGGAAAGGCCCTGGACAAATGGCAGGGAAGATGGAGCAGATAGGCGAGGGTTATGGGTAGGTGGTAGGCCTACAATAGGCCCTGGGATAGGGCAGATATGCTAGGCACCCAGGTGGCCAAGAGCAGTAGTAAAAGGGCTAGCCATGGGGCCTTGGATAGAGCCCTATTGGGTCGGCCCAGTGGGTAGGTCAGCCAATAGGGGGGCTGCTGGGTTGGCCCATTTCCCCCTACTGGATCGGTTGGTTTTGGGCCTTATAAAAGGGCCCCTTTTGGGGCTCATAAGGCATCACTTGGAGCAGCAATCCAAGAGTAGAAAGGCCTGCAATAGGCCCTAGGATAGGGCAGGTGGCAGGCCTACAATAGGCCCTGGGATAGGGCAGATATGCTAGGCACCCAGGTGGCCGGAAGCAGCAGTAAAAGGGCTGGCCGTGGGGCCTTAAATAGAGCCCTACTGGCTCAGCCCAGTAGGCAGGTCAGCCAATAGGGGGATGCAGTGATCTGTGGGTGTGCCTTGAAAGAGTGGGAGATGTAGAGAGAAAGAGAGAAGGAGAGAGTGATGGAAGCAGTGAGGAAAGGAGAGAGTGATGGAAGTCTGCAGAGCCCGTGGCCATGCTGGCTACAGCCAGCACACATTGCCATGCAAGCAACCACATTAGCTGCCACATAGGTAGCCAAGTCGGCTGTCACATAGGTAGTCAACGACAGCAGACAATCATACAGACAGCACCACATTAGTGCACCACATTAGTGCACAATAGCCACATCAGCAACATGGCAGTCGGTGATTGGAGCAGATGTAGCTCGACCAGCTTGGTCGAGACAGATTTGGCCAAGGGGTTGCTTGCCTTGGTCGGTCATTTCTAAGGCCCAAGGGAGCCTATAAAAGGTAGCCGCCTTGGCCTCTTTCGTCATTCACTTCCAGGGTTGAAGAGTGCAGCCAACAGTAGTATTTTGCAGCTGAGGTCAGGCTAGGATTAGGAGCAGCGAATCTGGTTCGTCCTTGGCATCTTCCAGGCCTAGGACATCCTCCAGGCCCCTTCATTTTGAACAGCAGCAGCAGCATTACGGTCTGCATCAAAGCATCCCTCTTTTGCTTATCTACAGTGAGGGTTTATCCCTCCATACAGTACTTATTCTTTGAGTTGTATTCAGCCCTATTGGGAATACATTTATGTTGGCAATGGGCAGGTCACCTCCCCATCTGTAAGTTCCCAAATGAGGAGAGCGTGGGGGAGGTGGACCTAGGGCCAGGGCTACCACATGAGCATTTGATTGGATGTCTTTGTGGGCAGCATGCCCCGAGGGAAAAAGAAAGAGAGGGGGTTGCCACATGGGCAAGCACCTCACAGTAGAGCAAGGGGACTACCACATGGGCAGCACATGGGTAGCCATGTGTGCAACACAAGAAATGAGTACCTGGCCCCAAGATGGACAACAACAGGCTGCGTAAAGAGACTGAGAAAGACCACGATGTTGTCAGCATGGGTACAACTTGGTACGGATGCTTGGAGCAGACTATATAGAGGTCCACGTGGCCTGACAAAAGGCGGATCCAAGGCAGGAAGGAGGTGCAGCTGTGGTGCAGATCTATAGGTGTCTGGCAAACCCTTAGGGCTTGCATTGGACCTTGGTTTGGGCCAGGAAAGGCCCTGGACAAATGGCAGGGAAGATGGAGCAAATAGGCGAGGCTTATGGGCAGGTGGCAGGCCTACAATAGGCCCCGGGATAGGGCAGATATTCTAGGCACCCAGGTGGCCAAGAGCAGCAGTAAAAGGGCTGGCCATGGGGCCTTAGATAGAGCCCTATTGGGTCGGCCCAGTGGGTAGGTCAGCCAATAGGGGGGCTGCTGGGTTGGCCCATTTCCCCCTACTGGATCGGTTGGTTTTGGGCCTTATAAAAGGGCCCCTTCTGGGGCTCATAAGGCATCACTTGGAGCAGCAATCCAAGAGTAGAAAGGCCTTCAATAGGCCCTAGGATAGGGCAGGTGGCAGGCCTACAATAGGCCCTGGGATAGGGCAGTTATGCTAGGCACCCAGGTGGCCGGGAGCAGTAGTAAAAGGGCTGGCCGTGGGGCCTTAAATAGAGCCCTACTGGCTCAGCCCAGTAGGCAGGTCAGCCAATAGGGGGGGCTGCTGCGTTGGCCCATTTCCCCCTACTGGGTCGGTTGGTTGGTTTTGGGCCTTATAAAAGGGCCCCTTCTAGGGCTCATAAGGCATCACTTGGAGCACCAATCCAGGAGTAGGAAGGAGCAGCAATGCAATAGCAAGGAGCAGCAGCAATAGGTCCATCCTTGGGCCTATACATAGGAGCTGAAGGAGACATACAAGGGCTGTAGTCTTAGCTCAAGGTGCTGCCCACCTAGGCTGGGTACCCGGATAGCAAGGTGGAAGGGATCACTGACAGAGAGTGACAGCAAGATAGTAGTACAACATTTTGGTAAGGTCAGAGGACCATGTATTGGTGGGACTCTAAGCCTCTCTTTTGTATTGTGTCCTTCTGTGGTTGGACAGAAATATCTTTGGCAATAAGAGGTGGAGTGGAGGGAGAGCTAGGAGATTTGCCATGTGTTGTTATGGTGCCCTTTCCATCTTGACACGCCATAGCAGAGGCACTTGGGCATCACTGTGTAGGAGCAAGGTAGAAGAGAGAAGCCATCTACTAACACGAGTGAGGACTCAGAGGCGGCAAGTCATGACTGTAGACAGCAAGCAGATATGAGTTGGGAGCTTTGGCAATGGGACTGACCAGAGATGTGAGAATAGATTGGTGTCACGGTGACTGGTCTTCACAGCTAACGAGTGATGGAGTGTGCCTAGCAAAGAACAATCACACAGATTGGAACAGTAGAGCTGAAGGATTGGCTACACACTGATAGAGTGGATGGCAACACAGAAGAGCATAGTTGGCAACGCAACAGACAGAGCACAGTGATTGACCTCTTTTGCTGTTTTATCAACAGTAGAAGGGGAAGCATAGTCTGGATGAGGGGTTGTGAGGCAGGCACATGTCAGTCCACATGGATGCACATTGTCTGTCAGGCAGCCACGAGGCGAGTTGTTGACGTGCGATGCCACGGCAGTGAGTGGTTTAAATGAGATTTTTTTTTCAAAATTTTGTGCTTAGTTTATATATTCACACACACACACACATAACATTTTTAAAACCTTTTAATAATCCTTTGTCAAATGCTTTTCATTTAATTTTTATTTCTTTTTGAAGGCGAGAGAGAGAGAGAAAGAGAGAGAGAGAGACTTTATATTATGTATACAATATTTACATTTCATGTTTAATTTATATATATATACACATATATAAATTGCCTTTTAAATTAATCGTTTTTTAAATGCTTTTCATTTAATTTTTATCACTTTTTGGAGGCATGAGAGAGAGAATATTATATATATGATATTTATTTATATTTATACATTTCATGTTTAGAGAGAAAGAGAGAGTAAACATACGCACACACAAACACACACACACACACACACACATGTGGGTAACAAGGCAATAGGGTGGGTTTATGCTTTATTTTCAAATATGTGGCACATTGTGAGGGCTCTAGAAGATAGGCTCAAACGACTCCACATGTAGCAAGAGAGGCTAAGACACAAGCTTGACAACCATGTGTGTGGAGTGGGCCTGCGGTGAGTTATTGCCATGAAATGACACGTGGCCTTTGTGCAACAAGCTACCACCTTCAAGCCTCTAGCCATACCCGCACACGTGCGTGTGCACACACACACGTATGTACATTTATACGTACATACAAATGTACATACGTATGTATGTACGTACGTGTGTATATATGTATGTTTATACAGATAGAGACATGGTGCAAGATCGATGGAATTGACACACTTATGTGCATGGGTGCAAATATTCTAGCCATGTGCATTCAAAGGTGCACATACATCACATGAACATATATAGACACTTATAGGGACACAAGCACACATGTACATGAGTACACAATCATATTGGATTGCACATGGACATATAGATGCATACATCCACTTGCATTGGCCTACACGTAGACACACATGCAATCATCCACAATGCACAAAAAAACCCACACACTCCTAAGCAAACATACAAACATTATCATCATACACACATCTCTTCTTTAAAAACAAGCTTCTCCAAAATTGCATTTCTTCAATTTTAGGACTTGACTTTAATTAACGTCATTTTAATGTTCAAATAAAAATTCTTCATGTGTGTGTGTGTGTGAAATAAATAATATATATTTTATTTATACCTTCAAATGAAAAATCAATATATAATAATTAATGTGATGATTGATTATAGTCGGTCAATCTAATTCAATTAATTTAGATCATATTATTAATAAAGGAACTCCTAGGGATTCATTTGGATTTGATTAGAAAATTTAATAAAAAGCTTACAAATGTTGAGATTTATATGTGTGTGTGTGGGTGTGTGTGTGTGAGAGAGAGAGAGAGAGAGAATGGAGATACAATTTGGAAATTTCTTAAAGTTATAGTTAAAATCTTAAATTTAATTCCTCGAAATTAAAGGCAACTTATGGTCTCAACTTTGAGACCGAGCGAAGCGGGTCTGTAACCCGTCGTAGACGGGTCATGCTACTCGTCTTGTCAAGAGATAAAAAACATTTATGCATCTAAGTTCCAACTAACAAGCTCCCTTGTTCGAAGACTGCAATGTGGTAATGTTGACAAAGACAGAGGGACTATGAAAGGTAGCCGAGAGTATTCATAGATAGAGACGACTACGAATGTACACATGGTTAAGACAGGGACGCCATGGAGTCCACAAAACGCTGAAAGTTTCGAGAGGAACTGCCTTCCTGGTTGTGGGCAGCTTTCATGGCGACTTTCCCAAAGCCTTGAGCACTCTCCCTCAACACCCTCCCTTTCTCTGCCTGCATCAGCTCTCTCACCTTCTCCTCTATCTCGCCCTTGCCCACAAAGTCTCCTTCCGTCGTTTCCAAGCGTAGCCCAACCTTCCACACCTCCACTACAAACTTGCAATTCATCTTCTGATCCGAGAAGTATGACCAGCACAGCAGAGGTACCCCCGCTGCTACGCCCTCCAGCGTCGAGTTCCACCCGCAGTGCGTCAGAAATCCGCCCACTGAAGGATGCCGCAGCACCTTCAGCTGCGGTGCCCACGACACAAAACTGGCACGGCCTTTCGTTCTCTCCAGAAAACCCTCGGGAAGTACCGCGGAATGCCCGTTGATCAGGTCCTTGCGAAGCACCCAGAGAAATGGTTGCCCGCTCGCTTCCAAGCCCTCAGCGAACTGGAGAAACTGTTCCGGAGAGATGACCGCGTTGCTTCCAAAGGCGATGTAGAGGACAGACGCCGGTGGCTGGGTGTCTAACCATTTCAAGCAGTCCTCTTTCTCGCATAAGATTTCAGGAGAGGTCTCTGATAAAGGCTCAAAGAATTCAATTGGTAGAAGTGGTCCGACGGGTAGGATCTTATGCTCCTTCGGTAAAGCTTCAATCGCCTCAGGCTCCAGCTCGTAAAAGGTGCTCAGCATAATCCATTTAGCTGCTTCGATACGTCGGAAAGGACTCGTAAGGACGTGACACATTATGTCAGTCGGATCATCGGACTGTAGAAACGGGTTCAGCTCATCTTGCTTCAGTGGTGGTATTCCGGGGAGAGAAGTGATGAGACCATCGGGATCTGATATAAAGCAGAAGAACCATCAAATTATCGATAGACGAATCGACTGCTGCAATTTGCCACAAACAGCTACCAGCCCAGCAAAGAACCTTGTGGAGGAAGGTCTCCTCTAGCCGCTTGAAGCACGAGCGTGTAGCTGGCAGCCGATTGAGTCCAGAAAGCAACGTAGGGGATCGAGAACTTGGTGGCGACATCTTGGGCAAAGAGCATGACAGTATCGCTGATGATGCAAGTGACGGGGCAATCACCAGTTTGGGAAGTGCGCAAGAATGCTTCGAGGGGCAATTTCATGCTGTCGCTGCAGCAGACGGAGCGGACAAACTCGACGACATCGGTAACGCGGGGGTGGTGAGGGGGGAAGCCATCGGGGAGGGGGAGGGTGGTGAAGGGAAGGGAAGGGGGGATGGGCAAGGTATGTCGTTGGACATCGAATTCGGAGACGACGAAGGAGATGGCAATGCCTCTACGGGCGAGGGAGATGGCGAGGTGCAGCATGGGGTTTACGTGCCCTGCTCCTGGGAACGCTACAACCAGAGCATGCGGCTTTCCCATTCTTCTTCACTATCCTCGCTCGCTTCTCTACTAGTCTCATACACGCTTTGGCCTTTCCAACACTCGCACTCGCTTCTTTTGCTCTTGTCCTAGCACTCCAAAATATAACTAATTTTTTTAAAAGGAGTTTAAACACGAGGCACAGGGTGTTGGGCGCAGAAAAAATAGGTTTTCTTTGCTCACATCTCTCAAAAGAGGGAGATGGGGACTGAGTGGAGGGAGAGAGGGCAGGACTCAAGGGAGGAAATTAAATCGCAATAATAAATCTCTTTGGATTTACAATTTCAAGGTTGTTTGTACATAGTTTATACTTTCAAGGTTTTTTTCCATAGTTTATGTGAACTTGGACCACTTCATCACCATAAGACAAATAAGAAACGGCATCCCTATTGTCACTCTATGACAACTAAGAAACATCATCCCTATTGTCACTCCACATTGCTTTTCCTTCCACAACTCTTTTAGTTAAATATGATCCTCTATCATTGAGCCCGGACCACTTCATCACCATAAGACAAATAAGAAACAGCATCCCTATTGTCACTCTATGACAACTAAGAAACATCATCCCTATTGTCACTCCACATTGCTTTTTTGTTCAACCACGCTGGTTCAGAACAATCACATAACTGGTGATTGAGCTGAAGTAGCCATGGTTTCATGATGTTCCAACCATCAGGCTGGTTTAGTAAAATAATAATATATTGCAAAATATATTGCTGTTAATTTTTCACTCAACCATGCCACCGGGCTGGATAACAACGAATGTCTATTCAACCATGCTGGTTCAGGATCACATCACTGGTGATTGAACTGAACCAGCCTACTGTTGCATTATGTTCAGACCACTGGGCTGGTTTAGGACAAAATCACATTTAGTCCAAGACTAGTTTAAGAAAAGAAATAAGTAAACTATCCCAAAGCTCAATCACAAACAACCATTGGGCTAGTTCCTCAAGATCAAAATGACCATTGGAATACTGAACTGGATGACATCAGCCTTCACATTAAGTCCTCCTTAGAGGCAATTTTGGAAGCAACTGAGGTCAGATCAGAGAGCAAGCTCAAAGCGAGGCAACTCCTTCTGGACTGTGTTGATTGGAAATTACCTGTAGATGAGATGTTGGCCCTTGGGTAGCCATTCACTGTTGAGGAGGCCAACGAGGTGCTTCTGCACATGAAGAAGAATAAAGCCTTGGTCTAGACGGTTTGTCTGTTGAGTTCTACCTGGCAGTTTGGGGCATAGTCAGGGATTACTTTGTCAGGATGGCCAATGCTGTTGGGGAAGGGAGTCTCTATCTCCCAAGGTTAACAAAGGCCTCATTAGGCTTGTTCCTAAGCTCTATCCTTCTGAGAGGTTCAAGGGCCTCTCTCTATACTCAATGTATCATGCAAGCTAATTGCTAAGATGGTAGCTACAAGAATAGCCAACCTTGTCCCTAAGGCAGTTTCCAGTCAACAATATGGCTTTGTGAAGGGGACTTGCACATCCAAGGCAATGTGTTAAATGTGATCTCAACCCTAGAGCATGCCTGGGGTAATACGGAGGAAATTATCCTACTGAACATCGACTTTGATAAGGCTTACAATCGTGTAGAATGGGGCTGCATCATTGCTGTGTTGCAAGCTATGGGTTTTGGAGACAAATCATGCAAGATACCCATATATAGAAAAGTCCCTAAACCTCACCAAAAATGGCTACACCCAAGCAAACAATGACCCTTGGAGGAGAAGAGCCTACCACGTGTCACAAAGAAGGAGCTCTTGGATGGAGGCTTGAAAGGAGGAGCAGGTGGAAAGACAAGAGGGAAGCTTTGGGGAGGAGGTGGAAAGACAAGAGGTAGCTTTAGGGGCAAGGAGGAGATAGAAGGTTAATGAAATGGAGTAGATGGAAGGTTACTTTTGGGAGGAAGGAGGAGATGTAAGGTTAATGGAATGAAAGGAGGAGATGGAAGGTCTCAGAGCCATGGGTTAAGACTTAGGCAAAATTTAAGAATCAAAGATCCACCTTCAAATAGGGAGTGGTTCAGGATGGTCATGCATCTTTGCCCATGCAAAGCACGCCTTCAGTACGGACATGGAGGCTTGGAGGGAGGAGGAGGTGGAAAGACAAGAGGTAGGCTTTGGGGAGGAGGTGGAAAAACAAGAGGCAGCTTTAAGGGCAAGGAGGAGATAGAAGGTCAATGGAATGGAGGAGATGGAAGGTCACCTTTGGGAGGAAGGAGGAGACGAAAGGTTAATGGAATGAAAGGAGGAGATGGAACGTCTTAGAGCCATGGGTTAAAACTTGGCCAAAATTTAAGAATCAAAGATCCACTAGCTTCAGATGGGGAGTGGTTGAGGATGGTCATGCATCTTTGTCTGTGCTTTGCATAGGTTTAGTACGGACGTGGAGGCTTGGAGGGGGGAGGAGGTGGAAAGACAAGAGGCAAGCTTTGGGGAAGAGGTGGCAAGACAAGAGGCAGCTTTAGGGGCAAGGAGGAAATAGAAGGTCAATGGAATGGAGGAGATGGAAGATCACCTTCAAGAGGAAGGAGGAGATGGAAGGTTAATGGAATGAAAGGGGGAGATGGAAGGTCTCAGAGCCATGGGTTAAGACTTAGCCAAAACGAGTACTGAACTCGTGCTTTGCATGGGCAAAGATGCATGACCATCCTCAACCACTCCCCAATTGAAGGTGGATCTTTGATTCTTAAATTGCTAATCAATTCGCCTCACATACTTGTATTGGATTTTGAAATTTCGGCTAAGTCTTAACCCATGGCTCTGAGACTTTCCATCTCCTCCTTTCATTCTATTAACCTTCCATCTCCTCCTTCCTCTCGAAGGTGACCTTCCATCTCCTACATTCCATTGACCTTCTATCTCCTCCTTGCCCCCAACGCTGCCTCTTGTCTTTCCACCTCCTCCCCCCTCTAAGCCTCCATCCAAGAGCTCCTTCTTTGTGACACCTGGCAGGCTTTTCTCCTCCAAGCTGCCACATGTCCTTTCTTTTTTTGGGGTGTCTGTGGTTAATTCAGTACTCGTAAAGATTAAGCCTAAGCTCCTTTCTTTTTTTTGTGGGTAAAAAGGTATCTCATATTACCAAAAAGAAATAATTGCAGCAGAAAAGAAGAAAAAAGTATGTCCTTTTCTGAGGGAAAGAGGAGATTACATCCATATTCTCGCTAAGGCAGCGTAGGTCTCATTTCTCCTTCCAAAAAAAGTATCATTCTCTTGGCGTAGATTACATCAAGGCAACATAGGTCCAATTCCTCCTTCCAAAAAAAAGTATCGGTTTCAAGAACACAACGTCATTCCTAAGGTTCGAAAGATGGGTAAGTACTACCCACCGATGAGGTGCCCCTTTCGATGGGTAAGTACTAACCCCCTTATGAGGTGCCCTTTCAGCAGAAGTTCCTATTTCTCGACAAGGAAGTTAGTGGGCAAGGGTTCCACTTTGCCCATACCCTTAATCCTAGAGCAACATGAGCTTCTTCTGCTTTCCATCTTCTCATCATCCTTAACAGCTTCTACGTCTCTCTTCTCAATGAACCGTGATAGTCCCTCGCTTGTGCCCCCCCATGCTTTGCCCCCCGGTGTCCTCGATCCCGCTTGGCTTCGAACCATCGAGCTCGGCTCCCTTTGTTGCTTGCCCATGGCTTTGAAAGCTTCCATCCACTTGAACGTCTTCGAAATCTTGGCCGCCGCTGGTGCTGGGTCTCAGCTCTCACCCGACGAAATCGTGGCTCGAATTCCCAACGTCTCAAATCATAGAGCCGCAGTTTCGTTAGACCGTATCCTACGAGTGCTTGCCTCCCATTCCATTCTAAGCTCGTCCTTGGAAACCGCCGTGGATGGAAAATTGTTCCGAAGGTATGGTCTCACCCCAGTCTGCAAGTATATGGTCAAACAGGATGGCGCGTCGCTTGCTCCGATTGTGCTTCTCCTCCAGGATCAGGTGTTGATGGACACCTGGCATCATTTAGCTGAAGCAGTGCTAGATGGTGGAGAGCCTTTTACCAAAGCCCATGGGAAGGGCGCATTCCTCTACGGCAAAGAGGATCTACGATATGACGAATTATTCAATTGTACAATGGCAGACGCCACAAAGCTAATTATTCAGGCCTTGTTAGACACATACGACGGCTTGGACGGCTTGACTAGCCTTGTTGATGTGGGTGGAGGTCTCGGTACATGCTTGGACATGATTGTGTCACGGCATCCTCACATTAGAGGCATCAACTTCGATCAGCCACATGTAATCGCGGCTGCTCCTACTTACTCGGGTAGACCTGCAAATGCCCTTCTCGAACATCTTGCTTTTGCAAATGCCCACTCTTTTCTGGTTTCTGATTCGTCTCAAAACATCCACAGGGGTACAACATGTAGCGGGAGACATGTTCGAAAGCGTGCCATCCGGGGAGGCTATTTTCATGAAGGTTTTGCATCTCACTTACCACTAAAGGCTACTGTGTTGATAATGTTCGGCTGCGGAATGGATTTGTCTTTCACCTTTTCTGGGGAATTGACGAAATGTTCTGGCTAAACGGCTCCACACTCGAATATTATTTGAAAGCCATTTCTCCAAATATCTATCACTACTCTGAATTCGGATATCCTGGCTAATGCAGTGGATCTTGCACGATTGGAGCGATGAGCATTGTTTAAGGCTTCTCAAAAATTGTCACAAGGCACTGCCAGAAAATGGGAAAGTGATAGTAGTCGATGCAGTACTACCAGCCGCAGTCGACACTGGACCAAGGGCTCGCGTTGCGTATCAAATGGATCTGATGATGTTTGCATACAATCAAGGAGGCAAAGAGCGGACGGAGGAGGAGTTCAAAGACTTGGCAAAAGCGGCAGGTTTTGCCAGGATGGAAATGGTGTGCATGGTGAATGCGCTGACTGTGATAGAGTTCTGCAAAGTTCAAAGCTAGGATTAGTCTTGTCCATGCTGTGAACCATCGGCTCTCCACCAACATGCTCTCATTTCCCTTCCAGTTCAGTATTTTCATCTACATACCCTCTAGTGTGAGAGTGGACATACCTTGCCTGCAAACTGCAGTCTGCAGTCTACAGAGTGCAGACTACCCTGCCTCGGTTCATAAGACAAGTAGTATGACCCATCTACGACAAGTTAGAGACCTACTCCATTGGATCTGCCTTTACTTTCAAGGAATAAAATTCAAGATTTTAGTTATAAATGTGAAACTTTGAGAAATTTTCGAACTCGGTGTTTAGTTGGGAAATTATTTTTTTCCTAGCATTGCATCTCTCTCTCTCTCTCTCTCTCATATGCACCACCCAATTTGTAAAGGATTCAAATGGGGTAGGTCATTGAGCCATTTCAGTGCTTGGGCCATCATTGCACCTCCTCACATGCTAGAGATCACACCAACAATTTGGCAACTGCACGAAAAAGAGGAGGAGGAAAGGCACCATTGCTTGGCAAACTTGGCAAATTGAATGCTCTAAAGCTTGGCCTATTGCATGATCTAGTAGAAGTTTCTTCCTTGGAATGCCAACATGTAGTTGAGTTATAGGAAGCCCAAGGCAAAGACAACATCCATGATGATAACGGCCAAGAGGTATCAGTGGGTACCCAAGCAAGTCCTAGAGTCATCCTTGGTAACCTCTTGGGGTCATACATGAAGCTTGCTAGGAGGAAGAGAAAGGAGACCAACGGCAAGTTGAGAATAAGGAGGTTATAGATGGTTTCAAATATTTTGTGATAAAAAAGATCTCTTTTAAGGACCACCACAATGCATTAGGGGAGAATTGGGGTCTCAAAGGGCCTCATAAGGAATGGGTTAAGAAATGGATTAGGCCTAATGCAAGTCCTCTTGTGGGGTCCAAGGGAGTCCTAACCCCCCCTACCTAGGTGGGTTAAGCCCAGTTGATCCCATCTCTTACACCTCTTACACCAAGGAGGGGATACTTTTTCAAAAGTCAAAATTTCGAATTTCGAATTTGAATTCTCTCTCTCCCTCGTCCCCCCATCCTCTAAAGTCAAACTTTTGAATTTTGAATTTTGAATTTGAATTCTCTCCCCCTTCCCCCATCCTTCTCCTTATCTCCCTCCTCCCTCCTCTTCCACACGTCCCATTCCTCCTCCTCCTCCTCCTCCCTCTCCCTGCCTTCCTCCTCCCTCCCCCCCTTCTCCTCCCTTTGTCCACACGCCTCCTCCTCCCTCCTCCCACATGCATCCTCCTCCTCCTCCTGCTGCTTTTTCCTCCTCCTCCCTCCTCCCACATGCGTCCTCCTCCTCCCCCCTTGTTGCTTTTTCTTGCTCCTCCTCCCTCATGCTCATCCATCTTCATCTTCCCTCATGCTCATGCCTACTCCTTCCTCCTACTCATGCAAGCTCCTCTTGCCTCATGCTCACGCCTGCTCCTGTTGCTTCTACTCCTCCTACTCATGCATATCATCTGCCTTCATCCTCACACCTAGTCCTCTGCTTGCTTCTCCTCCCTTGTAATCATTCATGGTCCTTCTCATCCCTCCTTAAACATCACCTACCTTTTATCATGGCCTATCATAGTCTCTGTAAACTCTGCGACTATTGATGACACCAATTGTGGAGATCTCCCATGTTACCATGTGACCGTACACTTGCAGGATCAATATGTGATGCATGATTGTTTTTTTCAAGAAAAGAAGCATCTTGAACCTCAGCAAGTGCTCTAAAGAGGAGAATATGAGATAAAATGTTAATTTCGTAGTGTTTCAATGTAATTTCTTACTTTCGATTATCCACAGTGGTGCATTGCTTTTGCTAAGGTTCCCTTAGTTGTTCTTTTAGGACCTTCATGGAGGATGATAGGAGAATCATGGGCATGGATGATATGGACTCTTCATATCGAAAGACACAGAGTCACGCATGAGCAAGTTGTTTTGGAGGTGATGCAGGACTTGAAGGGAATGGTGATGCAAACGAGATGCCTGGAGCTTGTGATGTTGCTAATGTAAGTCATAAAGCTCAAAAGTTTATTGAAGAAGAAGAATTCACATGATGCATTACATCTATTTAAATTTAAATTTCTAAAATGATGTTTCTTCATGTGTGTAGTAGCAAGCAAGAATGGAGAATCTATCCATTTGGAACAAGAAGGCATGGAGAATTCACAGTATTGACCCAAGGCAACCTACGTGATCCATTCCAATGTGTTGTACATGAGATTATAAGAACTTACGAATTGAATGTGAGATTTCAAATAGCATAGCGGTCTTTCTAAGGACTTAGTCGAGGATTCAAAGACCCTATTATTGGTGTAATAGAGTTGAAGAAAAAGATAAAAAGGCTATGAAGTCTCTTTGTAATACAATTTGAAATACAAACACCTATTTCTTATAATATTCTTCTATCTAAAGAAAAAAAAATCCATGTATCTATGGCCAAATGGTGAATCTTTTGTTATGTCTATTTTAATTATTTGTTGTTTTTAATATTGCATCTTTTTTTATATTAGCTTGCACACAAAAGTTATATCACATTTTGATGTAACTTACACGTCAATAAAATGTTGTTTGCCAAGTTTGGCCATTCCAATACATATGTAGAAGGGATTTAACCATGGCACCACATTGATTAGATGGAGTGTTTAAAAACTAAAATTTGAGATTTTCCTACATCACCTTGTAAAGGATTGATGCATTTCATGATTTTCTACGAAGAAATATAGATTTTGAAGAGGTAGATGAAGAAATTTGACAACTTTGGTAATTTCAATGTCATTTTTTGGCAAATGTAGGAGGAATTTGATTGCGACGGGGAAGGCAAAGTTGGTCGAGACATCATGGGGTATCCAAAAATACCAAAACCCACTATGGCGCGAATGTGGCCATTTGGACACTCTCCAAATGGCCAAATTCGTGCCGTGGTGGGTTTTTGCATTTTTGGACACCCCATGACATCCCGACCAACTTTGTCTTTAGTGCCGCGGTCGAATCCCTTTAACATTTGCCAAAAATGGACATTGGAATGGCCCAAATTGTCAAATTCATTCATCTACCTAATTGAAATCCATGTGTCTTTATACATGCATCAACTTCAACATAGATAAACATGGAAAAGAAAATATTTACAAAGTAACTTAGCAAATAATAGTTGGTCAATATGACAACTTATGTGCCTTGTAGCATAGCTCTGGTAAGACCCTTAGGCAATATATTCTCTATATAATTTCTTGTGCTTTGGAGGAACCTTGTAGGTTGGCTATGTCAATGTAATTTTTAATTTAATCTAGAAGACTTTGAGCTTCCACTACGTCACCTTGTAAATTTTCATTTTCTTTGTTTATCTTGCCTTTGGAGCCACCTTTTAGGTTGGCTATGTCAATGAAATATTTGATTTCATATCACTAAATCATCTTGAAATAATTTGATGCATTACATGAGTAAATATATATTTTGAAGAGGAATATAAAAAAATCATTTTCTATGTTTTCTTAGTCATGGAGGTTGGCTATGTCCATGTATCTTTTATTTTAATTTTTAGGTTTGCTACTATATCACCTTGTAAAGGATTGATGCACTTCATGATTTCCTATGAAGAAATATAGATTTTGAAGAAGTAGGTGAAGAAGTTTGACAACTTCGGCCATTTTGATGTCCATTTTTGGCAAATAAAGGAGAAATTTGGCCACGGTGCAGAAGGCAAAGTTGGTCAGGACATCATGGGGTGTCCAAAAATGCACAAACCCACCATGGCACTAATTTGGCCATCTGGGCACCCTCCAAATGGATGAATTCGCACTGTGGCGGGTTTGTGCATTTTTTGACACGTCTAGATGGCCAAATTCACGCCATGGCGGGTTTGTGCATTTTTGGACACCCCATGATGCCCTGAACAACTTTGCCTTCTGCGATGTGGCCAAATTCCTCCTACATTTGCCAAGATGGTCACCAAAATTACCAAACTTGGTCGAGAGAATTATTTTGACTTGGAATATTCATAATATTTTCCTAAATTATTTTTACAAAAATATATATACAAGTAATAGAACTTAATTGCATGGAATATGAAGAGAATAGTAAAATAGCTATAACTCCAATTGCAAAATTTTTAAGTTCAAAATCAAGAGCATGAGTAGTTCTATGATATTTGACTAGAAAAATATGTTCAAATTCAATGTAGAAGACCTTCAAAAATTAGTCATAAGTTGAGGGGGTCATAAATTTGTAATTACTTTGGATACAAATGAAGGAAAAGAGACAAGTTTGCATCTAAAAGGTTCACCTCTCTACACAACAAACTTTGAGGTGGTGTATTCAATACTCTACAATTCAAAGTGACATTACCTTATATTGAATTAACAACACATTCAAAATTTCAACCATGACTCAATCAAAATTATTGCTTATGACATGGTATCTTGCAAGGAAGAGAATGTGATAAAATGTACATTTTTTTATTATAATCTCTCCATTCAAATACAAAGACTCTTCATAGCTTGTCCCTCCTCTTTGCTACCTCTAATACATAGAAAAAAGAGGCTTTTGAATCCCCAAGTAAGATCCTAATACTAATACCATTAAGGCTCTCCTCTCAGGGTGCCAAGCACAAAGTTTTTTACACCATTGCCAATGGGATACAATGCAATAGGGGAAGCCATGTGATGTGGATCACAATGATCAAGCTATCAATACTTTGATGCACTTCAGTAGTTAAGTAGGCCATTCTAAAAATTGGATGTGGAAGATCACAATGTATCCTCCTGCTTGACTAATATAGTGCACCAATGAGTGATCTCAAATGCCTCCTGCATCAATTCAACAACCATTACATTAGCAGACCTAACAAAGCTCATTACATTAAAAGACCATAAAATATAAATCAATACATAGGATGCTTACCATCATGGCATTGTCTCCTTTAATGATGCAAGCAAGGCAAATAGGTATAAACTGTAAACTTTAGACACGAAAACTTTAGATATGAAAACTTTAGGCATGAAAACATTATACATATTAACTGAAAACTTTGGACATGAAACCACACAATAAAACCATGAATGCTTTTAATGTCCTCCAAGTCATGAAGAAAACCTATGCGAATTCCAAAATGCCCAACCTACAATTTATGGACAGCTTGTACTAGTCAAACACATTGTTTGATGTTGCATGAGAGATAAAATGGACATTTTCATGCATTTCTCTAGATTCTTGCCCGCTATTTCACCATTTCAAGTAAAGTTGAAGGACTATACATTTTGTTTTCCATGACTAAAAGGTATTCCTGTACATAACTTACAGAGACAATCGAGCGCATCTAGTCACGAGGTTTCCTCCTGGAAACAAATAGGGCTTGAGATTTTTCCCACTAAATTCTGGAGCCGGATGCATCATAGTGGAGTTCGAAGAGACCTAGGAATAGCTGTAATTGACCCTGATTTGCTTTACAAATTGAGTTTGAGTCGTCAGCAAAGAGCTGAGCAAATAGTAGAACGTTAGAACCAGGGATTTTCATAGGGTCTAGAGAGCCCCTCGCTATAAGCTTTCTAAACATTGCCAGCATTGGTTTAGTAACCAGGGCAAAAAGGAGGGGGGCTAGGGGGTAGCCCTGCCTGATTGACCTCTTCAGCTTGAAGGAGCCTACTTCTAAGCCATTTACAGTCACCACGACTGAGGCATTCGACAATAGTGTTCTGATGAGTGCCAGGAACCTGTCTCCAAATCCCATGGACTACAGCACTGCTAGGATATACCCCCACTCAACCCAGCCATAAGCTTTATCGAAATAAATATTCAAGAGGATAATCTCCTCTTTATTCACCCAAGCATGCTCCATTGCAGCTATTACATTGAGGATGTTGTCGTGGATGCGTCTGCCCTTCACGAACCCGTATTGTTGAGCTGAGACTACCTGAGGAATCGGGTTTTCTATCCTGGTGGCAACCAATTTTGCAAGTAACTTATAGGAGACATTGAGCAGAGATAAAGGTCTAAGGTCACTGAATCTGATCCTATGTACAATGTGTGGACCAACTCTTAGATTGAGCATAAGAACTTATGCCTTGGAAATACATCCATCCTTCTGGGAAGCTTATGTGGACCCTTGGCAAAACCTTCCATGACTATCTAGTTAGGCGAACTGTAAGTTCAAGTCATCCAATGCATTTTTCATGTTGTAGAACACACTAGAGCTCACAATATTGTCAACTCCTATCACTTTCTTCCTGACCATGCCTCTACAACACACGAGCTCACAATATTGCCAGCTTGTGTCACTTTCTTCTTGACCATGCCTCCAGAACACACGAGCCCACAGCATTACCCCCTTGTGTCACTATGTTCCAGACCATGCCTGTTGGGAAAACAATAGTTGTAGGAGAGGAAAGAGAAGTTGTATCCTATATGAGAAGGAAAAGAAAGAGGGAAAAAGCTCCTGTAGGAGTGCAAAGAGTTGCTGTAGCAGAAAGAAAAGTGCCTATAGGAGGGAAAAGAGCACCTGTACCAGAAGGAGAAGCGCCTATAGAAGGAAAAGAGAACCTGTAGGATATGGGTGGCTAAGCAAGAGGCCATAGAGCAAGAGAGGGAAAATCAAGAGAGGAAAGAGAAGGCGGAGGTAGAGCATGAGGGGATAGAGCAAGAGGAGGCACAAAAATAGTGAGAAGAGCAGGAGAGAGAAGACCAACTGTAGGAGGTGCTGCAACCCAAATTTTGAAAAATGGAGGGAGAGAGAAGCTGGACTAGATCAAAGGAGAAGAGAGAGAGGGGGTAGGCATGCAGTAGGCTAGAGGACAAAAGAAATTCATCCAAAAGTTCCCACAATGGACGGAGAGGGAAGTTGGACCAGAGCAGAGGAGCAGAGAAAGGGGGCAGACCTACAGTAGGCTAGAGGACAAAAGGAATTCATCCAAAAGGTCCCACAATGGAGGGAAAGGGCAGTTGGACCAGAGTAGAGGAGTAGAGAAAGGGGGTAGACTTGTAGTAGGCTAGAGGACAAAAGGAATTTGTCTAGAAGGTCCCACAATGGAGAGAGAGGGTAGTTGGACCAGAGCAAAGGAGCAGAGAAAGAGGGGGCAGACCTGCAACACACCTAAGGAGAAGAGAAATTCACCCACAAGGGCCCACAAAGACATAAATGAGATTTGGGGATGATCTGGAGTGGGTGCGCATGGGAGGGTGGTCAAGCATGGGTTAAGGGGGGGGAGGATGGTTTGGGTGGTCCCCAATGTAAGAGGAATAGCCAATAGGGGATCTCCACATGCCTGCCATCCCTCCACCTCAACATACCATTGCCCCACACAAAGGAGCACTCTCATTGGTACACCTCAAATCCCTCTCTAATTCCTTGAAATTAGGAAACACTAATTGGAGGCCCTTTTGAGACCCCATTTCTCCCCTAATGGTCCACATATAGTTTGGCCAAAATCACGTATGACACCTTCATTACCTTTTGAGAAGCAACCAACACCATTGGCCTGGGCACATTTCTCCAAATACTTCAAGCTTTTAAAGTTGTTCATGAGTTGACTTAACCCGGATACATTGATGTTCAATCACCATTAGGAGGATATATTCAATGTAGTGCAAAAGAAAGATGAGGATATGACCACTATTGATCCAAAGAAACAGGTACAGGATGAACAGGAATAGTTTGAAGATCAAGTGGAAGATCACCCCTCCACATTGACTACCATTTGCCTACACTCAATTTCAATCCCAATGAATCGATTGATTCTTAGATTACAATTAGACTCTATCAAAGGGTCATCTTCTTAGAAGCACGCCACATATCTCTATTTGAACAAATGGAGGATATAGGCTTTCTAGAAATAGAGCAAAAATTGTATGATGACAAGGCTTTATAGCAAGATCGACTGACAAAAAGCCCATCCACCTTCTAGAATAGCTGGCTTTTTCTAAAAATAAAGATTTTTCTAAGCTTCCCATGCTGTGGACAAAGAAACTTGGCTCTGATACCATTGCAACGGGAAATGCTCACGGAACCTGCAAATCCTTGAAAAACACAGCAACACTCTTCGAAAATACACACAAACTCTTAAAACTCACAAACGGAAGAGATAGAACAAGCGTGGTGGGTACAATCTCCCCCCATAGGTGTGGTGCTCTCCTTCCACCTCCTATGTATTTACATATATTCCCCAAAAAGCTTGCAAGCAAAAATCATACAAAAGCCTCTGTGCTTTCCACCATGCACCATTAAGAACAACCCCACACACGCTTTCTTATAATAGACCTTAGACTTTACCAAATATTCAATCCCTGCATCTCCACTGAATGACCACCACCCACATACTTGACCAAGGATTGACAAATAGTCGATCCTCCATCTTCCCCATATAACCACCATCCACATACTTGACCAAGACTTCTAACAACACCCCTGAGCCTAGCCACCTAGAAGGCTTTCATATGATTCTTAGTGATATAAAGATTACTGTACTTGAATACCCTAATGACCACATTATTTTCAATCTCACTGCCATTCCCAGGTTCACTCTACACGAAATGCTCTCGACAATGTGGTAGATAGCAATACTTGAATACCCTAATGACTGCACTATTTTCCCGAATTGTCGATCTCACTGCCATCCCCCTATCCACTCTACATGAAATGCTCTTAGCAATGTGGTAGATAGGGCTACCATCAATGCCATGGATCTAGGTGGCACCAAGTTTGGCATGGTCACTAGTGAAGGAGGAGAGAAGATATAGCCACGGAGGAGGGTGAGGCGAAAGGGTAGGGCTACCATCAATGCCATGGATCTAGGTGGCACCGAGTTTGGCATGGCCACTAGTGAAGGAGGAGAGAAGATATAGCCACAGAGGAGGGTGAGGTGAAAGGGTAGGGAGTGAAGTGGTTGGGGAGGGGGAGGGGCAGGGGCCAAAGTAGAGGCTAGCCATGCTAGCATGGTGATGACCATGGTAAGGGGCGAAGGCCCATGGGGGGAGAGGAGGATGGGGAAGAGGATATCGCAGTGGAGATTGGCTATGGCAATGGAGGAGCAAGAGACTCATGGAGCCTGTGTAGACCGTGTTGGTGGATAACTTTAAGAAACTCTCTCTCTCTCTCTCTCTCTCTCTCTCTCTCTCTCTCTCTCTCTCACACACACACACACACACACACACACTCTCGTGCTACAGTGGCAGCGGCACTCTCTCCCCTCCCTCTCCTTTGCTCTCTCCGTCTCTCACTCTCTCTCTCTCACACACACACTCTCTCTCTCTCTCTCTCTCTCTCTCACTACCATGGCAGCGGCACTCTCTCCCCTCCCTCTCCTTTGCTCTCTCCCCCCCCCCTCTCTCTGTCTCTCTCTCTCTCTCTCTCTCTTTCTCTCGCTGCCTCTCTTTCTCTCCCTCTCCTCTTTCTCTCCCTCTCTCTCTCTCTCTTTCTCTCTTGCCTCTCTCTCTCCCGTGTGACCTCTCTTTCTCTCCCTCTCATCTTTCTCTCCCTCTCTCTCTCTCTCTCTCTCTCTCTCTCTCTCTCTCTCCCCCTGCCGCACCTCCTCTTCTCTCCCTTGCCTCTCTCTCTCTCTCTCCCCCTTCTCTCTCATGTGTGCCGTGCCTCCTCTCCTCTCCGTTGCCTCTCTCTCTCTCTCCCCCTTCTCTCTCTTGCATTGCGCTACCATAGCAGCGCCTTCCTACTCTCTCTCCTCTCTCTCTCTCTACTTCCCTCCCTCACTCTCCCCTCCACCTCTCTCTCTCTCTCTCTCTCTCTCGCTCTCTCTTTTCTTCATTTCTCTCTCTAAAATAAAATTTCAAATAAGAAAATTTAAAAACAAGGTTGAACTTTGCTCAAATGGCCTGCTCGCTGCTGTCTATTTTTTAAATCTAATTTATCTGTAACTCAGTGTACGTGCATGAATGGTCTAACCAATATATGAATTTTGTCCCTTGATTCTCTTTTCTGCTATCTGAGTCTGTCCATATGTGGTCCACCAGGGTGCTTCCGTGGACAGTCATTAGTTGTTTGATGTGTTTTGTTGTCCCTTTTAATGTCATGAATTCGATGATTAATGCTTTGTTGATGTTGTTTTTTTGCAAGTCAATATTGAAGTCATCGACGATGTATTTTGAAGCCTTTTTTGGGATCTCGAGCAAGAGTGTTAGAAATCAATGCTCCATTCTCATGTAACTACGCAGGAACAAGCTAACTCTACTTGTAAGCCCCCCATATGAGGAGAAGGCATTTGAGTAGCTCGGTTATCTGGTAGGTCTTGGTTTGGACACCAGATGGGGCCCATGTGTGGCCTAATGGCTGGACGGCTTTAGATAGAGTTGGTACACTGCCAACTAGGCTACATGCAAGTGCGGGAAGGCATCCCATGATTGACTGCACTGAGGGTAGATGAAGCATTTCCTGAGGCAGCCCACTCACGAGTTGCGGGGCCCGTTTGGAGCCCCAGATGATCTCGGATGGCTCTGGGCCGAACGGCAGCCATAGGTCAGTTGCTCTATTTTGCGACACGGTTCTATCGAGTGGTGGGTGGCCTATTTTGGGACCGACCCCCAGTCGGTCGTTTTGGGTGGACTCTAAACCCTAAACCCAATTGGGTCTAACCAACTACGACTGGTGGCTATATAAGAGCAAGCCCGTGAACCCCATCATCATCACTAGCTACAGCAACCGTGATTCCGTAGCATCCAGCCTACATCCTCTACTATTTCCAGCATGCCATCGCAGCTCCTCACACATGAGCGCATGGCTGGGAGGCAGCGCCATCTATTGTATCAGTTTTATAGTAATCAAATTTTTGATTCTTCATACTATCTACTTTTCTCTCTTGCATACGAGATCCTGTTATCTGTTGAGACAGACATATTGTTTACTTACATGGTATCAGAGCTTGGGCTCTAGCAAGAAGATTTGGTAGTGTGTTTCTATTTGCGAACAGATTGTGAGAGATGGCCCAGCCTGCAAGACTGCGAATCCCACTGTTCGACAAAAGTGAAAAGTTGGATGGCACTAACTATCCACTCTAGAAGTTCAAGATGAAGACCATCCTAAGCACATACGAGCTTTGGGATATTGCTACTAGGGTGGACATGAAGCCGGTTGCGAGATCAAATCCAGCCAATGCAGAACAACAGATAGTACCAACTGTGGATGAGATTCTCGCGTGGACAAGAAGAAATGCAGATGCGATGTGTTCTATTGTCTGCAGTGTAAGTGATTCAGTCATGGCGTTAATTCAACATGTCACCACAGTGGAGGAGGCATGGACAGTCTTGAAAAATCAGTATGAGACCACAAATCAGACGCAGATTTAGAATCTGGAGACTCAAATCACGAACGAGAAACTGTATGAGTCTAAAATGGCAGAGAAGTTCATCACCAGGGTGAAGAATCTGCGCGGTCAGATGACTGCGATTGGCATCACCATCACCAGCGAGAATCTAGAACAAAGGTGCATTTGGATTCTCCCACCAAAGTACGACGGTCTTGTTACGATGCTGAATACGTAGAACAGAAATCCACCCCTCAACTTTGAGGATTTCAGCGCGATACTTCTGGAGGAAGAGATGCATCAAAAGATGAGGACTGGAGAAGATTCGACTTTCTCAGCTGGATCAAAGAAAGGTAAGGGTAAGGACTCTGGTAACCCATCTTCTTTTGATGATAAAAAGAGAAAGAAGAAGATCAAGTGCTTCTATTGCAACAAGGTAGGGCACAAGCAGAATGAGTGCTGAAAGAAGATTGCAGATGAGAAGAACGGAGTAAAGAAAGAGTCCAGCAACAATGCGCATGCAGTACCAGTAGAGCTGTTCATAGCAATTGAGGAGATTTGCACAGAGGCAGTTCATGTACTTGCAGATGAACCTTGGATTATTAACAGTGGTGCATCGCGCCACATGACCAGTTAGAAGGATTGGTATACCTCTCTACATTCTGTAGGGAATGACATCTTGGTAGTAGTCCGCAATGATGCAAAATGTCCAGCAAAAGGAAAAGGTACGATTGTGAAGATAGTGGGAGAGAAGGAAGGAAGCTCACTTGCGGCTTTCTCACATACACAATGGGGGAATACACACAAAGGTGGAGGCTGAAAACTGTTTTCCTCTTCTTAGTTGTGAAAGCCAAAAGAACTCTTGTACAAAGAAATAGAAGAACCCTATATGTGGGTCTCAAACCAAACTCAGCTAACTAAGGTGGCATACAAACTGAGCCACAAACTAGAGTACATAAGGATAGCTGTCATCCAGCTATTATTCATGGGCGGTGTACCAACCGCATCTGCAGCTAACAAGTCGGTGACATAAATGCAAAACGGTCACCCTGGCATATCACGAGTGGAGCTCGATAACTCAACACTCCCCCTTGAGCTCAATCCCAATTCTTGCACACCAAGCAGGTCTCTGAACTTGCGCAGCTTCTCTGTGCCCAATGCCTTCGTGAATATGTCAGCTACCTGATCCTCTGTGCTGACATAAACTAGATCAATACGACCTAGTAAAACCTTCTCCCGCACATAGTGATAATGCACCTCAATGTGCTTTGTTCTAGCATGATAGACTGGGTTATTTGCCAAATGTATAATGCTCATGTTGTCACAATAAATGACAACTGGCCCATCTAAAGATTGATGCATATCATAAAGTAGCTTATTCAACCAAGCTACCTCACATGCAGCCATTGCTGCACCCCTGTACTAAGCCTCTATGCTCGACAAGGCAACTGTAGGCTGTTTCTTGCTGCTCCAAGTGACTGTAGCACTCCCAAAAGAGAACACATATCCACTGGTAGATCGTCTATCAGAAATACTACCAGCCCAATCAGCATCAGTGTATCCATGCAACTTTATCTGAACCCCAGCCTCATAAAATAGTCCATACTGCAATGTGGACTTCACATACTTGAGTATGCATCTAGTAGCATTTAAATGCGGTTTCCTTGGAGCCTACATAAACTGACTTACCAACCCAACAGCATAGCTCAAATCTGGCCTGGTAATAGTCATATAAATCAAACTTCCTACTATGCGCCTGTACATAGTAGGGTCTTCCAGAAGCTCACCTGCATTTGCACTCACCTTCACATTTTACTCTAAAGGAACTGAAATAGTCTTACAGCCTATCATCCCATATTTGGATAGCATGTCCAATACATACTGCCTCTGCAAGAGCTGTATCCCACTTGGTGATCTAATCACCCCAATGCCCAAGAAATAACGCAGCTCTCCCAAATCCATCATCTCAACTTTTGCTTCAATAGCATTTTCACATGAAGGATATCCTCATCACTATCACCTGTGATGATCAAATCATCAACATAGATGACAAGCAGCATAATACCTTTCCCTGTTTTTCTCACATAAAGTGAGAAATTTGCCTTGGAAATCCGAAAGCCAATAGTGACAAGATACTATCCTATCTTGTCAGACCATGCTCTAGGTGCTTGCTTCAAGCCATACAAGGCTTTCTTTAACCTACAAATAAACTCAGGATGAACAGCATGAACATAACCTGGTGGCTGCTCCATAAAGATCTCTTCTTGCAAATCACCATGCAAGAAGGCATTCTTTACATCCATCTAATGTAAAGACCATCCCTTTGATGCAGCCATAACAATGACTGCTCTTACGGTTGCCATCCTTGCAACCGGACTGAATGTTTCTTCATAATCAATCCCATATGTTTGTGCATACCCCTTCACAACTAATCTTGCCTTGTATTTGTTCACAGAACCATCTGCATTGTGCTTCACCTTATAAACCCACTTACAGCAAATTGCATCTTGTCTTTGGGCAAAGGCACCAATTCCCATGTTGGCTGAACAAAGCATCCATGAGGATTAAATCTGACCTTGCAAGCCCTGCTCAGCCATTTGACCAACAGAAACCAGATATTTGGTGATGTTCGGGACATGAAATACATCAGATAGGCATTTCTTTTTCCCATCCTGCATAGACAAAGGAATTTTACCAATCTGCACAATAGGATGTGCAGTATCATCACCAGTCTCCACAAATCCTGGTCTTTCCATTTTCTTTGCATCCTGCATCCATTTTGCATGACCTGTCATGTGGTTTGATGCACCTGAGTCAACATACCACACATCATTTCATTCTTATGCACTTGTCATAGAATTGTTCATGTGCTGCACCATAAATAGATGCTCATTTTTGTCATCACCCTGTCTACTAGAAGATGCATAATTGCTTTGCTGCAATTTTCCATTCATAATGTCATTCTGCTATTTGTAGCAGTCTTTAGCCATATGACCCATTTTACCACAATAGTAGCATTCAACATTGCTGTTTGCATTTTGACCTCTTTGCCATTGACCACGGCCTCTTTGGCTCCCCCTGCCTCTAGAGTTACCACGTCCTCCTCCATAGGACTGGTTTTCTTGAGTTTGCTGGATATTTTGATTTCTACCACGGCCTCTAGATCAGCCTCCTCTACCTTTGCCTCTACCTCTTCTAGCATTTGAGTAGAAGACAGTTTCTTTTGAAGTTCCTCCTGAAGAAGATGCACCACCATTTCTCTGCTCTTTAGAAATTAGAAGAGCAAACAACTCCTCAAAATCAGAAAATTTTTCACGGACAGCAATGGATGTCTGGAACTGTGCATAATCCTTTCCTAGACCATTCAAGGTCACAGAAACCAAATCATCATCTTCCACTGGTGACCCAATGGAAGCAAGTGCATCTGCAAGTTTCTTCACCTTCATGTGGTAGTCATTGATGCTCATATTTTCTGTCTGCACATTGTGTAACTCCTGCTTGAGCTGCATTTTCCTGGCTTGCGTATTTGTGCTGTACATTTTTGCCAAAGTATCCCATGCCTCCTTTGGCGTACTTGCATCCTGAATATGCATAATCATAGAATCCGAAATACTGATAGACAGCCAATACATAACTTTTTTGGCTCTCTCATGCCATCCTTTAAATGCATGCATTTCCTATTGATTGGGAACATTAGGAAGAACTGGTTCTTCTTCATTTCCAGTAAGGAACTCCCTATAGCCTTTTCCCATAAGGAAATTTGTCATTCTAAACTTCCATGCTTGGAAGTTGTTCTTGTCAAGATTTTCAGTGACAATCTGTGAAAGAGAATCAGATGCCATTATAGAACACTGCAAAATATTCTGTCACTGCAAAAAACACAGCTTCGGCCTCACACGGGCAAATCTGCAAAACTGACAAAAGTGGTATTTGACCACACCGTCACTTCCTAGTGATGATTTTGCATCAATAGGCAATAAGGATGATTCTGTAACTCCCAATATCTCTGAGCAAAGGCATACAATGCAATTTCTGTGGCAACTTTTCACCGACCTGCAGAGCAGTGGTTGCACAGCAAAAACAGGGCCTTTTTCTGAGTGCCTGCGAAGAACTTCCGCCTTTAAAATAGGCCCCAAAATGGCCTCGAATCAGAAAAACTAACGAAAGTGGTATTTGACCACACAGTCACTTCCTAGGGACGATTTTGCATCAATAGGCAACAAGGATGACTCTGTAGCTCCCAGTATCTCTGCACACAGGCATACGATGCAATTTCTATGGCAACTTTTCACTGACCTGCAGAGCAGTGGTCACACACCAAAAACAGGGGCCTTTTTCTGAGTGCCTATGAAGAACTTCCGCCTTCAAAACGGGCCTCGAAATGGCCTCGAATCAGAAAAATAAAGTCATCGGGAGATTTGTCCTTCTCCCGTAGCATATATTGCCCTCTCGCCACACCGCGAAGGGCGTCTCAATCTGAGACAGTGCACTCTTGCACTTCCAGCTGTGCTACCTGCAGAGATTTTCTCCCAAACTCGAAAAAGGAAAGCAACACCGGTCCTCTTACCAAGACACCGCAAACTTGGTTTGCTTTCTTGAGCTCCTCACCACGAACCAGGCTCTGATACCATGTGAAGATAGTGGGAGAGAAGGAAGGAAGCTCACTTGTGGCTTTTTCACATACACAATGGGGGAATACACACAAAGGTGGAGGCTGAAAACTGTTTTCCTCTTCTTAGTTGTGAAAGCCAAAAGAACTCTTGTACAAATAAATAGAAGAACCCTATATGTGGGTCTCAAACCAAACTCAGCTAACTAAGGTGGCATACTAACTGAGCCACGAACTAGAGTACATAAGGATAGCTGTCATCCAGCTATTATTCATGGGTGGTGTACCAACTGCATCTGCAGCTAACAAGTCGGTGACATAAATGCACAATTGTCACCCTGGCATATCACGAGTGGAGCTCGATATCTCAACAACGATTGCCCTGTAATCACATGGAGTCGTAAAATAGTTGTCCGATGTTCTTTATGTGCCAGATATCAAGAGGAACTTATTGTTCATTTCTACGATCATGGATCGGGACCTCAAAGTTCACTTCGATAAGAATGGTTCAGAGAATGGCGCAACAACATCTACGAACTCTCAGCTTTCAGTGCTCGAGCCAATGTGAAGAACACTAAGCTATGGCATGAGAGGTTTGGTCATCTAAACCTTAGTTCTTTAAAGGAGATGCATAAAAGTGGAATGATTATATACCTACCAGAAATTACAGATCTGCCCGATGTATGTGAAGCTTGCATGATGGGCAAGCAGCATCAGTAGCCCTTTCCTAAAGAGGCCAACAGGGCAAAGGCTCCTCTAGAGCTCGTTCACATGGACCTCTGCGGAAAGATGGAGATGGAAGCTTTGGGTGGTTCCTACTACTTCATGATGCTAATCGATGACTACAGTAGAAGGATATGGATATACTTCTTGAAGACTAAAGATGAGGCTTTTAATAAGTTCAAAGAATGGCATGTAATGGTCAAGAAAGAAACGGGGAGGAAGGTGAAGAATTTGAGATCAGACAAGGTGAAGAGTTCACATCAAGTGAATTCAAAAGTTACTAGAAAAGTCATGGGATCAAGAGGCAGAAACCCCCGCCATATACATCACAGCAAAATGGAGTAGCAGAGCGCAAGATGCGCGTCATCTGTGAAATGGGTAGGAGTATGATAAAAGGGAAAGATTTGCCAAAGTCTTTCTGGGCTGAAGCATGTAACACGTCAATTTACATTCTGAATCGTAGCTACACAAAGGCTGTGAATGGGATGACTCCACTGTAGGCCTTTTCTGGTAAGAAACCTTCAGCTTGCACATTTCAGAGTTTTTGGATGTGACTGTTTTTTGCATGTCCCTGATGCTAGCAGGACCAAATGGGAACCAAAGAGCCAGAAGTGTATTTTCTTGGGCTACAGTGAAGAGGCGAAGGGTTACCGCCTCTATAACCATGTTACCAAGAAGGTAATAGTAAGTCACAATGTGGTCTTCTCAAAATAGCCGCATCAATTGGAGGAGGATGCTTCCTTCCTAGACAACCAGGACCAGGATATCCATCCAGTACAACCACCAACAGCACACCGAACTCCCCCAACGGTGCTTGGGAGGATTCTAGATAAAGAAGAGTAAGAAGAGCCTGCATAACCACAATGGCAATGGCCATTCCCGAAGTGGGTAAAGCAGCTTTTGGATGGCAAAGAACCTCGAGCCATTGAGGGGGAACCATCCGAACACTGTCGGTCCAAGAGATAAGAGGAGCAAAGAAGGGCGTAGGAACGCTTGGTCAACTACGCTTTGATGACAAAGGTGATCCGTGCTGAAGAACCCAAGTGTCTTTAAGAGGCACAGGGTGATGATAGGTGGATGGAGGCTATGTAGTTGGAGTATGGCTCCAGAATGAAGAACAACACTTGGGAACTTGTGGATCGACCGCCAAAACGCAAGGTAATCGAAACCAAGTGGGTGTACAAGACCAAGTCTAAGTCTGACGGCATGTTGGATAAGTACAAGGCTCGGCTCATGGCAAAAGGATTTGCACAGGTACATGGTTTTGATTATTAGGATACTTTTGCTTCCACAGCTCGACTAACCACAATTCGCAGTGTTTTGGATTTAGCAGCACAAGAAAGTTGGCCCCTGTTTTAGATGGATGTAAAATATACCTTTCTGAATGGGGATCTCAAGGAGGAGGTATACATAGAACAACCACTAGGTTTTGTGATCTCCGGTTCAAAAGGTAAAATCTGTAAACTGAAGAAGGCACTTTACGGGTTGAAACAGGCCCCACGAGCATGGTACCAGTGGATTGATGCCTACTTTCTACAAAACGGGTTCAAGAGGAGCCCATGTGATGCAAATTTGTATAACTACAGAGAAGGAGGCAAGTGTATGATCGTGGTCCTTTATGTGGAAGACCTTGTCATAACAAGGAACCATGAAGAGAAGATCTCGTAGACAAAGCATTTGCTAGGAAGATAGTTTGAAATAACAAACCTCGGACTGATGCATTTCTGTTTGGGGATTGAAGTTTGGCAAGAGCCAAAACATATCTTCATCTCATAGCTGAAGTATGCTGGAGAGATACTGAAGGCATTTGGCATGGCTGAGTGCAAGACAGTTGGCACCCCTATGGAGGTTAATGTGAAGCTCTCAAATGAGGATTCATCACCACTGGTGGACGAAGTGAAGTACAGAAGGCTTGTGGGCAGTTTTATTTTACTTGTGCAACACGCGGCTGGACATCGGGTGCGAGGCCCGTTTGGAGCCCCAGATGATCCCGGATGGCTGTGGGCCGAACAACAATCATAGGTGAGTTGCTCTATTTTGCACCGCGGTTCTATCCAGTGGTCAATGGCCTTATTTCGGGACCGACCCCCAGTCGACCATTTTGGGCGGACTGGGTTGGTCACCCAATTGGGTCTAATCGATTGCGACTGGTGGCTATGTAAGAGCAAGCCCGTGAAGCCCATCATCATCACTGGCTATAGCAACCCTGATTCCTTAGCATCCAGCCTTCGTCCTCTACTGTTTCCAGCATGCCATCGAAGCTCCTCATACATGAGCGCACAGCTGGGAGGCAGCACCATCTACTGTATCAGTTTTACAGTAATCAAAATTTTGATTCTCCATACTATCTGCTTTTCTCTCTTGCATACGAGATCCTGTTATTTGTTGAGCACAGACATTGTATTGTTTTCTTACAATGAGTTCGTCCAATGTTTTTAGTAGTGTATTTGTTTGAGCCGTTGGCGATTTGTAAATGTTCATGATTGCGATTTCTATGCTTCAAGTTGTAGCCAATATTGTCAGTAGACACTCGCACACATTGTTGTACAATTCTTTTCCACTTTTTATTGTCATTTTTTATTGGTAGTACATTGTGAGCCCCCGTCCTGCTATTGTGGAGGTGTGCTTAAAACCTGGAAGTCCCATGTCAGTTGTGAACTTTGGCTTTGTCTCTTGCATGCAAAGGTGTGAAGATAGTGGGAGAGAGGGAAGGAGTCTCACTTGCAGCTTTCTCACATACACAATGGGGGAATACACACAAAGGTGGAGGCTGAAAACTATTTTCCTCTTCTTAGTTGTGAAAGCCAAAAGAACTCTTGTACAAAGAAATAGAAGAACCCTATAATATGTGGGTCTCAAACCAAACTCAGCTAACTAAGTTGGCATACTAACTGAGCCACGAACTAGAGTAGATAAGGATAGCCGTCATCCAGCTATTATTCATGGGGCAGTGTACCAACCGCATATGCAGCTAACAAGTCGGTGACATAAATGCACAACAGTCACCTTGGCATATCACAAGTGGAGCTCCATATCTCAACACTCCCCCTCGAGCTCAATCCCAATTCCTACACACCAAGCAAGTCTCTGAACTTGCGCAGCTTCTTTGCACCCAATGCCTTCGTGAATATGTCAGCTACCTGATCCTCTGTGCTGACATAAACTAGATCAGTAAGACCTAGTAAAACCTTCTCCCGCACATAGTGATAATCCACCTCAATGTGCTTTGTTCTAGCATGATAGATTGGGTTATTTGCCAAGTGTATACTGCTCATGTTGTCACAATAAATGACAACTAGCCCATCTGTAGACTGATGCATATCATAAAGTAGCTTACGCAACCAAGCTACTTCACATGCAACCATCGCTGCACCCTTGTACTTAGCCTCTGTGCTTGACAAGGCAACTGTAGCCTATTTCTTGCTACTCCAAGTGACTGCAGCACTCCCAAAAGAGAACACATATCCACTGGTAGATCCTCTATCAGAAATACTACCAACCCAATCAGCATCAGTGTATCCATGCAATTGTATCTAAACCCTAGCCTCATAAAATAGTCCATACTGCAATGTGGACTTCACATACCTGAGTATGCATCTAGTCACATCCAAATGCGGTTTCCTTGGAGCCTGCATAAACTGACTTACCAATCCAACAGCATAGCTCAAATATGGCCTGGTAATAGTCATATAAATCAAACTTCCTACTATGCGCCTGTACATAGTAGGGTCTTCCAGAAGCTCACCTGCATTTGTGCTCACCTTCACATTCTGCTCCAAAGGAACTGAAATAGGCTTACAGCCTATCATCCCATATTTGGACAGCATGTCCAATCCATACTGCCTCTGCAAGAGCTGTATCCCACTTGGTGATCTAATCACCTCAATGCCCAAGAAATAACGAAGCTCTCCCAAATCCTTCATCTCAAACTTCTGCTTCAATAGCATTTTCACATGAAGGATATCTTCATCACTATTACCTGTGATGATCAAATCATCAACATAGATGACAAGCAGCATAATACCTTTCTCTATTATTCTCGCATAAAGTGAGAAATCTACCTTGGAAATCTGAAATCCAATAGTGACAAGATATTGTCCTATCTTGTCAGACCATGCTCTAGGTGCTTGCTTCAAGTCATACAAGGCTTTCTTCAACCTGCAAACAAACTCAAGATGAACAGCATGAACATAACATGGTGGCTGCTCCATAAAGACCTCTTCTTGCAAATCACCATCATGCAAGAAGGCATTCTTTACATCCATCTAATGTAAAGACTATCCCTTTGATGTAGCCATAGCAATGACTGCTCTTACGGTTGCCATTCTTGCAACCGGACTGAATGTTTCTTCATAATCAATCCCATATATTTGTGCATACCCCTTCACAACTAATCTTGCCTTGTATCTGTTCACAGAACCATCTGCATTGTGCTTCACCTTATAAACCCACTTACAGCCAATTGCATTCTTGTCTTTAGGCAAAGGCACCAATTCCCATGTAGCATTTGCTTCCAAGGCATCCATTTCTTCATCCATGGCTTTCTCCCATTTTTCTTTTCCCATGGCTTGCTCAAAAGAAGTGGGTTCTGGTTCCCGTATCACTTTAACCATATAGGCATAGTGAATGGCTGTAAATCCATCATATTTCAGCCTATCCACAGGATACCTAGCTCTAGTAGACCTGCGCAGAGTAGGCTCACTTCCAGGTGCTCTCAAAACATCCCTGGTCTTCCTTACTCCAGGTGTAACAACAGAGGGAATACGCAACTCATCATCAATGCTCTGTTCTGAGCCACTGGATTCACCATCCACATAAGAGTGACCTGCATTCACATCAAACATGGGTTGATCTACCTTCTCCTTTCCTTTTCGTGATATCTGCATACCACTATCTGCATTGCTTTGAGGAGATTCTCCTGATCTCAATCTACCTATCCATGGTGAAGTATGTGAACCACTGCTAGAGGACAGTGCAGGTCCACTATTATTTTGTGATTGCTGTTGTGAATTCTATGCAGCATTACCATTTTGTGCATCTATATCATCAATCACATTTACTGGTTTATACCAGCTGCTCATCTCATCAAAAACAACATCTCTGCTCACTGTAGACTTATGAGTAGAAGGGTTATAACATCTATACCCTTTCTACTCCAGAGAATAACCAATAAAGATGCACTTCTCAGCTTTTGGATCCAACTTGGACCTCAACTCATCTGGCACATGAACATAGGCAATGCAACCAAAAATTTTCAAATAAGAAATATCTGGTTTCCTACTAGTATACATCTCCTTTGGCATCATGCCATGTATTGATGCAGTGGGAGTCCTGTTCATTATGTAAACTGATGTAGCAACTGCTTCAGCCCAATAATAATCTGGTAGGTATTTTTCATTTAGCATGGCCCGAGATACCTCTCCAATATGCCTGTTTTTCCTTTTTGCAAGTCCATTTTGCTGTGGGGTATGACATGCTCCTGCAAGAACCTTGCAAACTCATTTGAGAGGTACTCTCCCCCTCCATCTAACCTTAGGCATTTTATTTGCAGGCCTATTTCTTTTTCAACCATAGCTTTAAAAGCTTTGAAATGCCCAAACACTTCACTTTTCTTTTTCATAAAATGCACCCAAACTTTTCTGCTGTAGTCATCAATAAAAGTGATAAAATAATGACAGCCTCCAATGGATGCAGCTTTAGTAGTCCACACATCAAAGTGGATTAATTCCAATGGCTTCTTACTCTCTTGAACATGCCTAGGAAATGGTTTCCTTGCCTGTTTTCCAAATTGACACGCTTCACATACCTTATGCATTTCTGCAACCTTGAATTTAGGCAATCCTGTAACAATATTTTGGGCTTGCATTGATTTAAGTCGTTGTACATTAATATGACCAATGCGTTTATGCCACATATCAATATCTGCAACGACACCGGTCCCATGTGCAAACATTGCTGCACTCAATTCAGGCATGTCCGCATTCAATGCAAACATCCTGCCCTTCTTCTTTCCTTTTGCTGTCAAGCGACCATTATTTTTCATATCCTCAACAAAGCATCCATTTGACCAACAAAAACTATGCTCTTGGTGATATTCGGGACATGAAATACATATCAGACAGGTATTTCTTTTTCCCATCCTGCATAGACAAAGGAATTTTACCAATCTGCACAATAGGATGTGCAGTATCATCACCACTCTCCACAAATCCTAGTTTTTCCATTTTCCTTACATCCTGCATCCATTCTGCATCACCTGTCATGTGGTTTGACGCACCTGAGTCAACATACCACACATCATTTCATTCTTCTGCACTTGTCACAGAATTGGTCATGTGTTGCACCATAAATAGATGCTCATTTCTGTAATCACCCTGTCTACTAGAAGATGCATAATTGCCTTGCTGCAATTTTCCATTCATAATGTCATTCTGCTTTTTGTAGCAGTCTTTAGCCATATGACCCATTTTACCACAATAGTAGCATTCAACATTGATGTTTGCATTTTGACCTCTCTGCCATCCACCATGACCTCTTTGGCTCCCCCTGTCTCTAGAGTTACCACGTCCTCCTCCAAAGGACTGGTTTTCTTGAGTTTGCTGGATATTCTAATTTCTACCACGGCCTCCAGATCGGCCTCCTCTACCTCTGCCTCTACCTCTTCCAGGATTTGAGTAGAAGACAATTTCTTTTGAAGTTCCTCCTCAATAAGATGCACCACCATTTTTCTGCTCTTCAGAAATTAGAAGAGAAAACAACTCCTCAAAATTAGGAAATTTTTCACGGACGGCAATGGATGTCCGGAACTATGCATAATCCTTTCCTAGACCATTCAAAGTCACAGAAACTAAATCATCATCTTCCACTGGCGACCCAATGGAAGCAAGTGCATCTGCAAGTTTCTTCACGTTCATGTGGTAGCCATTGATGCTCATATTTTCTCTCTACACATTGTGCAACTCCTGCTTGAGCTGCATTTTCCTGGCTTACGTATTTGTGTTGTACATTTTTGCCAAAGTATCCCATGCCTCCTTTGGCGTACTTGCATTCTGAATATGCACAATCATAGAATCCGAAATACTGATAGACAGCCAATACATAACTTTTCTAGCTCTCTCATGCCAATGTCCTTTAAATGCATACATTTCCTGTTTATTGAGAACATTAGGAAGAACTGGTTCTTCTTCATTTCCAGTAATGAACTCCCAATAGCCTTTTCCCATAAGGAAATTCGTCATTCTAAACTTCCATGCTTGGAAGTTGTTCTTGTCAAGCTTTTCAGTGACAATCTGTGAAAGAGAATCAGATGCCATTACAGAACACCGCAACAAATTCTATCACCGCAAAAAACACAGCTTCTGCCTCACACCACAGGCAAATTTGCAAAATTGACGAAAGTGATATTTGACCACACAGTCACTTCCTAGTGACGATTTTGCATGAATAGACAATAAGGATGATTTCGTAACTCCCAGTATCTCTGCGCATAGGCATACGATGCAATTTCTATGGTCGCATAGCAAAAACAAGGCCTTTTTCTGAGTGCCTGCGACGAACTTCCGCCTTCAAAATGGGCCCTGAAATGGCCTCGAATCAAAAAAATAAAGTCACCCTGTTGCCACACCGCGAAGGGTGTCTCAATCTGAGACAATGAACTCTTGCACTTCCGGCTGTGCTACCTGCATAGATTTTCTCCCAAACTCGAAAAAAGGAAAGCAACACTGGTCCTCTTACCAGGACACTGCAAACTTGGTTTGCTTTCTTGAGCTCCTTACCATGAACCAAGCTCTGATACCATGTGAAGATAGTGGGAGAGAGGGAAGGAGTCTCACTTGTGGATTTCTCACATACACAATGGGGGAATACACACAAAGGTGGAGGCTAAAAACTGTTTTCCTCTTCTTAGTTGTGAAAGCCAAAAGAACTCTTGTACAAAGAAATAGAAGAACCCTATATGTGGGTCTCAAACCAAACTCAGCTAACTAAGGTGGCATACTAACTGAGCCACGAACTAGAGTAGATAAGGATAGCTGTCATCCAGCTATTATTCATGGGCGGTGTACCAACCGCATCTGTAGCTAACAAGTCGGTGACATAAATGCACAACAGTCACTGTGGCATATCACGAGTGGAGCTCGATATCTCAACAAAAGGATGGTCACGTCGATTAGAATTGTGTTTGGATAATATCCTCTCGGTGGGCATTAAAGGATCATGTGTTGAGGCTCACTATTTTATTCGTCTCTCCTTGTCCCTCATGAAGGGTTTTTTTGAAGTTCCAAGCTAATTCTGCTTGAAGCCTGTCTATCTCTTTTAATACTCCTTTGTCTACTCTAATTTTTTTTTGCTGCAATTGTTCGAGCAAGAAAAGGTTCATTGGGTCTTATATTCTAGAGAGTGTAGTGTAAACCAGTCCATGTGTGTGTATGTTGCTAGGTCTGAAAGCCAACGAGTCCATAGTTAGCCCTCAGGAGCAGTGTATGGTTCTTGCTATTGTTGCTTGTATAGGGAATTGTGTTCTGGTTGCATTGTTAAGGTGATTGGAACTCCCTGCTAATCTGCACCAATGGTGTCCATTCACGTGGTATTTCTTCTTTGTATATGTTGATGTTTTCTCTACATGATTTGGCTCCTGTTGTTTTGTCTGTGAGCTGTACCCACACTACCTTTGGCTTTCCGCTTGTTTCTGACCCTTTGAATACTCTGTCTATGCCATTGACTATCCCATCTTCGACGTCAAAGTTTCCATTGCATATCTTGATAATCATTTCTAGTTTCAGCCTCAGCAGGTGTTGTACCCCTCCTGTTTTCTTTGCATCAATAGGTATGCTGATTCTTTTGCTACATGTTTTGTGTTTATGGTCAATTGCTTTTAGAATGTGTGCTTCTCCTTGTAAAGTTTTGAACACGTAATTTTTGTGCTCACTTGGCTGCATAAGTGTAGAACAAATGCAGTACTGTTACTTTTGCCGGAACCATTTTGTTGTGCAAGTTGTTTAGCCTATCGCGATGTCCTCCATTGTTTGGTGACTGAACCTTATTTTGTTAAGTAGTTCCAAAAATCCTTCTTGTTTTTGTCTCATAGGTTCGTTGAGTTCAAAATAATGTATGTGTGTTTGCCAACAAGAACTAAGTATTATTGTTTGGTTTTGTTGTTGGGAAAAAACCCATGTGTCTTTGATCGGGCTTGTCTGGCATAGGTCCCCTGACAGTAAGACATCCACACCCCCAAATGGTTCATCGTGGTTGTGTTTTATTTCGTGCATCCACATGTGTGCTGCATCCTATGCCTCGTGTTGCTTTTTCGATGTACACTAGTAGGAGCGCATGCGGCAATTGGAGCGCATTGCCATGTATTGTGCCCCATCCTATGCCTCGTGTTGCTTTTTCGATGTACACTAGTAGAAGCACATGCGGCAACTCCGTTTCATTGTGTGAATACAGTCGCAGCAATGCATGCACTACAAGTGGTGTAGTAAATGTTTTGCCAGATTTCGCATTCCAGGATAGGAATAGGTGTATTTTTTGATGTGGGCGCAAGCATTTTTTCAACATGATATCATCCACAATTGCGCACTGCCATTTGTTTGTTTCACGGAAGTTCTTGTAGTACATTGAGTTTGGCAGGACCTTGTGCATGTATTAGTAAATTTGTGCCGGCGCATGTGCTCTTCCTTTTGTGCACATCTCCTTTTGCAAGTCGAATTTCCCTGTTGTTGAAGCGTTGGATGTCCTTGATGATCTTGAAGTGACATCTTTGCACTAGCAATTGTCCAAAAAAATTTGGAGACCCCTTGATTTGTCGAATTTCTCCTCGTTTGAATGGATCTCTTCTTTGTTTCCCATGTCCTTGTCATGCTAGTTTGTCTCTTCTCCGTCGAGCGAATGCTCTTGAAGCTGAAATGGTAGGTATAGAAGACATAGCTCTTTGTAGTGGTTTTTCGGGTTGTGTGCTTGCTGTAGTTGTTAAACTGTATTTTTTTTGGTCGCTTCCTTTCTTTTTTTTGTCTATTCTTGTAGTTGAAGGCACTTGCAAATGCTATCAAGCATGTCTTCCCGAAGGCAGTGCCTCGCTTAATCTATTTGGAGACAATATCGTCGAAGAATATGTCCATGCTTGTCAGGTCCAACATTTCCAATTGGCTTCGCATTTTCAAAAGTAGTTTTCTTTCATTGAGTGGGCTTGTGTTTATGTATGCAAACTCCCTAGTTGCGCTAGTCAGGGGCAGTGATAGGCAAAGATATACTACTTGTTGTGCACTTATGTGCTGAGTATTTAAGATTGTGTTGCCCACATTGCATATGCGCTTGTTTGCAGGCATGTTGTTGTCCAATCTTTGTGTGATGGCTCACTTTACTGCCTCATTTGTCTCCTTGTCTATTTTGGTGATGTAGGACATGCAATATGATGCTGCCCCATGGGGGTTGAGGACGAATTGTATGTCTGTGTTTGCCTCCCACATTTTTGACATTGTTTTGTTGAAGTTGTTGGTCTATATGTCTTTTGGCTCCCTTTTGAGAAACAATGTTGGCTCATTGATACTACTTCAAAGTGCGAGAATATATTCCTTCTCCACCATACCTAGCTAGAAGAGGAATGTTTCAATATCTATTGTCATTGTTTCTTTGAGTAGCAGCATTGCCTGCATGTTTTTGAATTGTTTTTTGTGCCTTTGCTAGTCTTGGTTATCTTGGAATGGTTGTAAAATGCATGTGCTCCTCAACAGGGCTCGAGGGAACCCAAACCTACACTTCTTGCCATTTTTTGCACATGTTTTCCTATGGCTATGGGTTTGGATTCCTGCATGTGCGCTAGAAGCAACGAAGCATATGCTGAGATGTGTATGTCGACAAAATGTGATATTTCATTGTCACTGCATTGTCCAAGCTGGGGTACGTTTGTAGCCCATAGAAGCCCATGGTTGTGTTGGTCGCCGCTATTCTGGAACTCGGTTACAAAGAAGTAGTCCTCTATTGGCCCCAGTATGGTTTCATCTGTGCGTGCCAATGTCACAAACGCTTGGAACTTGTGTGCATAATATTGCGCAATTTTGACTAGATCCGACCGTATTAACTATTGCAAATCTTACGAAGGACATGTTTGGCTTTCTTCTACTGGGTCTGCGCGTAGCTTATGCAAGCATGTTAATAAGGGTTCCCACCTTTTTTCTGTGGATGATAAAGTAATGAAGAAGGTAGGTGGCCCTAGCTGCCTCACCATGGAAAAAAGGTTTTTTTTGAGTTTATGCTTGTAATCTATGGATGTACGCATGCACACGAAGTCCCTGTAGCCTATTCTTGACTTCAGAAGTTGTTCTATGTTTGTGTCAATGAGTGTTTCCTCTACCGTTATGTGTATTCCTTGCATTTGCACTTTCCTCATTCGCACCCAGCTTGAGGAGAGGATTTGTCATGCCAAGACTTTCATCATCTTGAAGAACAAATTCTCAATGCAAAGTGCAAATCGGCACTCCATTAGGGGAGAATTGGGGTCCCAAAAGGGCCTCCAATTATTGTTTCCTAATTTCAAGGGATTAAAGAGTGATTTCTCTCTCTCTCTATCTCTCTCTCTCTCTCTCGATGTGTGTCTGTGTGTGTGTGTATGCACGCATGTGTGTGTGTGTGTACTGCGATTGTTGTAGTTAGAGTTTCTTTTACTTGGAAAAATCATATGTCTAATGAGGAAAAGTAATGATCCAAAAGCTGGTCATCATTGTTTTATGGCATTTTACACACACACACACACGCATGAATAGTGATGTATACTTGCTTCTTAAATTGTCTCTTAAATTTTGTGTGTGTGTGTGTGTGTGTGTGTGTGTGTGCTACGGTGGCTATAGCTGGAGTTCCTTTTAAGGCATACTTTTTTCAAAGATGTAAAGAGTTTAAAGAAATATGTTTAAAAATGGTTCATAGTTGGGCTTCTTGATTGTAGGTAGTCCATAGTTGGACTTAACACACATACACACACACACACACACATGCACGAATAGCAATGTATACATGCTTCTTAAATTATCTCTTGAATTTTTTGTGTGTGTGTGTGTATGTGTACTATGATGGATGTAGGTGGAGTTCCTTTTAAGGCATACTTTTTTCAAATATGTAAAGATCTTAAAGTAATATGTTTAAAAATGGTCCATAGTTGGGCTTCTTGATTGTAGGTGGTCCAGTCTGATCGGTGGCATCTCGCCAACTATTCGCATTATAGGGACATCCCCTCCACCACCTACACATCAAGTTCGTGATGTTGTTTTTTTCCCCAAATAGATTTCTAAAGCTTCTTGAGTTAATTTTTTAAAAAGCTTCTCAAATTATCTCTTGAATTTATCTAAAGAATCCATTCTTCATGGGTAGGGGACCTTAGATGTGACATTGAAAGTTGAGTGGTGAAAGTTAATAGAGTAAGATTTTTAAAAGGATTCTCAAATCATCTCATGAATTTATTTTAAAAATGCATTCTTCATGGGTAGGGGACCTTAGATGTGACATTGAAAATTGAGTGCTGAAAGATAAAATTGTTTTAAAGCTTTTAAAAAATTTTGTTTGTGCAAACTTTTAAATAAATCTGTTCTTTAGGGTAGGGGTCATGACACACATTTAAATATGGCTGCACACATGTACCAATGACACATACACAATTAGAAAACCAAATGTGCATGGTTTTGTTTTTTCATTGTAGAAACTCTTGCCCAAGCACTCTCTTTTGCAAGCGTGTGCATGGTTTTAGGCCTATCTTCCCTAGCAATTATATGTTAGCATAATGCATAGAGTATTTGAAAATTAGGCTCAAGAGAAAATAGTTGATGCACACCTATTAGTGCAGTCACGCATGCACACACGAACACACACTCTCACATGCATTGACATACAAAGATTTTCACAAGTTATCTTGGATGTAGTTGCAAATATGACTTCGGTCATTGTCCCAAATGCTAAAGAAGCCGTTCCTGTTACAAAAATTGAAATCAAACATGATTACAAATTCAAGATTTATCAAAACCATAGAACAAGAATAAGGAAACAAGTGGGGAAGAGAAGAGAAAGAGAGAGCAACACTGCATGGGGTCCAATCTTCCCCCCCTAGATGGTGGCTCTTGCTTCCCATCTAGAGTATTTATAATTGTAATTTCAAAAAGTAAACAGCCAATAATAGTTCATCCAAAAGCATCCCTTGTCCATAATAAGAGGGATTGCTCAACATAGCTCCACGAGCTTAAAATATCACAAGGCTTAATATGCCCTCATCCAAAATTTATAAAATAAATTAGTCCATGGCTTAAAATTCATAACTTTATAATATGGCCCATGGCCTTTGATAGCAATTATATACTTCGATCAATCCAAATCACCTTCACCATCTTTGTTCCTCATTATCGAACTCATCATCGGTACTCAAGCTGCCAATTGTGTTAGTTGTTACAATCAATTGATGAATCATCACACTAACTAATCCCAACACAATTGTACGCTTGATATACAGACATCAAAATACACACCCTGCGACCAATTGCAATAACACCAATAACACTAGTGACATTATTATTAACATGGAACCACCCACAATACTAACCATCTAGCCTTGCAAAACACAGGTAGTTAGGTGTCCCCAGGTAAACCCCACAAAGCATCCACTCGAGACCCCCACCACATCCGGTGCGCTTCTATGAAATACTTTGCCATAGTCATACTTGACTAAAATAAAATAATTTCCATAGCAAGAGAATATCAGAAATACAATTCCGTAATAGTTTTGGCTATCGTTGTGTCATCTATGTGTGAACAAAGAGGCCTTCATGCAATTAAACAACTTGTAAGGGGTGGGCCTTCCACTAATGCAACCAAGCAAGCAACTAGACATAGCTTTCCAAAACAAAACATTATTGCTATTGCAAAAGGTTTGGGCTCAATAGGTGGACGTTGAAGTCTTCGAACAATGAGATGATTCACAAGAGCAAGGCCTTCCACCCGTACACCTAAACATGAAACTAATTACCTATCTTCTTCCAGCCAAAATGCTATTGCTATACAAAGCATTTGAAGTGCATTCAAGACTTGTGCGAGCATAATGAATGTGCTAATGCAATGAACACAATGTATCTCATGGAGAAGGTTCGATTGTATGTGATAAAGGATGTAGGCTATAGGTAGATACCCTAAAGGAATAAGTGAAACTGTTGCACAGTGAGGTGTCGACATTTAAAGTTGATTTAAATAGGTTGATAGCTCTGATGACACGAATGAGCCGTAAGCTAGACCAAGTTGCAACCCATGGCAATTGAATTGATACTTATGTATTGATATTGATTGGAGGTCAAAGTTGCCTCATCCTTGGAATATTCAAAGTTTTGTATCCGCTTTTCCTTTGTAAAAACAACAGTTTTAAGTTGTTCAACTTCATCTTAAGTTTTGGGACGAGAAATTGTTTTTGGGTGTGTGTGTGCAAATATTGGCCTGAACATATATATATTCGATTATATATATATATAAGGGTAAACTTAGATACATAGGTCTAGGATTTTACACTTAGTCACAATGGCCACCCTTTAGTGCTTATTTAATAAGTCAAGTGTGCATATTACCCTTTCAAGGGAAACTTTGAAAACCCCTCCTTCTTTTTGACCCAACCATTGGATATATCTAACTTAGCCATCTTATTAATGCTTCCCATAGTAATGTATCTTCTTTATGATATTGTAACTTTTTTTTCCTCTTGGGCGGTGTCTTTTATTAATCCAGTCACTCTTACTTATCAAAAATTTATAAATGAGTTATATTAGCCCAATTTTTTTCAAATTTCTTAAATGCTTGCCTTCTTCTTTTCCCATCTTAACTCTATTAAAATTTCCTCTTGTAGTTTCCATTAACTTCTTTTATAGTTCCATGATGGGTTTCTGTTTATAGACACATAAATATTCACACACACATCTAAGTAAGCTGTATAAAGTCTCTCTCTCTCTCTCTCTTTCCCCCCCTCTCTCTTTCTCTCTCTCTCTCTCTCTCTCTCTCTCTCTCTCTCTCTCACACACACACACACACAGAATCCTTCTGGTTTTAAAAAAAAACTAAATTTAGTCGACCTAAAATGCTCCATGACTTTACTCTCGAACGTGGACTACCCTTCTGATAAATTCCTCCAAGCTTTGTGTCACTCTTAGAATCTGTTTGTAGTTCTAGTCTCTTTGGTATAAGCAAAAACAAGCAGGGGAACACAGGCATTACCTATCTTCCCACATGATGACAACTTTGTTCTAAAAAATGGTTTTCTATGGATGGTGATAGGTAAGTGGTCCCCAACCTCAGAGCCTAGACTACCGGATGGATTTGACACCTTTTTACCAATTGTACTCATGAGAATCCATACTTCAAATGTTAATAAAAGTTTTTTCCACCTTTATCTGAGCATCATGTGATGTGTTGTTTATAGGTTTCTTTTCTTTAAACACACACACACAAACCTTGTTAACCATTGGCTGGGTTAACCATGTGTCACATTGCTAGTGCTTGGTTGGGTTAGCTGCATGATGCATGCCACATACCACGTTGCTCGTTAAAATCTTATCAGGTTGTACAGGATGGAGGTTATTGTATAGCTCTACTTCAGGTATGACTTATCCCTTCCACTCTTTATGTTTTGTTGGAATTGTCATAGCTATGCAATCGTTGTGCCTAGTGTGTGATTGTCTCCAAATAGCTATGGAAATTCCACAATGTGTCTTATTCCATGCAAAAACTTGATCTCATTACAACTTGAAGATCATAAAATAAATATCCACTTATGATATAAACCCCTTTTGCAAACACTTACATAGAGGCTTCCTCTTTGGCTTTTTGGTGCGGGGCAGGACACCACTTGATGGGTGTCCTACCCCCATCATGTGGTGTCCCCTTGGGTGAGGGTGGGTACACACACACACACACATTTTCTACAGTCTTACATGTAGTCATATGGTTAATGACATTTGGATATTCACATTATCCCCACTTTTCCCTCCCCCCCCCCTCCCTGCTTATTTCTCTTGTTTCTGCAAAAAACCTGATTTGATCCATAGCACATGTCCCACCTAGGAAGATGCCTCAAAACTCTTGGGTTGATGACGAGTGTAGAGAGATGAGATATCACCTCACATGTGATCAAGCCTTAGGCCATCCAACAACACCTGAGGTACAATGGATCTTAGGATGGTTGGAGGTGGGGGCTTCCTCACACATAGGATGGGAGATCCCAACATTGTGTTGGGGCTTCTATTTGAGGGAAAGCCACCTATTCCCATCACAAATCCAGATGTCTAGTACACATATGTGATCTCACTCTATGATGTCCTGATGCAAGCACCACCTGATATGTCCTCTATGCCCAAGCCCACTACTTGTCATTTGTTCACTGCACAATATGTACATAGTGCACTTGGTTGACTCCATAATCGAAGAGCTCAACACATGAGGGGATATGTACTGATCACTTTGCACATGGATAGGCCCTAGCTATGATTTTACCATAGATGCTCAATCACACTTATGCCATGGCTTCCCACATGCTTGGAGTGCTACCACCATTGTGCCAAGTCCCACATGCTTGGAGTACTACCACCAATGTGCCAATATACAAAGAAGGGGATCCGGTAAGTTAGAGATCCCAAAAAGTCTATGCTTGCTTTGTGCACTTTCAAAAGTCCTTCAACACTATCCCATGATATTGTATTATTAGCAGACTTCAAAAGATGCAAATTCTAGAGGTCATCATCTGGGTATTGATGAGCCTACACAAGTCCATTGAAGGGAGAATTCATGGCCCAGGAGGCCTATCAAATTGGATTGTGAGAATGATTAGAGTGAAGCAGGCATGCCCCATTCAAAGAATCTCTTTGGCCTCTACATTGATGATGTCACATCCTTTATTGACTGCCTAGGAGGTGAGGGATCGCTACTGGTGGGACTAATTTGATGATGTAGATAATATTGTTATTCATGGATGACATAGTCCACAAATCCTCTTTACCAGAGGCATTACAGAGACATCTGGAGGCCCTAGAGGTGTCTTACACAAAGAGAGAGAGAGAGAGAGAGAGAGAGAGAGAGAGAGAGAGAGAGTTGATAGTTAACCTTGGGAAGACCAAGGCTATGATCTTCAACACCGCACATGCAGTTTCCACCAATTTAGCTTCACTTGCATTCATTGCATGTTGTATCCTAAGTCTTTGGATATTCCAAGAGCGCCTAATTTCCCATCAAAGGTAAAGGTGATTCTAACAAAATATCTAGGTATAAAGCACAACTCTCATAACTCCATATCATCTGCAACAAAATGTGTTAACAAAGTACCAAATTTCAAAATAGATGATAAAATTATATGTGAATCCTCCACATAGTTCTTGGGGTATAATTCCCACATGTGTACAAAATAACAATGTGACCTTTAACACGAATAAACCCTTTGGATCCCTTGTATACATGAGACCCATCAAGAAATGTTAGCTAAAGTCCAACCTAAATTTCCTATCAAAATGATCAGTTGTGTGGACAAAGTTGTGACATCAAGTATTGAATTAGAAGAGATACATATTGTCATTTCTAATTTTGGGACCATATTTGAAGAGCAAAAAGTTCTAATTGCATTAGATCGATTGTCCATTACAAAATTACTATAAAGCACATAACCAAAAACTTTTCAAAAACCCTTCATCCCATGGCTATGCCATGGGTTCCTTTACTGTGTATCACCTTATTTATAAGATGCCACATGGGACTCATAGAGTGCACTCTCTCTCTCTCCTTGCAGGCTCTTGCTACCCACATATTGCCTATCATGTCCTTTAGCTTTTACATGCCTCAACCTATTACTCCTCTTTCCTCACCATCATTCTTCAATGCCTTCAATACCATCCCCAACATTACCTCAATGTCTTCTATTGAATGTCCTTTGTAATGGCACAAAATATGCTAGCTAAATCCAAGAAATATGCTGGTTTTTGAGCTCTAGGTGAATTGAGGTGAGTTGAAGGAGAAATTTGAGTAAGTCTACTGACAAACAACTGCAATATGCTACAATGAAACATTTGTGGTTTGCCCATGCAAAAGAACTACAACATTGAAGGATGCATGTATTTGGCATCTACATCCATTGATTGGCAATGGCAAAGAACATTTGGACATTCATGGCAACACTTTGGCCTTCTCCTTGAGATTGGTTTGGCGGTTGCTACCCTAACTTCTCTGTCCACCATGGTTGTTGTACATGTAAAAGAGAAAAAACATCTCAATTATTAATATGTTTTCTACAACTTAAGACAATGTCACTAACATGTCATCGACAACAAATGTATGTTTGCTAGACCTCAGGAGAGAGCGACCATCCAATCGTGTTGCCCCTCCCGACATAAATGGATGGCTATAGACATGGTAATCTGCCTGTAGAAATAGGTGTGGGATGACAAGTTGCCTTTTCCTATGTCCCGCTCTTTCTCAAGTAAGCATCTATCTGCACTATGATCATTATAATCCGCAGTAGCTAAGTTTGACATGATTGTGTACTAATTGATCTTTTGTGAAATCTTTCACCTTGCTCTAATATGACCACAAATTGACTTGATTACAACTACAATAGGACCCTCTTTGGGATTAAAAAGGCTTGAAAATTCTCATATGCATAGGTGGTGGTAGAGATCAAAAGTAGCAAGGGTAGCAAGATGCAAGTTGTGGGAAAAAAACTCATGCAACGTGATGTAATGAGAACCTTTCCTCTCGGATGACTCCAATCGCCTAGAGCAATTGTTGATCAAGCTTTAAGCATCACAAGAAACTCCAATGGCATGTGGTCATCACTTAGCTTTTAGATGCTATCTTACAACATAACTACATTCTAAAGCTTTTGCAATCTTTTTTGGCTCTTTGCTGATTTTTAGTGTTTTGTTTTAGAGAGAGACAGAGGAATTTTGTTACACACACATGCACAAGCATGCACACATGCATCCACGTGCACACACACACACACGCATGCACACACACACACACACCCACACACACACACACACATGAGTGCGTGCATGTGTGCGCACACACAAATACACAAAACTATTTATACTTATTTTGTTTTAGAGACCATGAGAGAGTTATGGGGAATCTCTCTCTCTCTCTCTCTCTCTCTCTCTCTCTCTCTCTCTCTCTCTCTCTCTCTTTATCTATATATATCTGTGTGTGTGTGTGTGTGTGTGTGTTTCAACCTACATTTCTACTGCTCTTTATCCTATCTCAATCCAACCTCCTTGATACATTTAGAATCGTATAACTTGAATGTCTTTGAATCTTTCATCTCATTAGTTCATTAAAATAACTCCAAATCCGATGTTTGTAATTGCAGGAATTACACCCCTTTTCCCATGGAATTTTCCAAAGTCCCTTTAAATCCCAAGTCTTACTGTTCCTCACATAACTAGATCAGAGAATACTTTAAATCATGCTATCGGCATTACGAGAAGTAAAGAATCCGTGATATTATCACCTGAATATAAGTTGGAAGGGGTGTTGAGATATCGAGCTCCACTCGTGATATGCCAGGGTGACCGTTGTGCATTTATGTCACTGACTTGTTAGCTGCAGATGCAGTTGGTACACCACCCATGAATAATAGCTGGATGACAGCTATCCTTATCTACTCTAGTTCATGGCTCAATTAGTATGCCACCTTAGTTAGCTGAGTTTGGTTTGAGACCCACATATAGGGTTCTTCTATTTCTTTATACTAGAGTTCTTTTGACTTTCACAATTAAGAAGAGGAAAATTGTTTTCAGCCTCCACCTTTGTGTGTAGTCCCCCATTGTGTATGTGAGAAAGCCACAAGTGAGACTCCTTCCTTCTCTCCCACTATCTTCACATGGTATCAGAGCTTGGTTCATGGAAGGAGCTCAAGAAAGCAAACCAAGTTCGCAGTGTCCTGGTAAGAGGACCAGTGTTGCTCTCCTTTTTTCGAGTTTGGAAGAAAATCTCTGCAGGTAGCACAGCCAGAAGTACAAGAGTGCACTGTCTCAGATTAAGACGCCCTTCGCAGTGTGGTGAGATGGCAGTATATGCTGTGGGTAGGGGTGAAGCCCTCGGTGACTTTATTTTTCTGATTCGAGGCCATTTTGGGGCCTATTTTAAAGGCGGAAGTTCTTCGCAGGCACTCAGAAAAAGGCCCTGTTTTTGCTGTGCAACCACTGCTCTGCAGGTCGGTGAAAAGTTGCCACAGAAATTGCATTGTATGCCTGTGCTCAGAGATATTGGGAGTTACAGAATCATCCTTATTGCCTATTGATGCAAAATCATCACTAGGAAGTGACGGTGTGGTCAAATACCACTTTTGTCAGTTTTGCAGATTTGCCCGTGTGAGGCAAAAGCTGTGTTTTTTGCAGTGACAGAATATTTTGTAGTGTTTTTAATGGCATCTGATTCTCTTTCACAGATTGTCACTGAAAAGCTTGACAAGAACAACTTCCAAGCATGGAAGTTTAGAATGACAAATTTCCTTATGGGAAAAGGCTATTGGGAGTTCATTACTGGAAATGAAGAAGAACCAGTTCTTCCTAATGTTCCCAATCAACAGGAAATGCATGCATTTAAAGGATGGCATGAGAGAGCCAAAAAAGTTATGTATTGGCTGTCTATCAGTATTTCGGATTCTATGATTATGCATATTCAGGATGCAAGTACGCCAAAGGAGGCATGGGATACTTTGGCAAAAATGTACAGCACAAATACGCAAGCCAGGAAAATGCAGCTCAAGCAGGAGTTACACAATGTGCAGAGAGAAAATATGAGCATCAATGACTACCACATGAAGCTGAAGAAAATTGCAGATGCACTTGCTTCCATTGGGTCGCTAGTGGAAGATGATGATTTGGTTTCTGTGACCTTGAATGGTCTAGGAAAGGATTATGCACAGTTCCGGACATCCATTGCCGTTTGTGAAAAATTTCCTGATTTTGAAGAGTTGTTTGCTCTTCTAATTTCTGAAGAGTAGAGAAATGGTGGTGCATCTTCTTCAGGAGGAACTTCAAAAGAAATTGTCTTCTACTCAAATTCTGGAAGAGGTAGAGGCAGAGGTAGAGGAGGCCGATCTAGAGGTCGTGGTAGAAATCATAATATGCAGCAAACTCAAGAAAACTAGTCCTTTGGAGGAGGACGTGGTAACTCTAGAGGCAGGGGGAGCCAAAGAGGTCGTGGTGGATGGCAGAGAGGCCAAAATGCAAACATCAATGTTGAATGCTACTATTGTGGTAAAATGGGTCATATGGCTAAAGACTGCTACAAAAAGCAGAATGACATTATGAATGGAAAATTGCAGCAAGGCAATTATGCATCTTCTAGTAGACAGGGTGATGACAAAAATGAGCATCTATTTATGGTGCAGCACATGACCAATTCTATGACAAGTGCAGAAGAATGAAATGATGTGTGGTATGTTGACTCAGGTGCGTCAAACCACATGACAAGTCATGCAGAATGGATGTAGGATGCAAGGAAAATAAAAAAACCAGGATTTGTGGAGACTAGTGATGATACTGCACATCCTATTGTGCAGATTGGTAAAATTCCTTTGTCTATGCAGGATGGGAAAAAGAAATACCTGTCTAATGTATTTCATGTCCCGAATATCACCAAGAACCTGGTTTTTGTTGGTCAAATGGTTGAGGAGGGCTTGCAAGTCAGATTTAATCTTCATGGATGCTTTGTTGAGGATATGAAAAATAACAGTCGCTTGATAGCAAAAGGAAATAAGAAGGGTAGGATGTTTACATTGGATGCAAACATGCCTAAATTAAGTGTAAAAATGTTTGCACATGGGACCAGTGTTGTTGCAGATATTGATATCTGGCATAAACACATTGGTCATGTTAATGTATAGCGACTTAAATCAATGCAGGCCGCCCAAAATATTGTTGCAGGATTGCCTAAATTCAAGGTTGCAAAAATGCATAAGGTATGTGAAGCCTGTCAATTTGGAAAACAAGCAAGGAAACCATTTCCTAGGCATGTTCAAGAGAGTAAGAAGCCATTGGAATTAATCCACTCTAATGTGTGGACTACTAAAGCTGCATCTATTGGAGGCTGTCATTACTTTAGGACTTTTATTGATGACTACAGTAGAAAAGTTTGGGTGCATTTTATGAAAAAGAAAAGTGAAGTGTTTGGGAATTTCAAAGCTTTTAAAGCTATGGTTGAAAAAGAAACAGGCCTATAAATAAAATGCCTAAGGTCAGATGGAGGGGGAGAGTACCTCTCAAATGAGTTTGCAAGGTTCCTACAGGAGCATGGCATAAAGCAACAATATTCATGCAGTCATACCCCACAGCAAAATGGACTTGCAGAAAGGAAAAACTGGCATATTGGAGAGGTTTCTTGGGCCATGCTAAATGAAAAAGACCTACTAGACTATTATTCGGCTGAAGGAGTTGCTATAGCAGTTTACATAATGAACAGGACTCCCACTGCATCAATACATGGCATGACGCCAGAGGAGATGTATACTAGTAGGAAACCAGATATTTCTCATTTGAAAATTTTTGGTTGCATTGCCTATGTTCATGTGCCAGATGAGTTGAGGTCCAAGTTGGATCCAAAAGCTGAGAAGTGCATCTTTATTGGTTATTCTCTACAGCAGAAAGGGTATAGATGCTATAACCCTTCTACTCGTAAGTTTACAGTGAGTAGAGATGTTGTTTTTGATGAGATGAGCAGCTGGTATAAACCAGTAAATGTGATTGATGATATAGATGCACAAAATGGTAATGCTGCACAGAATTCACAGTAGCAGTCACAAAATAATAATGGACCTGCAGTGTCCTCTAGCAATGGTTCACATACTTTGCCATGGACAGGCAGATTGAGATCAGGAGAATCTCCTCAAAGCAATGCAGATACTGGTATGCAGGTATCACGAAAAGGAAAAGAGAAGGTAGATCAGCCCATGATTGATGTGAATGCATGTCACTCTTATGTGGATGGTGAATCCAGTGGCTCAGAATGGAGCATTGATGATGAGTTGGGTATTCCTTCTGTTGTTACACCTGGAGTAAGGAAGACCAGGGATGTTTTGAGAGCACCTGGAAGTGAGCCTATTTGGCGCAGGTCTACCAGAGCTAGGTATCCTGTGGATAGGCTGAAATATGATGGATTTACAGCCATTCACTATGTCTATATGGTCAAAGTGATACAGGAACCAGAACCCACTTCTTTTGAGCAAGCCATGGGAAAAGAAAAATGGGAGAAAGCCATGGATGAAGAACTGGATTCCTTGGAAGAAAATGCTACATGGGAATTGGTGCCTTTGCCTAAAGACAAGAATGCAATTGGCTATAAGTGGGTTTATAAGGTGAAGCACAATGCAGATGGTTCTGTGAATAGATACAAGGCAAGATTAGTTGTCAAGGGGTAAGCACAAACATATGGGATTGATTATGAAGAAACATTCAGTCCGGTTGCAAGGATGGCAACCGTAAGAGCAGTCATTGCTATGGCTGCATCAAAGGGATGGTCTTTACATCAAATGGATGTAAAGAATGCCTTCTTGCATGGTGATTTGCAAGAAGAGGTCTTTATGGAGCAGTCACCAGGTTATGTTCATGTTGTTCATCCTAAGTTTGTTTGTAGGTTGAAGAAAGCCTTGTATGGCTTGAAGCAAGCACCTAGAGCATGGTCTGACAAGATAAGATAGTATCTTGTCACTATTGGCTTTCAGATTTCCAAGGCAGATTTCTCACTTTATGTGAGAAAAACAGAGAAAGGTATTATGCTGCTTGTCATCTATGTTGATGATTTGATCATCACAAGTGATAGTGATGAGGATATCCTTTATGTGAAAATGCTATTGAAGCAGAAGTTTGAGATGAAGGATTTGGGAGAGCTGCGTTATTTCTTGGGCATTGAGGTGATTAGATCACCAAGTGGTAGCTCTTGCAGAGGCAGTATGGATTGGACATGCTGTCCAAATATGGGATGACAGGCTGTAAGCCTATTTTAGTTCCTTTGGAGCAGAATGTGAAGCTGAGTGCAGATGCAAGTGAGCTTCTGGAAGACCCTACTATGTACAGACACATAGTAGGAAGTTTGATTTATATGACTATTACCAGGCCAGATTTGAGCTATGCTGTTGGATTGGTAAGTCAGTTTATGCAGGCTCCAAGGAAACCGCATTTGGATGTGGCTAGACGCATACTCAAATATGTGAAGTCCACATTGCAGTATGTACTATTTTATGAGGTTGGGGTTCAGATACAGTTGCATGGATACACTGATGCTGATTGGGCTGGTATTATTTCTGATAGACGATCTACCAGTGGATATGTGTTCTCTTTTGGGAGTGCTGTAGTCACTTGGAGCAGCAAGAAACAGCCTACACTTGCCTTGTCGAGCACAGAGGCTACGTGCAGGGGTGCAGCAATGGCTACATGTGAGGTAGCTTGGTTGAATAAGCTACTTTATGATATGCATTAGTCTACAGATGGGCCATTTGTGACAACAGGAGTAGTATACACTTGGCAAATAACACAGTCTATCATGCTAGAACAAAGCACATTGAGGTGCATTATCACTATGTGTGGGAGAAGGTTTTACTAGGTCTTATTGATCTAGTTTATTTCAGCACAGAGGATCGGGTAGCTGACATATTCACGAAGGCATTGGGCGTAGAGAAGCTGTGCAAGTTCAGAGACCTGCTTGGTGTGCAGGAATCGGGATTGAGCTCGAGGGGGAGTGTTGAGATATCCAGCTTCACTCATGATATGCCAAGGTGACCGTTGTGCATTTATGTCACCGACTTGTTAGCTGCAGATGCGGTTGGTACACCGCCCATGAATAATAGCTGGATGATAGCTATCCTCATCTACTCTAGCTCATGGCTCAGTTAGTATGCCACCTTAGTTAGCTGAGTTTGGTTTGAGACCCACATATAGGGTTCTTCTATTTCTTTGTACTAGAGTTCTTTTGGCTTTCACAACTAAGAAGAGGAAAACTGTTTTTAGCCTCCACCTTTGTGTGTATTCCCCCATTGTGTATGTGAGAAAGCTGCAAGTGAGACTCCTTCCTTCTCTCCCACTATCTTCACAAGGGGACTACAAGGTGTCCCAATTCATTCATTATTAGTCCTCCTTTTTACCAAAAACCCCATACAATCAGTTCTGATGGAAGGTGGCAAGATACAGATTACTGTTCTATAAAAAACTTGTGTAATAACAATAGTAGCTACAGATCATTGAATTGTTCCAAAATTCCATGTTTATGGTATACCCATACAAAGGACAATCTATTCCCAAAATTCTCAGTACTAGCCAAATTTGTAAACAAAATATCCACTAATATCATACGATGACTGTATGGATCTATCTGGCGATATATAGTGTGCCAGTGTCATCTTCAAAAACCTTCATCAACAAATCTGGTTGAGAATTGTGCCAACTCACCTACATCCATCCTCAAAAAGGGCAAGTTAGAACAATGACCCTTAAATGTGGGACTGCAGGCCTCCATGCCAGCACACGGTTGTTATCCCTATCACCCAACTCGTTTTGCATTTCTTCTCATTACGGCACATGAACTTCAAGAGTATTTAGTATATGTCACTGAGAATACTAAGTAAATGGAAATAAAAAGCTTCAATAAATGGTCATGAAAATTCCGTAAATGACAGTGAAAAATCTTTTGTTAGTCAAAATTATGAACTGAACATCATATTCAATATAAGGGCTATATATCACCTTATGAGCTCCACAACTTCTTTCTTGACTTACAATACTTCAAATTGACTTGCAATATTTCAATTCTGGCACTTAACCTCTTAAACATATTCAGTAAATGGAAAAATAAAAAATAAAAAATATATATTTAGTACGTGGTAGTAGTCATTCTTTATTAATAAAGATAGGAATGGTGCAAAGATTCAAACTATGGCACGCGGACTCCAAGAAAATATAGACGTGGATGTAAAAATTCAAAAAATGGTAGTAATACTTCTGATCATACATATTATTCACAACACTGAAACCTGTGTGTCCTTTTTTCTAGGGTCTACCCATATGCAAGTGGTGATAAAATCTCTATTAGCATAAGCTTCAATAATATTATTAGTTGGGGAGAAAACATCTATCTGTCTCATGTGTATATCAATCAAGTAAAGCAAAATACTTGCTCATAACTTCAGTTAACCATACTATGTATCTCGTGTAGGTTCATAACCTCTTTTGTAATGTCCGAGCTTTATCCTAACTATGTATACTGGATAGCAAGAGTCTATTCTATATTATTGACTAAAATTACATGGAATAATGTGAAGTGACCCGAGTCTCACATATATTATCATATTCTAGGGCTGTGCGAACCAGGTCTATGCCCTTCATCATTCTTTTTTGGCTATCAAAGGCATATGGCTCCATTTTTATATAGTCGTGTGCTACGAGACTTATTCCTAGAGAAAATAGTACTAGTTCTCTATTGATAAAGCACGCTACTACCGTTACAAGCACACATATTACTTCTTATATCATCCAACATCGAAGTCACGTTACAATCTGCTCAATAATCTGCTCAATACGTAGCCCTGGACATGTTACTCAGGGAATTCTCCATCGAAGCGGTGTATCATAATGTAGTGTTTCCACATGGAGCATACTACTCTATGTAACTCATTAATCCATGGCCCCAAAGCTTCCTCAGACCATTTTTTGAGGTGCTGTCCTCTATCCACATAGGGGCTACCATTCGTGACTCTGTTACTAGTCCTAAGTAGAACAATGCATGATCATGATGGCCTCATTACATCGATAGAGTGTGTGTTTCTAAATGTGAGTACTATCACTTCTCTACTCAGTCCGCATAATCATTATGTATGTCGAGTAGTTGTCTTCCATAATCCTATCTACGATGGGAAACACTCACGAAACCTGTAAATCCTTGAAAAACACAGCAACACTCTTCGAAAATACGCACAAACTTTCAAAACTCACAAACGAAAGAGACAGAACAAGTGTGCTAGGTACAATCTCCCCCCATAGGTGTGGTGCTCTCCACCTCCTATGTATTTATGTATATTCCCCAAAAAGCTTCCGAGCAAAAATCATACAAAAACCTATGTGCTTTCCTCCATGAACCATTTTACAAAAAGCCCATCCACCTTCTAGAATAGCTGGCTTTTTCTAAGAATAAATCTTTTTTTAACTTTAGTTTATACACTTAGCCAAGCCACTAATATTCCAAAATTCAAATATGTACATAAGCTTTTGTAATATCAAAATTTAGGCATAAGCCTTTTTCATCCCTGCATCACTGGAGTTGCGCCTATGTGCCAAAATATGGTGGATCATGCTTGCCAGATGCCATCCCCTTATCAATTACTCTTCCCCTGGATTCACATGATCAATAGTAATGAAATATTTCAAGCATAAGATAACCTTGGAATTAATTACCACAATCAATCAACCTTTCAATATTATAGCAATGCGAAATCAATAAATCACATATGAATGGTGACCACATGTGACACCATTAGGGGAGAATTGGGGTATCAAAAGGGCCTCATAAGGAATGGATTAAGAAATGGATTAGTCCTAATGAAAGGGCCAAGGTAGGTCCCAAAAAGTCCTAACCCCCCCTCACCTAGGTGGGTTAAGCCCACAAGTGACCCCACCTCTTACACAACTCTTACTCCTAGGTGGGAACCAAAAAGTTCAAAATTCAAAATTTGAAAATTTGAATTTTGAATTCCCTCCCTCCTTCTGTCTCCTTCCTTCCTCCCTCCCCCTCCTCCCTCCCCCTCCCTCCCTCCCCCTCCTCACTCCCTCCTCCCCCTCCCTCCTCCTCCCCCTCCCTCCCTCCCTCCTCCCCCTCCCCTCTCCTCCCCCTCCTCACTCCCTCCTCCCCCTTCCTCCTCCTCCCCCTTGCTCCCTCCTCCATGCCTGCTCCTTCTACCCTCCCCCTCCCTCCCTCCCCCATGCCTGCTCCTCTTGCCCTCCCCCTCCCTCCTCCTCCACTTCTGTTCCTCCTCCCCCCTCCCTCCTGCTCCTCCCTCCTTCCCTCCCCTCCCTCGTGCTCCTCCCCTTCCTCCTCCTCCCCCTCCCTCCCTCCCTCCTCCATGCCTGCTCCTTCTACCCTCCCCCTCCGTCCCTCCCCCATGCCTGCTCCTCCTAACCTCCCCCTCCCTCCTCCTCCACCCTCCCTCCTGCTACTCCCTCCTCCCTCCTTCCTCCTCCATGCCTACTCCTCCACACCTATTGGTCTACCCCCCTTTCCTCCTCTTCAACTACTAGTCCTCCCTCCCCCATCCCTCCTCCTCGCCCTCCCTCTTCTTGCATGCTGCTCCGAAAAGCCTTCATCTCCACACCTTCTTCTTCTCTACACTCCTTTAGTCATGGCACCATTAGACGGCATCTCCAACAAGTACCAGGTTCACTTAGAGTTGGAGGCTGAATATGCAAGCACACGTAGTCTAGGATTGAGGGGATCTTCCAAAATCCACAGTCTTCATTCGCAAGGAAAGAAGCATCTCGAGCTTTGGGTAGAAGGATCCTTGTATCCTTTAGATCCTACCAACCAAAAGAGCCCTCCTTTCCATACAATGCATGAGCTAGTTCAGTTTGTTGGAAATGGACATGCGGGGTTGCTTGGTTATTGCAATTGGTTAAACAATGCTCAGTCAATGGCTATGCAAGCAAGCGAGATGCGCAGAGTCCAAGCAGAGATGCTAGCACATTTATGAAATAGCACAATTGTTGAAATACATAACTCTATGCAAGATCTTCAAAGGGAGAACCAGGATCTTATGATAAAGCCAAAGCATTGGACTTGGAGTGACATAAATTAGAAGAGTCACTCTGTAAGCTAGCTAAGTCCAAAAAAGGCTTGGAAAGATCTATATACAATCAAATACGATGAGCCGTAGAGAAGGAACCAGAGAAGGCAGAAGAATGAGTGCAAAATATGAAAGAAACACCTTTGGGATTGAAGGAGAGGAAAAGAAGGTACTTACATAACATGGATGCATTGGCACCCACTGGTGGTGCTAGAAAGAGGAGAGTCCAGGCTACAAGGTTGATTATCAAATGTTCCAATGAGATTACATTCATTTGTGCTACATTGTTTGCGACTAAGTTTTTATTGTGTTCTTCTTTAGGAACATCATGGAAGATGTGATGGGAAGAACGGACGGGAATGATATTGACTGTTCATGTGCTCTAGCCAGTTTATTGAAGTCAAGCAATGTCATTGGGATACTAAGGGACCTAAGACACAAGCGCCTACATGTGCAAGTTGTTGAGGAGGTGATGAAGGACTTCAAGGATATTGTGGATGCAAAGGAGATGCTTGCAGCTTGTGATACTGTCGGCATAAGTCGTGAAGCTTACACATCTGTTTTCAAAATTTTCAAGTCTGCTATTTTGGGAAAGTATACGAAGTCTACAGTGCCCCTACCCACACCTTGGTTTGTGAGATGTGCATGGCGAGAAACAAACCAATGTGCAAGAGAAATGCTTGGAGGGTACCATTGTGTAAGGGGCACAATGACTTGGAAGAGTAAAAAGAAATCTGGCTTGCAAACCTTTGAGATGAATTCTTTCAACAATGTCTACTTAGATGTTGAGAAACTGCAACAAGCAATGGTCAAATTCTATGGCATGAGAGAAGATGGTAAGAGGAAATCAATTATAGCATTGCACTTTACTTAGTTCATTTCCTATATCATGTTTATCCTAACTATTTTTCTCTTTTGTTGTACAGATTGCAATGGAAAGCTCATATTTGTCATCAAAATGGATGAAGCTCAATTGGTGAAAGAACACAAGTTAGAGAGATTCAGCATCTGCATTATGAATAAAGCCTTAGCCTTTGTTCAAGGAGATGAAGAAGTAGAGCAATATTTCTTAGTGTAATCAGAGAAAGATTTATGGTGGCTTGTAGCATTTGAGACTCCGAAAGAGTGCCATGAGACATTGAAGTGGGTTCTAGATAGAACAAGAGTCCCATCGACCATCCAAAGACAAGAGGAAGGGCAAATATTGATAGTCGATGGCCATGGAACCTTTCAAGTTTAATGGCATCTTGCTGGTGATTTGAAAACCCTCAAGTGCTTGCATGGTTGTGATACAGAGGCAAATTCAATGAACACATGCCTTTATCGCATGTGTTCGCAATGTAAGCAAAAGGCTGGCTTACAATGGGAGAATGGCATTCTTTCTTGTAGCCAAATGCAAGCTCCGAATCGCAACAAGAAGGATCCAAAGTGGGATCCCATCTTGCCCATCCCACTTGAGAGAGTACACATATGTACTTTACACGCAGAACTGTGTGTACTTGATAAGTTGTTGTATTTGCATCTTGTTTATGCTTGGAATTTAATTCCGCAAGAAGTATCCACATGGTCCATTGCAAAAGCTGAGAAGTTGTTGTCAGATATGGGATTCCATGAGGACATGTCAAACTTGCAACATAGAATCTTCCTGCAAAAGTGTCCATGGGTGGAGGGAAGGCAAGGAGATTCCTATCGAACCACAATCTCGACAAAGACAAACATACATTGTCTCAACGTAGTTTGGGTTGGGAATACTAGAAAGCATTGTGTGAATGCATGATCAATAAGGCTTCTCATCCTCAAGTAGCAACTTTGAGAGCTAAAGTATGGACAAAGGTAGATGCATTGATAAAATTGCTTCGCCAGGTTCAAATCGATGAGATGTATTATGAAAGGTTCACGATGGCTGTGAAAGAGTTTATGCAATTAATGGTGAAAGCATGGGGGGAGTCACACATTATGCATTACATGGTAATCTTGGCACCATCATAATATTTAGCACTTGCTTTATAAATAGTTTTTGTTGCTGATTTGATTCTCATCCTATTTGTAGCATATTCTCTATGCACACAGACCATGGTTTGTACAAAATTGGGGTGCTTTGTCAATTTGGAATACACAAGGCATGGAGAAGTCACTCTATAGAGCCAAGGTAGCCTACTTCAAGAACTCAAGGCATGGTGGTGGTGTCACTCACAGCAATGCATTGCATGAGATGTTCGACTAGTTTTTTAGATGTTTACTAGGAAGGACTTTGAAGTCTGAAAAGGCAAAGGCATCAGAACTTGCAAAAGCTATTTAAATTGTATCAAAGAATAGAAGGCATAGTGCTTGGAAAGCATCCATAGGGAGTCAAGGAGTCGCACATTGGTTGCAAGATAGAGTGAGAGAAGGGAGCAGATGGGTCCAACCACCAACAGAAGCTATGGTGTAATTGTATACAAATATGAAATAAATATATTGCGTATTTTTACCACAATTTGTGTACTCACTCTTTAATATCTTGCTTATTTTGACCACAATTTTTGTACTCACATGACGTTGGAGAAAGTGGGGACATGGTGAAGAAGGGGGGAGAGAAGGAAGGGGCATGGGGTGGGGCAAGAGGAGGGGTGGAGTGGTAGCAAGGGTGGGGGAAGGGGGGGATGGGGGTATGGGGGAGGGCGATGGGTGTGGGCGGGGCAAGTAGGGGGGGGGAGGGTGACGAGAGTGGGGGGGGGGGGGGGGTTGGAGGGGTTAGGGTAGGGGCAGGGGCCACGATGAAACCCTAAATGTAATTAAAAGGGATGTCAAAACATGATGGGCCCTTATAAAAAGTTTAAAAAACCCTAACTCTCATTATTCAATGGCAAGAGTGAAGAACGTTGCTAGACCCATTGGATGCCACCTCCACCCTTCCTCCTCTAGCTCCACCACCTCCATGGCATCAATGCACATGAACCTATTCAGGATCGGTGGCATCTCCCCTGACTCTCATGAGCCCTCCCCCAACTCCCCCAAGTCCCGTGAGCCCACTCCTCAGTATCCTGAGCCTTCTTCTCCACCCAAGTCTCGTGAGCCCACTCCCCAACCCAAGAGCATGAGCCTTCCCCTCAGCCTCAGCCTCAGCCTCAGCATGACCCTCAACCTTCCCCTCAACCTTCCCCTAAGCCTTCCCCTCAGCCTGAGCCTCAGCCTTCCCTTCAGCCTTCCCCTCAACCTTCCCCTCGGCCTTCCCCTCCCTATGAGATCCCTCTCCCGATTGAACAAAATGTGTTCGATAACCTCTCGGATATAGAGAGGCTTCCTGAGGGTCAACAAACTGCCAAGAAGAGCACCATCTTCCCTCTCCCGAAGATACAGCCCATGGCAGAGATGACCCCTGTGCCCATGAGGAGGGTAAAGTAGACTCCGAGGAAGCCCCATCCCAAAGAAGGCCAAAGTTCCATATGTCAGCAAGAGGAGGACTCAGAGGAGGACCAACGCAAATAGGAGCAGTGGAAGAAGTTCAAGGCAGACAAAAGGCCGTGGGAAGGTGTTCAGGTACCTGTAAGGGCCCCACCAAGAGTCAAGAAGCTGTATCGAGAAAAACCAAGAGCACGGGCCCTAAGGAAGATCAGGCAAATGCAGAAGACCATAGATAGCTTGATCCCGCGTGCTCCCTTCCAATGTGTGGTATGGGAGATTGCATAGGGATACAAGGATGACATGTGCTTCAACACAAGAGCTATGGGGGTGCTCTAGGAGGCTACAAAGCAAGTGACCACCGCTCTATTCTAGGACGCCAACTTGTGTGCCATCCATGCAAAGCACGTCACGGTCATGGACAAGGACATGGCTCTGGTGAAGTGGCTACGGAGTGACCCAAGTTTGAAGCCCGAGATTCTCTTGCAGCCCACTCTTAAGACTTAGACCACCCCCTGCCCTTAAAGGCACTATCTTGTATCTAAGGCCCAAGGGTCGATTTTTTTAAATAAAATATATCGACATTCTCTACACTCTTGCATTTTTGTATATTTTCCATTTCAATGCTTGCAGTAAATGATCATTTAAAGTTAAGTTTTGAATTCTATCAAATCCTGAAGGAATTTCACGTCGCATAAAAGGGAAAAGTGTCCGGCATGTCGCTAGGAGCCCAGAAAGCCCAAAACCCGCCACGCCGCAAATTTGGGCATTCTAGAAAGTCCAAAAGGAATTTCATCATCGCGCAAAAGGGAAAAGTGTCTGGCATGTCGCTAGGACCCCAGAAAGCCCAAAACCTACCACGACATGAATTTGGACATTTTGGACTTTGAAAAGTGTTTGGCACATCGCTAGGACCCCTGAAAGCCCAAAACCCGCCATGGCGTGAATTTGGGCATTCTGGACTTTCCAAAATGCCCAAATTCATGCCGTGGTGGGTTTTGGGATTTCTGGGGTCCTGGCGAGTGCCAGACACTTTTCCCTTCTGCGCAACAGTGAAATTTCTTCAGGATTTGACAGAAATGAACTATTGATACCCAGAATTGGTGAAAATGATACTAAATTGGCTAGAAATTTATTAAATTAACACAATTAAAATGATGGAGAAAATATATCATCAATGACTTAAACAAAATACAATGGAATTCATGACGAGCAATGATAACTTAAAATAGATAATAAAGACATGTAGTCATGTATCCATTTAAATATATGTTTATACAAAAGGCCTCACAAGCTATCTTTCTTCTTGGCTAGTTCAAGTACATCGAGAATAGGGGTCTTTGAATCCCCTACTGGATTCCTAGATATAAATCTAGCCGCAACAGCACCAACATCCTCCTCTCCTACTACCAAAGACATAGCCGTTGCCGTCAATTCCCTGCCATGAATGTTCGATCCAAAGGCATTGATAGCAGCCAAGTGGTGTACCAAAATGACTTTGTTGGCATTCTGAGTAATGTTGGAGTATCCGATAGTATGTGACAGTGCCTTGCACTTTAGCAGCTCCAAAGGACCTCGAGGAGAAAATTTGCCGTGAAAGACCACGATATGCTTTGCGACTTTGCCAAGGTCATTTGGGCCAAAGAATAATCTCGCCCAAATGTGCTGCGAACATTACCCCGTCGAGATGAGAATTCATCAAGCTCGAATGCATCCTGCAACAATTCAACAAACATTAGAAGACCGACAAAACAAATTATACTGAAAGAACATCAAAATAAAAAATATTGTTCGAACTTACCACTACAGTGTCATCGGCTTTCATCCCTTCCTCATTTGCAATGTTGATGGAACCAAGTGCTGTGTGATGTTCCATTTGGGAGGTGGATGCTTTCTCCTGACCTATGTTGGAGGTGGAAGCTTCTGCATGAGAGGGTTGTGCATCGTATATGGACATGTCTACATCCCTCATTGAAACCAGCATTGTCAAGAGAAAGTCTTCCATTGTCTAGTCTTTAGTACCTAAAACCCCAGGATCTTTAACACATGTCAACATCAAACCCCGATAGGACTCTGAGTGCCTCATCCTCTTGTAGTCCAAAAAGAATCTCTATGTCATGGAGGAATATGTACTCTTCTCCATCAATTATGAGGGGGGACAAGGACCATAATTTTGAGTCTGGGTCAACGGTCTCCGATGCAGATTCTTGCTCTACTAGGGGCTCTTGATGTAGGCTCAATGCTTGAGCTACTTTCATCTCCTCTATTGGATCATCAAGACTCTCTTCCATGTAGATGTTCGAGTCTAAAGACGACCAGATCAGCAGTTCTAATAGAGGGGGTGCTATTCAAGACAATATCACTAACATGTCATCGATAACAAATGTATGTTTGGCTAGACCTCAAGAGAGAGTGACCATCCAATCGTCTTGCCCCCTCCCGACATAAATGGATTGTTATAGACGTGGTAATCTACCTGTAGAAATAGCTGTAGCATGGCAAGTTGCCTTTTCCCATGTCCCACTCTTTCTCAAGTAAGCATCTATTTGCACTATGATCATTATAATCCGTAGTAGCTAAGTTTGACATGATTGTGTACTAATTGATCTTTTGTGAAATCTTTCACCTTACTCTAATATGACCACAAATTGACTTGATTATGACTACAATAGGACACACTTTGGGATTAAAGAGGCTTGAAAATGCTCATATGCATAGGTGGTGGTAGAGATCAAAAGTAGCAAGGGTACCAAGATGCAAGTTGTGGGGAAAAAACTCATGCAAGGTGATGTAACGTAAACCTTTCTTCTCGGATCACTGCAGTTGCCTAGAGCAACTGTTGATCAAGCTTTAAGCATCACAAGAAACTCCAATGGCATATGGTCATCACTCAGCTTTTAGATGCTATTTTACAATATAACTACATTCCAAAGCTCTTTGCTGATTTTTAGTGTCTTGTTTTAGAGAGAGAGAGAGAAATTTTCTTACATACACATGCACGAGCATGCGCACACACACACACACACACACACACACACACACACACACACACACACATGCATATGCACACATGATTGCGTGCGTGTGTGTGCGCACACACACACAAAACTATTTATACTTATTTTGTTTTAAAGAGCACGAGAGAGTTATGGAGAATCTCTCTCTCTCTCTCTCTCTCTCTCTCTCTCTATATATATATATATATATATGTGTGTGTGTGTGTGTGTGTGTGTGTGTGTGTGTGTGTGTGTGTGTGTGTGTGTGTGTGTGTGTGTGTGTGTGTGTGTGTGTGTGTGTGTGTGTGTGTGTGTATGTTTTAATCTACATTTCTATTGCTCTTCATCATATCTCAATCCAACCTCCTTGATATATTAAAATTATATAACTTAAATCTCTTTGAATATTTCATCTCATTAGTTCATTAAAACAACTGATTGCAGGAATTACACCCCTTTTCCCATGGAATTTTCCAAAGTCCCTTTAAATCCCAAGTCCTACTGTTCCTCACATAACTGGATCAAAGAATACTTTAAATCATGCTATTGGCATTACGAGAAGTAAAGAATCCGTGATATTATCAACTGAATATAAGTTGGAAGGGGACTACAAGGTGTCCCAATTCATTCATTAGTAGTCCTCCTTTTTACCAAAAACCCCATACAATCAGTTCTGATGGAAGGTTGCAAGATACAAATTACTGTTCTAGAAAAAACTTGCATAATAACAACAATAGTAGCTAGAGATCACTGAATTGTTCCAAAATTCCATGTTTATGGTATACCCACACAAAGGACAATCTATTCCCAAAATTCTCAGTACTAGCCAAAATTTGTAAACAAAATATCCACGAATATCATAGGATGATTATATGGATCTATCCATTCTGTTAGTGTGCCAGTGTCATCTTCAAAAACCTTCATCAACAAATCTGGTTGAGAAGTGTGCCAACTCACCTGCATCCATCCACAAAAAGGGCAAGTGAAAACAATGACCCTTAAATGTGGGACTACAGGCCTCCATGCCAGCACACGGTTGTTATCCCTATCACCCAACTTGTTTTGCATTTCTTCTCATTATGGCACATGAACTTCAAGAGTATTTAGTATATGTCACTAAGAATACTAAGTAAATGGCAGTAAAAAGCTTTAGTAAATCATCATAAAAGTTCCATAGATGACAGTGAAAAATCTTTTGTTAGTCAAAATTATCACAACTGAACATCGTATTCAATATAAAGGGTCCACCTTACGAGCTCCACAACTTCTTTCTTGACTTACAATACTTCAAATTGACTTGCGATATTTCAATTCTGGCACTTAACCTCTTAAACATATTCAGTAAATGGAAAAATAAAAAATAAAAAATAAAAAATATATATTCAGTACGTGATAGTAGTCATTCTTTATTATAAAGATAGGAATGGTGCAAAGATTCAAACTATGGCACTTGGACCCCGAGAAAATATAGTACGTGGATGTAAAAAATTAAAAAATGGCAGTAAAACTTCTGATCATACATATTATTCACAACACTAAAACCTATGTGCCCTTTTTTCCAAGGTCTACCCATATGCAAGTGGTGATAAAATCTCTAGTAGCATAAGCTTCAATAATATTATTAGTTGGGGAGAAAACATCTATCTGTCTCATGTGTATATCACTCAAGTAAAGCAAAATACTCACTCATAACTTTAGTGTAACCATACTATGTATCTCCCGTAGGTTCATAACCTCTTTCGTAATAATGTATGAGCTTTATCCTAGCTATGTATACTAGATACCAAGATTCTATTATATATTATTAACTAAAATTACATGGAATAATGCGAGTGAACCCAATCCCATGTATATTATCATATTCTAGGGTTGTGCAAGCCAGGTCTATGCCCTTCATCATTCGAATATGAATGCGAATGTCTCTCGCATTCAGGCTCCCTCGCTATACCTAGACTTACTCGTCATCAAAGACTAGCAGGTGTTTACGATGGCTTATGCATATACCAACACTTGGTGGCCACCTTGTTAATGGTCTCCAATAGGAGACTCAGGACGATCTTAAATGTTGCCTCGCTTTTGTCCCACCGAGTAGCTCGAGGCTGTATCATACTTGTTGGACGTCCATCCCCCACGCTTGTATAGTATGTGTCCACTTGAATCCTCACAATATGTGAGCCAAAGTGCCCAGGTCTCACCACCCATTCCTCGCACTGAGCTTGTACCTCCTTACTCAGGCACTCAAGTCTCGTGAGTTTTTTGGATACAGCTTTTTCGCTATCTCGAGCTTCTCAGGAAGGGGGCTGCCTTGGATGCTCCTACCACCTCGAGGAGCACGGGAGCCCTTATACTTCAAAGGGTCAAGTGTCAATACCTACTCTCATTAACTATCTGGCTGTATTATCACCGCTCCTCAGTCTACCCATATCCTCGATTCAAATCTTCTCCATTACTCCAAAATCATTCCCGCTTAGCTTCCAGTTATTATCCATCTTCTTATTTGCGCAATTAGTTGGAGACCTTTGGTGGTCTAGTTGGTTGGGGGCATTAGCGGATCTAGTAATAAGAATCACCGAGTATCACTATCCTGAGTTGGATCTAGCAGATACTATCCATTCTCCCCTTTTGTGTACATATATCTAATGGTAAGGAGGGATATGGACTTGTCATAATATAAAATTTCAAATTAGGACATTTAGTCCTCCTTTTATCCTTCCTTTCCCGGGATCCTATGAACAAAATCGACCCCTAGGGGTACTTGTAGGTCTCTTTCCATTACCCATGGAATCATCAATGTTGTCTAATGACTCCAACTTATAGTCCATATTATATTCGACATACTTCTCACTCACATTCATGGTACATGCCTTTACTCATGGTGGTTCCATTCATCACTTAGGTGGGATATGGACTATTAGTAACACAAAATTCAAATAGGGATGTTAATTCCTACCTTCTCCTTTTCATCCCCTCCTTTGGTCTCTTGGGTAATATTGGGATCTAAGGGTATTCGTAGGTCTCCATTTGATACTCATGTTACAAATGCTATTATCTGATGACTTCACGATATCACCCAAAGTATAATCAGTGGTATATCTCATGGGTATCTCTTTTAATAATTCCATACTCAACCCTTCATGGATAAAATTCGCATGTTTAATCAAGGTATAATCCCCTACATATAGTGGTCCCATTAGTAGTATGGAGAGCACTCTCATTTCTAATTAGTATAACTAAAAGCAACGAGCTCATGCATTTTTAAATTTTTATTTTCATCTCCCCTTTCTCTATTTCCAATAATATTATTGCCATATAACTCCATACTATACCTTTTCCATAGGTAAATGTAAAATCTTAATCGTATAACTTCTACTAATGGCATCGAAGGTAACTATACCCTCATGTAAACCAAATTATGCATAAGTATTCACTTACTCCCAGTTTTTTCAACACATAAGTATCTATTATATCCTACTATCAAAGTCATAGATATGGTTGTATCAGCCCATCCTTTGCAAGGAGGATGTGTGTGTGTGTGTGTGTGTGACCCACCTACCACATACCCGCCGCAGGTCCGACACACAATCCAAGTGAGAATCTAAAATACTGATAGACAGCCAGTACATAACTTTTCTGGCTCTCTCATGCCATCCTTTAAATTCTTGCATTTCCTGTTGATTGGGAACATTAGGAAGAATTGGTTCTTCTTCATTTCCTGTAATGAACTCCCAATAGCCTTTTCCCATAAGGAAATTCGTCATTCTAAACTTCCATGCTTGGAAGTTGTTCTTGTCAAGCTTTTCAGTGACAATCTGTGAAAGAGAATCAGACGCCATTACAAAACACTATAGAATATTCTATCACTGCAAAAAACACAGCTTCTGCCTCACAAGGGCAACTCTGCAAAATTGACGAAAGTGGTATTTGACCACACAGTCACTTCCTAGTGACGATTTTGCATGAACAGGCAATAAGGATGATTCTATAACTCCCAATATCTCTGTGCACAAGCATACGATGCAATTTCTATGGTAAATTTTCACCGACTTGTAGAGCAGTGGTTGCACAGCAAAAAGAGGGCCTTTTTCTCAGTGCTTGCAGAGAACTTTCGCCTCCAAAACGGGCCCCGAAATGGCCTCGAATCATAAAAATAAAGTCATGGAGGGCTTCGCCTTCACCCGCAGCATATATTGCCCTCTCGCCACACCGTGAAGGGCGTCTCAATTTGAGACAATGCACTCTTGCACTTTCCGGCTGTGCTACCTACAGAGATTTGCTCCCAAACTTGAAAAAGGAAAGCAACACTGGTCCTCTTACCAAGACACTGCAAATTGGTTTGCTTTCTTGAGCTCCTTACCATGAACCAGGCTCTGATACCATGTGAAGATAGTGGGAGAGAAGGAAGGAGTCTCACTTGCAGCTTTCTCACATACACAATGGGGGAATACACACAAAGGTGGAGGTTGAAAACAGTTTTCCTCTTCTTAGTTGTAAAAACCAAAAGAACTCTAGTACAAAGAATAGAAGAACCCTATATGTGGGTCTCAAACCAAACTCAGCTAACTAAGGTGGCATACTAACTGAGCCATGAACTAGAGTACATAAGGATAGCTGTCATCCAGCTATTATTCATGGGCGGTGTACCAACCGCATCGTCGGTGACATAAATGCACAACGGTCATCCTAGCATATCACGAGTGGAGCTTGATATCTCAACAAGTGTCCCTAGAGACACTACCCTCTAGGGCATACAGATCTCGAGCTAGAGGGAAAGTAGCGAGACGCATCGGATATACGAGCCGATAGGATCGCGCATCATACTATTCACCTAGAGACCATTATTCCAGTAAGATGATTGAATGGCAACCCCGCGGAGAGTTTAGTACATTTGGATAGTTTGAAATCCCAAGTACGGCCATCAAAGATCTTGAGAGGGGGTAAGACCATGTCATACACTCATGCAAAGGACAAAAATCTTCCTGTATGACATCTGCTTTATGATGACAAGGACTGAATGATGGTAGGTATGTGATGTTCGATTGAGAAGTATCGTGATGTTTCCACATAACAGGAAAATTCTGCTGAATAAAGAAAAGAAATCTAACATCTTCATACCTGCATTATTTGATCACCCTCTACTTGAAATGTTTTCAATCAAAAAAAAATTTGTAGACTTCCTCTATCACCACAAGATAGACAATGTGACTGACTCCATAAAAGATATTAGCATTGCTTGGAAGTTCTCCGGTAATTTAGCATCTTTACTTTGTAAACCTGGAGCAGTATTCAGAGATGGTCAGAGATTATATGTCAATGTGAAAATAATACTTTTAGAAAGTTCATTAAAATAGAACGGGGACATGTGTGTACCATTGATAATGAAATTGTGATCGAGAATGCATTGAAGGAATGTTTGAATAAGGGATTAGGACATATCCCTAGAAAACATTTGAGCATTGATGGGATATTAAATGTATTATGTATGGTCTGTGACCAAATAATCTCATTAAGTCCAAAATTGTTAGGAATATTGAATCCAATGGAGAGCAAATTTGGATTATTTTGCAATAACTATTTGGAAAGACTAGCACAAACAAAGAAATTAAACATTGTGGGAAGTAGAGATCCCTTAAAGACACCATCTCTAATGAAGGAAGTGAGGAGACTAACAACATCCCTCCTTGTTACCTCTACAGATAAGTTAGCTTCGACTCCGGCATATATTTGTAAAAAGTTCATTTACGACCAAGCAGTATAATTAAGGGTATCCAGCAGGGACTTCACAAGAGTGGATAACCCTAACATCTTAGACCGATTGGTCAAAGATATTCAAAACTTTAACTTAAACATTACTTTGGATTCTCATATTTTTCCATATCTAATGGCTACTTTCAAAGCTCACAAAAACACTTTCATATGGATTACTAATGCACACCTTTGTATATTTTTGGAATTGGCATCATTATTTACTTTTGCATTACAGGCATGCTTGGATCCCATCATGAAATCATCTAGGGACCTCCAGGAGCAAATAAAAGTGGATGCCAACATAAATGTGAGTGCATTTTGGATAGTCAGTTCCATATATGAGGTGAAATTGAATTTACCACAAAGGATCTATTCAGTCTTCAGTGCAGACATAGGGAAGTGTTATGAGAATATCCCTTTGGATGGGGAACATGGGTTGAAAAAAGTTATATAAGAAGTCATCAGCATGGCGTATAAAGGAAAGAGAAAGAGATAACCTAAACTGGAATAGGAAAAAAGCTTCATGGAGTGATAGACAAAGCAAAACTATGTTATCCTCGTCTAAAGATGAGTGTTTCATGAGCAATATGTGGCTCTTGGAAAACATGCATTTGAGATTGGTAGAACAAGTATATAAACAGATCTCAGACATACCCATGGGATTTTCCTGCTCACCCTTGTGGTGTAATTTGTATTTACATTGGTTTGAAATCAACTTCATTAAGAAATTGTGGATGAAAAAGGATTGGGGAAGACTATCCAAATTTGAACACCCATTTAGATATATGGATGATATATTACTAATCAATGTGGAGTCCCCATGTGAGTTTTTCAAGGCCCAAGAGATGAGATTGACCCACTTTGGATTTACCCCCTGCAATTCCTGGAAATAATAAATACTACAGTGGATATGGAAATTGGAGAGGATGGTATTGCTAGAGGAGTAAGAATCAATTTTTTGAGCATGTCCATTACTGTTACTAACATAAGCAATGGAATAGCAGTGATGAACAAATATGATAAAACTGAGTCCCTAAACTATCCGATATGTAAGTTCATCTGGGCTGATAGTAACCGACCTATTTCATTCTCAAAGAAAGTAATCCTCTCCCAAGTAATGCCCATATTGTATAGTGAGAAAGAGGATTTCAATGCCTATGGGTAGATTAAGAATTTGATTGGAAATTTTGAAAGGAAAGGGCTCAAGAGGGACAAATTTAGAAGACTTGTAAAAAGATTCTTACAGCAAGAGTTTCCTAATTATGACTTGGACCTGCGAAAATTGAGGAAGTGGTTAGGTAAATATTCTTCCACAAATCCTAAAGTCATAGAAATGTTTAAATTCTATGTATACTTCATGGGCAGTAGTCCAACCTGATCCATAGTGATGGGCGGTCTAGTGCCCTCACTTGGATTGTGTGTTGGACCTGCGAGAATGAGAAAGGTGGGTCACACACACACACACACACACACACACACACAAACACATCCTCCCATTGGGAGGAAATATTAAGTAGCACCTCAATCTTTATGAGGGCTTCTCTTAATTTGATGCATTATGGCAATGAGTGGATAAGTAGTATCACATTTTCCATCTTATATGGATGACAACATCTTGACACATGATTAAAGCAAGTAGGCATAGTAGATACTATTTGATATATAGAGACCAAAAAGAATGGGGGATGGATTGCAATTATATACCAAGAGTATTTTCATACTTGACAGGAATATACCGATTCGAACAATGAGGACCGGTATTATATGGGAGGCTTATTATGAAATTGTCTTGCCATAGCAGCATTACAAACAATTGGAGGGGGTAGAAAAGGGAATATTGAGAGGACATCAGATCATTACTTCTAGCCATCTTAGTGAATAAAAGCACCCTCAATAGTATGGGTGGAGCTACCATGGGAGAGGGAATATACCATGGTTATGGGTCACTGTGATCAAAAGTAGTAAGGACCCATATTTTAGTACAAATATAAACGTAAAGATTTTTTAGTTTTGGGATAAACGCAAAAATCCCATATTTAGCGTGTACTGCTATAGACCCCTATTTTGGATGGATAGAAGAGGAAATGACAAGCATTTATATACTAAGGAGACTTTTACTTTTGATCCTATTATATCTAGTTGAATTAAGGGAACCGGATGTATATGGGATGTGTTTTGGGGAGATATATGGCAATAATTTTACTGGAGTTAGATAGTAATCATATGAAAGGTTGGACGTGACTACAAATTAGACCACCATGGGTATGGAAATGTACCATGAATACATGGTATATTATATCCTTAGAGGGATGAATACATGGTATATCATATCCTTAGAGGGATGAATGTATGGTTAAAAGATGGACATGTGAAGTAGAACACTGAATATTCAGTGGACTATATCCTGGGGTTACCAGAATTCATTTGTTTTACAATGGTTAAGCAATGGAGACATAGGGATACCCCTAAAATATCGAGGTTTTACAAGGGATCCAGAGAGAGGAAATGAAAGATATATTTGTGAGGGAGAATTCAAACTTGATTATCACTTCAACTAAAGGACTTAGCCCATCTTACCGTTGGATGTAGGGACATTCTATAATTATAATCGAGATTACAGACTTAGATTCTCTCTGACTGGGATAGGTATGAGTAGCGCCAACAATTAAGACTGAGGCATACCAAAGGACCTCCTTGGAGGGAACGTTTCCCCCCCAGCCCCTGAAACTTTTGGCATCCAAGGAAAAATGGGAATCGAGTAGCGAGAATCCACCAGGCCCAAACTGACCAAACGTGGTGGAGAGGAAAGATCACATGAGACTCAACTAAGAATATTGGAAAAGAATCAAGGAGTTAGGTTCAATCCCCAGGAGTCATGAAGGAACTGCAACGAGTACCTATGAGAAGCGATGCACCTCCCACAAGTTTGCGCGCCACCTTGGTATACTAGCTGCCTTGGATTTCTGGAAACAAGTTGGAGTTTTCCAACATCTCTGGTCATATATTGTGGACATGATGAAGGCTGCTATTTCACCCGTGTTGCATTGAGTGAGTATAGCAGAGATGAACACTATACACTGGGCTACACACTGCATATAGAGCAACGAGGACAGTGGGGTGTGCCACTACGAGCCTCCCATTATACACGAGTGCACAGATAAAGGGACGAAGGCTCCTCCCACTTGAAGGGGATGGAACATTAGAAGCTTTTTTTCTAATGACCAACCTCCCGCCCGAGCCCCGCCTCAGTAATACCTGAGAGCCCTCAGGAGGATGTATACCTTAGGTATTGTCTCACTACGTTGAGTCACGACTTTTTGGCTAAGTCTAGATACGATGGTGTTACGTAGACTAGTTTTATGTTGCTTGTTGAGGTCACCGCCATCTGCATGAATGGGATTACAAGGTCAATTTGTGAGCCCCTGAGTGGCCATACATGGTTTACGTATAGATTATATCACTTCCAAGTTATAACACCCACGGCGTAGATGTTGATGAACGAAAGGAAGAGATAGATGTACCGCGCTTTGAAAAAATAGCTCATGTGTGTATTACTAGGCCCATGAGTCGACTGAGTGTCTCTGAGAGACACAAGGAAGCCAAGGTTATCCATTTGATTTCAGCACTCGTATTTGGCTAGTCGAGACAAATATTCAACATCGCTAAAAGTAGAGCAGAGATGTGATATCATCCACAGTAATGGAATAGCACACTTCCATAAGGTGATACGCCTGTACACGATCCTAGTGTGCTAAAAAGGTTGACATTTGCAAAGCCAGGAAGGAGCGAGCAAGGAAGGAGCAAGTATTCTTAGTGACATATACTAAATACTCTTGAAGTTCATGTGCCATAATGAGAAGAAATGCAAAACAAGTTGGGTGACAGGGCTAACAACAGTGTGCTAGCATGGAGGCCTACAGTCCCACATTTAAGGGTCATTGTTCTAACTTGCCCTTTTTGTGGATGAATGCACGTGAGTTGGTACACTTCTCAACCAGATTTGTTGATGAAGGTTTTTGAAGATGACACTGGCACACTATATACTACCAGTGAAATGGATAGATCCATATAATCATCCTATGATATTAGTGGATATTTTGTTTACAAATTTTGGCTAGTACTGAGAATTTTGGGAATAGATTGTCCTTTGTATGGGTATACCATAAACATGGAATTTTGGAACAATTAAGTGATCTCTAGCTACTATTGTTATTATGCAAGTCTTTTATAGAATAGTAGTTTGTATCTTGCCACCTTCCATCAGAACTAATTGTATGGGGTTTTTGGTGAAAAGGAGGACTACTAAGGAATGAGTTGGGACACCTTGTAGTCCCCTTCCAACTTAATGAATGAGTTCGGACACCTTGTAGTCCCCTTCCAACTTATTTTCAGTTGACAATATCACAGATTCTTTACTTCTCATAATGCCAATAGAATAATTTAAAGTATTCTCTGATCCAATTATGTGAGGAATAGTAGGACTTGGGATTTAAAGGGACTTTGAAAAATTCCATGGGAAAAGAGGTGTAATTCTTGCAATTACAAATAGCAGATTTGGATTTGTTTTAATGGACTAATGAGATGAAAGATTCAAAAACATTTAAGTTATAAGATTCCGAATGTATCAAGGAGGTTGGATTGAGATATGATAAAGAGCAGTAGAAATATAGGTTCAAACACACACTAGCCTAACCATTGTGAGGTAAGATAAATCTCATGACTAATGGTTGGACTTGGCTTTGATTAGCATGCCCCTTTGTGGCACAAGGATTCGATGGCTCTTGGGTATGTGGATCCGCTACCTGCCCCATCACTTGGATGCCAGGCCATTATGACTATGCTGAATAAAAGAGTCCATGACAGAATCATTGCTATAGATATGCAGGAAATCAAAGAGCACCCTGAGTCAAATAAACTATTGGTTATGCAACTGTCCATCAATGATTGGTGCAGAATTTTAGTGATTGCGAAGGGCAATACATAGATTATTTTGGAGGTGATCAATCAGTTATCTTTTTCTTTGGACCAATTAATGGAGGAAGATGATATTGCTTTGGTGGAATTTGTAGAGAAGTCTCCTAAAACAATGAGGAACCTCTTCATGAATTCCAATCTCCCTCCCCTAGCGAGACCTTTGTCCCCAAATAGTTTGGGTCTAAAGTGCTTTTCTTTACTAGAAGGGTCCTCTTCCAGCACAACACTGCATAATTTCCGTGATCTTGAGGGTCTATCAGAAGATGTACAAGAGATAATATTCTCAGATGAACTCATGTCTACTGCCCAAGCCCACTACTTGTCATTTGTCCACTGCACAATATGTACATAGTGCACTAGGTTGACTCCATAATCAAAGAGCTCAACACACAAGGGGGACAGGAGGTCCTAGCTATGATTTTACCACAGATGCTCAATCACACTTATGCCATGGCTTCCCGTATGATTGGAGTACCACCACCATTGTGCCAAGTCACACCTACTTCAAGTACTACCACCAATATGCCAATACACAAAGAAGGGGATCCCATCGTCATTGGGAACTACACTCTTATGATGGGCCACACTTTGGCCAAGAATTACGGGTCAATATTAGAGAGGGAGATCAATGGCTTACATAGAGGCATAAGCGTAACGGGCTCTAAGACTGGCAGGATTCTAAAGACAACACTCCACCCTAGACCACATCCTCACCTTGCTGGCTATTCTTCAGGAGGTAAGTTAGGGATCCCAAAAAGTCTATGCTTGCTTTATGCACTTTCAAAAGTACTTCAACACTATCCCATGATCTTGTATTATTAGCAGACTTCAAAAGCTGCAAATTCTAGAGGTCATCATTTGGGTATTGATGAGCCTACACAAGTCCATTGAAGGGAGAGTTCATGGCCCAAGAGGCCTATCAAATTGGATTGTGAGAATGATCAGAGTGAAGCAGGCATGCCCCATTCACAGACTCTCTTTGGCATCTACATTGATGATGTCACATCCTTTGACTGCCTAGGAGGTGAGGGATCGCTACTGGTGGGACTAATTTGATGATGCAGATATTGTTATTCATGGATGACATAGTCCACAAATCCTCTTTACCAGAGGCACTACACAGACATCTGGAGGCCCTAGAGGTGTCTTACAAAGAGAGAGAGAGAGAGAGAGAGAGAGAGAGAGACTTGATAGTTAACCTTGGGAAGACCAAGGTTATGATCTTCAACACCACACATGCAGTTTCCACCAATGTAGCTTCACTTGCATTCATTGCATGTTGTATCCTAAGTCTTTGGATATTCCAAGAATGCCTAGTTTCCAATCAAAGGTAAAGGTGATTCTAACAAAATATCTAGGTATAAAGCACAACTCTCATAACTCCATATCATTTGCAACAAAATGTGTTAACAAAGTACCAAGATTCAAAATAGATGATAAAGTTGTATGTGAATCCCTCACATAGTTCTTGGGGTATAATTTCCACATGTGTACAAAATAAGAATGTGACCTTTAACACAAATAAACCCTTTGGAGCCCTTGTATACATGAGACCTATCAAGAAATGTTAGCTAAAGTCCAACCTAATGTGTGGACAAAGTTGTGACATCAAGCATTGAATTAGAAGAGATACATATTGTCGTTTCTAATTTTGGACCATATTTGAAGAGCAAAAAGTTCTAATTGCATTAGATCGATCGTCCATTACAAAATAACTATAAAGCACATGACCAAAAACTTTTCAAAAACCCTTCCTCCCATGGCTATGCCATGGGTTCCTTTACTGTGTATCTCCTTATTTATAAGATGCCACATGGGACTCATAGAACAGTACAACATGGCACTCTCTCTCTCTCCTTGCAGGCTCTTACTGTGCCCACATATTGCCTATCATGCCCTTAAGCTTTTACATGTCTCAACCTATTACTCTTGTTTCCTCGCCATCATTCCTCAATGCCTTCAATACCATCCCCAACATTACCTCAGTGTCTTCTATTCAGTGTCCTTTGTAATGGCACAAAATATGCTAGCTGAATCTAAGAAATATGTTGGTTTTTGAGCTCTAGGTGAATTGAGGTGAGTCGAAGGAGAAATTTGAGTAAGTGTGCTGACAAACAACTACAATAGGTTGCAATGAAACATTTGTGGCTTGCCCATGTGAAGGAACTACAACGTTGAAGGATGCATGTATTTGGCATCTACATCCATTAATTGGCAATGGCGAAGCACATTTGGACATTCATGGGGCAACACATTGGCCTTCTCCTTGAGATTGGTTTGGCAGTTTACTTTGCCCTACCCTAACTTGCATAATAACAACAGTAGCTAGAGATCATTTAATTGTTCCAAAATTCCATGTTTATGCCATACAAAGGACAATCTATTCCCAAATTTTGTAAACAAAATATCCACTAATATCATAGGATGATTATATGGATCTATCCATTCCACTGGTAGTATATAGTGTTCTAGTGTCATCTTCAAAAACCTTCATCAACAAATCTGGTTGAGAAGTGTGCCAAATCACCTGCATTCATCCACAAAAAGGGCAAGTTAGAACAATGACCCTTAAATGTGGGACTGCAAGCCTCCATGCCAGCATAGGGTTATTATCCCTATCACCCAACTTGTTTTGCACTTCTTCTCATTATGACACATGAACTTCAAGAGTATTTAGTATATGTCACTGAGAATACTAAGTAAATGGTAGTAAAAAGATTCAATAAATGGTCATAAAAATTTTGTAAATGACAATGAAAAATTCTTTTCTTAGTCAAAATTATCAATTGAACATCATATTCAATATAAAGGGTCCATATCACCTTATGAGCTCCACAACTTCTTTCTTGGCTTACAATACTTCAAATTGACTTGTAATATTTCAATTCTGGCATTTAACCTCTTAAACATATTCAATAAATGGAAAAATAAAAAATAAAAATTATATATTCAGTACGTGGTAGTAGTCATTCTTTATTAATAAAGATAGGAATGGTGCAAAGATTCAAACTATGGCACTTGGACTCCAAGAAAATATAGACGTGGATGTAAAAAAATCAAAAAATGGCAGTAAAACTTATGATCATACATATTATTCACAACACTGAAACCTATGTGTCCTTTTTTCTAGGGTCTACCCATATACAAGTGGTGATAAGTTCTCTATTAGCATAAGCTTCAATAATATTATTAGTTGGGGAGAAAACATCTATTTGTCTCATGTGTATATCAATCAAGTAAAGCAAAATACTCGCTCATAACTTTAGTTAACCATACTATGTATCTCCTGTAGGTTCGTAACCTCTTTCGTAATGTATGAGCTTTATCCTAACCATGTATACTGGATACCAAGAGTCTATTCTATATTATTGACTAAAATTACATGAAATAATGTGAAGTGACCCGAGTCTCGGGTATATTATCATATTCCAGGGTTGTGTGAACCAGGTCTATTCCCTTCATCATTCTTTTTTGGCTATTGAAGGCATATAGCTCCAGTTTTATACAGTCATGTGCTAAAAGACTAAATCCTAGAGAAAACAGTACTAGTTCTCTATTGAGAAAGCACGCTACTATCGTTGCAAACACATATATCACTTCTTATATCATCCAACGTCGAAGTCACGTTACAGTCTGTTCAATATGTAGCCCTCGACATGTTACTCAGGGAATTCTCCATCGAAGCAGTGTATCACAACGTAGTGTTTCCACATGGAGCATACTACTCTATGTAACTCATTAATCCACGGCCCCAAAGCTTCCTTAGGCCGTTTTTTGAGGTGCTGTCCTCTATCCACATAGGGGCTACCATTCGTGACTCTATTACTAGTCCTAACAAGAACAATGCATGATCATGATGGCCTCATTACATCAATAGAGTGTGTGTTTCTAAATGCGAGTACTATCACTTCTCTACTTAGTCCGCATAATCATTACGTATGTTGAGCAGTTGTCTTCCATAATCCTATCTACAATGGGAAACGCTCACGAAACCTGCAAATCCTTGAAAAACACAGCAACACTCTTTGAAAATACACACAAACTCTCAAAACTCACAAACGGAAGAGACAGAACAAGTGTGCTGGGTACAATCTCCCCCCATTGGTGTGGCGCTCTCCTTCCACCTCCTATGTATTTATGTATATTCCCCAAAAAGCTTTCGAGCAAAAATCATACAAAAGCCTTTGTGCTTTCCTCCATGCACCATTTTACAAAAATCCCATCCACCTTCTAGAATAGCTGGCTTTTTCTAAAAATAAAGCTTTTTCGAAATTTAGTTTATATCTTAGCCAAGCCACTAATAAGCTTTTGTAATATCAAAAATTAGGCATAAGCCTTATTCATTCCTGCATCACTGGACTTGCACCTATGTGCCCAAAATATGGTGCATCATGCTTTCCAAATGCCATCGCCTGATCAATTACTCTTCCCCTAGATTCACACGATCAATAGTAATGAAATATTTCAAGCATAAGATAACCTTGGAATTAATTACCACAATCAATCAACCTTTCAATATTATAGCAATGCAAAATCAATAAATCACAAATTAATGGTGCACACATGTGACACATACCATCTCATGGTGCACCTAATGCTACACATGAATAAAATCGTACAGATGGTGCACACATGCTACACATACCATCATTGCATAAAAGGTGCACACAATGCTACACACTCATACAGCCACCATAGCCATATATCTAGCCATGTAGGAGCACACATGCATCACAACGGAATAGCGAGCACACATGCATCAAATGTGTGACAAAAATGCTGGATCTCACTAATCTAAATACTTTAGGATTAAATTATTGGGATAATTACAATTCTCGTAACATCCCTCTTGCTTGAAATCGCAATTGGCCTCAATTGCGCGATAAAAAAGTAGTCAATAAATCAGGGTACTGGCGAAAATATCGCTCGGGCATCCACTTAGCATCCTCAATGGGGTGGTTCTCAAATGTAAGAAGATAAATAGGATACAAGTTTCCACGTATCATCTGAGTGATTTGTTGATCAATGATCTGGTCTGGCTCTAAGAGCTAGGTCTCTCCTTAAACGGTGCATTGTCTAAAATAGGTCGAACTGGTGGGTCTCCATGGAAAGGTTTCAAGAGGTGCACATGAAAAGAATTATAAATTTTCAAATCAGGTGGTAATTTGAGCCAATAGGCATTGTCATTAATGCACTCCAAAACTTTAAAGGGACCATAGGATTTAGGAGCAAACTTAACTACAGGGTGTGTCTCAATACTCTTAAGTCTGCGCTTCTCAATACGTAACATGACTAGGTCACCTTTAGCAAATACAACTTTCTTTCTACCCTTGTTTGCACATGCAGTATACACAGCTTAAGCATGCTCGATATTGTTTTTGATAGTAGCCAAAATGCTAGAGAAATCTTCAGTAAATCGATCAGTAGGCTCTACTTGTTGCTTAAGGCATAGGTCAATGGAGTAGGAATGGTCTTTCCATAGACAATTTGGAATGGAGATTTGCCTATAGCAGAGTGCTTAGTGTTATAGTAGGCAAAGTGTAATATGTGTATAAATTTGTCCCATTTGCCTAGCTGACCAGACACATAAGCACGTAACATGTCACAAATAGTATTTTCTGTGACCTCGGTTTGGCCATTAGACTCAGGATGAAAAGCAGTGGAAAAATCTAACTTCGTACCAAGATTGTCAAAGAGTGTGGTCCAAAAGTTACTACAAAATTTACTATCCCGGTCTGACACGATTACTTTTGGAAGGCCATGGCGTATAAAGATGTGCTTGATGAACAAATGAGCAGCCTGAACTACGGTCAAGGTCTTCATACAAGGAATAAAGTAAGCTTGCTTGCTAAATCTATCCATGATAGTCCAAATCATATCAAAACCTGAGCTAGTCATAGGAAATCCAGTAATAAAGTCCATAGAAATCTGCTCCCATGGGCCATCAGGAATTGATAAAGGCATTAGTAAACCATGATATTTACCCTTGTAGCTCTTGACTTTTTAACAAATAAGACATTGTGCAACAAAAGTTGCAACATCAACTTTAAGCTTAGGCCAGAAAAAATCTTGAATTATAGTCTGATATGTAGCAGCGATGCCTCTATGTCCCATGTAGGTGGCTAATGTACCTCTTCTAGTACCAAGCGTCGAAATGGTGGAGTGACACACAAGCACTTTTCGTAGAATAGATAGTAATTATAAATGGAATACGAGGCCATAGGGGTGCTATTAGCTTGCTTAATCTTATGCCAAATTTTTGAAAAGTCTCGATCAGTAGGATAGTCCGCCTTCATAGCCTCAAAAGGGTCTCCCTCGATGACTAAGATATTATTTATGCTAGGTCGATGGCTCAGTGCATCGGCAACTACATTGTCTTTGCCTGGTTGATATTGGATCATCGATTTAAAGCTGTCAATAAAGGCAGCCCATTTAATGTGCCGATCCGAGATCAATGGCTGAGTAAGGAGATGTCTTAGACTCTGGTGATCAGTCTTAATGGGTAACTCAAAACCCATAAGATAGTGTTTCTAGAGTTTAAGGGCATGCACCACAGCAACTAGTTCTTTATCATACATGGAATAGTTTAGCTCTGCTGGTTTTAATTTATGTGACTCGAATGCAATTGGATGGTTATCTTGCATGAGCACAACCCCAAAACCCTATCCACTAGCATCAGTAGCCATGACAAAGAAGGGTCTCGTAAAGTCCGGCATGGTCAAAAGTGGTGCGTGCATCATTGTACCCTTAAGTCATTGAAAAGCTAAAGTGTGCTACGCACCCCAAGAGAAAGCACGAGTCTTACGCAGTAGTTCAGTCAATGGATGTGCCTTATATGCAAAATTTCTAATAAATGTACGATAGAAACTACACAGACCTAGAAAAGATCATAACTCATGGATATCTTTAGGCTGTGGCCAGTTTACTCTCACTTCTACCTTCTTGGGATCTACTTGAATGCCTTCAGCTGAAACAATGTGTCCAAGATATTCAATTTTAGGCTATAAAAAAGAACTTTTTTTCAGGTTGGCATACAGTTGGTTCTCACATAAGAGAGAGAAAACAAGATCCAAGTGTTTCTCATGTTCCTCTCAACTCTTGCTATAAATCATGATATCATCAAAGAAAACTACAACAAAGTCTTGATAGGTTAGGAAGATACAATTCATCATCCGACTATATCTGGCAAGTGCATTGGTCAATCCAAAAGGCATAACAAGAAATTCATAGTGACTAGTTTCGGTTCTAAAAGCAGTCTTGAAAATATCAGGCTTGATCACTCTCACTTGATGATATCTTGACTTAAGATCGATCTTGCTAAAGATTGTGGATCCTTTCAACTTGTCAAGTAGATCATCAACTCTCAAAATGGGGTATCAATTTTTCACTGTGATTTTATTTAAGGAACGATAATCAATGCACATCGAGAAGTTCCATTTTTCTTCTTGACAAGAAGAACGGGTACCCCAAATGGTGAGCTACTAGGTCGAATTAGGCCTCTAGCCAAAACATCTTCTATTTGGGATTGAATCTCTTGCTGCTCAGTAGGATTGTGTCTATATGGTGATTTACACAATGGTGCACTACCTGGAATAAGGTCAATCTTATGATCCTTAGGTCTAGATTGAGGTAGGCCAGGGGGTAAGTCTTCCATAAAGCAGTCGTCATAGGTAGCTAGAAAAGGATCCAAAGGCTCTTGCTTAGTTTTCTTAGTCTCAGGACTAGCCTCAATCTTATTAACCATGACCAGATATGTCTTTTCACGTTTGTGCAAATCTCTTTTAGCTTGGGTATGTGACAATATAGGCCAAGAAGTAAGATTCTTATCACATTCTAGAGTCATAGTCTCAGTGCCTTGAGTCAGAGTAATGGTGCATTCAAGATAATCAGGTTTGGCATTATGATCGATGCACCAGGGCATCCCTAGAATGAGATCTTGCTCACGTAAAGGAGCGACTAAGAAATCACGGCTCTCAACTAATAGCCCTAAAGTCACCTCAAGATCCTTAACCATTTGCAAACAATTATAATTCGATCCTTGAAAAGCTGATTTGACTTTATATTTTGTTTTGATGGTTGCGAGCCCTAACTTTTCAACTAAACGTTGCAAAATGAAATCATGGGTGCTTCCATCATCAAATAAGACACTATGTTCTTTTTCGTGCAATAGTGCAGTCATATGTAACAAAGAAGTACAAAAATCAGATGCACTTTTACATGAATAGTACTTACCTGAAGGGTTGTAGTCGTCATCTTCAGTGTCGTTGTCCTCATCCTCACCCTCTTGCTTGAAAGATTTATCATGGATCCATCATCAATGTAGTTGATCCGTGCGGAGTTGTTGCGCTGACTATTACCGTTGGTACATCCATTGGTTCTCCCTCCATTTCCTTCGTTGTTGTTGGTAGCATTCTTTGCTTGGGTACGTGTCTTGTGTGTAGCAAGTGGATTCTTTGGACATTCATAAGAGTAGTGTCCCTTCTCTTTGCATTCATAATATGTGACAAGTTCTTTGGTTCTTTGATTGATACGTGACTTAGCAGCTTTCCAATTAGACTTGCCATCATATCTACCAACGTTACCTCTTACACCCCCTGCTTAAAGTATGAATATATGCTTCTTTGCTCGAAGGGTGCGAGTAGTAGCAAAGCTTCTTCCGTGCTTTCTTTCTGACTCTAATGCCAAATCCATAGCATCAGAAGTTGTAGATGGTCAAAGCATACGTACATCAGCACCAATAGTAGGGCATAAACCCTCAACAAAGGTATGACATTGCTCCTTTTGGGACACTTTCTCAATGGTTTGCAACTTTTGAAGTAGAGGAAAGACATTTCTCGGTGTATGCGTCCACACTCTCATTACCCAACTGCCTCAATCTTTGCCATTGCCTGCAAGTATCCTCTTCAAACTGTGTAGGTAGGAAGCACTTCTTGATTTTATCTTTGAATGCTTCCCATGTCTTTGGAACATGAGTGCTTTTGGCAACCACACTCCACCATAATTGTGCACTGCTTGTCATGTGACTTGCAACAAGTTTTACCTTCTCTATCTCTTCATACCGTTCTCCCAAAAAGTATTGATTGAAAGAACTAATCCACGCAAGTAAAGCTTGTCCATCTCTTTTACCATCATATTTTGGAAAAGAAAAAGTTTTGCCGATTAATCTTACCAAACTTCTTCTTATCACGAAGCTTGAGTGCTTTCAAGATGGCCTTTCCCATGTTGTCTTCATCATTGCTAGACTCATGTGAAGGAGTAGTGTCATGATGTCATCGTAGTGAAGTCTTCACATGTCGCTTCTTCTTCCTTTGATGTCTCGTCTTGCTTCTTTCACACTCACTATCACTGGTGTCTGATGATTTGCTGCTTTCACTTTTTTCATCATCTCTATCCTTCATACGCTTCTTTGCAACTTCAGTCATCTCTTTTAACACTCAATTTGTGTGTTCTTCGTTGGCTTTATGCGTGTCGCACATGTTGCGCATGTACTCAAGTTCTTGCTCAAGGTCCCATGCATGACGACAGGAGTAGGGTATCTGCCCACGATATCAAGATACAAGACGACACAATTTGTGGAGGGGTTAGTACAAAGAAACAACCTCCTAATAAACTACATAAACAATATAATTTGAGATCGATACTTACAAATTGGGCCTCCCATGATTCAACACCCCCTGCTCCAAAATGTATGCTTCCATATTGCTCTATTTGGATCCTTCATGCCTCCACGTGCTGTAGACTGGGTTCCTCCCTCGCTGACTTCATTGCTTTCTTCCACTCACACTTTTGAGCGGTGTGGGGCAGGCCCCTTGGTGGTTGACCTCCCTCAAGCCTGGCAAGGTCCGCTAGTGCTTGCCTCTTAAGCGAAGTATCATAACAATCTTTGACTTGGCCCATTTATCTGTGAACTGAAGATTGGGGGGGTTAGGATACCTAGAGCGAACAGCAGCAAGGGTCTCATCAGCCAACCTCTTTGGATGGTCTTTGTAGTGGATAAATCAATCTCTATAATTGTTAGCAATTACAGAGCGCTTGAAGGCCATGATGTCCTTCCCCCGTGCATCCATCAAGATGCCTCCTGTCTGAGTGATGCCATAGAAGATCGTACCATCACCCGAAGGCACATCTAAATCATCTGAATCATCATCGTCCCCACCACCACCCCCCCTCCCAAAGCATTGTGCCATGCATCCCCCACCGCTCTCCCTGCTACTACGCATGCTACTGTGTTGTGTCGAGCTAGTACGTTAGACTACACGGGACTACGTGGACCACTCATAGCTAGAGAACCGAGTCTCAACTACACAGGAGTATGTCGACAGCTCTACGAGACAGAAGGACCTTCTGACGGCATGGGGGAAGGGGCATAAGATAGCATGGGGGAAGGGCCTCGACTGTGTAGCTGGTTGGGCTAATTTGACTCCACTGGGTAATCTCAGCTGGTGTGGGATTAGGGTGGTTTGGAGTCTATAGTGCCGACTCCTGGGGGGTGTTTAGAGTACTCATCATGTAGGCGTATAACTCCCCAGGACTGGGAGGGTGCCCTAAAAGGTTATATCTCCCTAAAAATGGTCTCTTGGAGATCAGGTGAGCCTGAAGAGCTTCCTAGCCACATGATGAACTGGAAAAAAGAAAAAAAGAAGATTACTGATGAGCTGAGAAGAGAAAAAGAAGAGAAAAAGAGAGATAAAAATTACCACGAAAAGAGAGGGATAAAAGAGAGGCAAATATAGGAAAAGAGAGAAGAAAAGAGAGGCAAATTCTTTTCTTGTAAGTGGAAGTGGAAAGGGAAAGGGAAAGGGAAGAGGAAAGAGAAAGGAAAGGAAAGGAAAGGGAAGGGAAGAGAAGAGAAGGGAAGGGAAGGGAAGAGAAGAGAAGAGAAGGGAAGGGAAGGGTCTAAAATTGTCGGAGCATGTCTATAGACACGTCTGAGAAGCGCGTCTATTTTTGTGTATAATAGCGCATCTATAGATGCGGCTGTCTGTGTCTGAAAACATACTAGACGCATCTATAGACGCACTTGTAGATGCAGTTTTAGACGCGCTCTGATAGACTGACTATTCTAAAAAGTGGAAAAGGACATGCACCTGACACAAAAGCGTAACACTGATACCAAAATCATTCGTTTCTTGGATACGACAAAGGACAAATCCAAAGAGAGCAACTTCCAAAGAAGATCAACCATAAAGAGACTTACCTTGGATAGAGGTATGGAAGCTTCTTGTCCTTCAAAGTTGCTTCTCTTCCTTGTTCACCCTCTTCTCCTGTAAGCCTGGAAGTAAGTGTGGGTGCCTTCCTCTTAAGTGTAAGCCTAGAAGTAAGTGTGGGTGCCTTCCTCTTAAGTGTCAGACTGTGGATCTGTTAATAGCAAAGCAAGCAAGCCCCATGAGGCTTATGTGAAGAAAAGCAAAGAAAGCACGCTAAAAGTAGATTTGAAAATCGTTTAATGGTGCATCTATACACGCATCTAAATACGCATGTAATTGTACGTCTAAATACACAAAGCAGATGCAGTTTTAAACGCGCCTATAGACGCACACCATAGAATAGACAGACGTGGTTTTAGACGTGCCACGGAGTTTTAAAATTAAATATTTGAAGAAAAGCAAATTTTTTTGGGTTTTTTTTTTGTAGGATGTCTTCATCTTCAACAAGTAGCTCCAGTGAGGATGAATCCCTCCATATCCACCATCGCAAAATGTGGCTGGAGCAAAAAATCAAATGCATGTGTGATCGATGTTGAGGAAACATGTATCCTACACGCAGGATTACACTCAATCACATCTCAAAGTATGGAGAATGGGATGCGACCATAAACATGGTAAGTGTTAAAGAGTTAAGGTTGATTGAGATACCTATGGGTGTTCATATGTTTGAGTTATGATCCCGTTTTTATTTGATACAGGATGCAGTGCCACACCTGCATATGTTGCCCTATGCTCGTCGTTAGGAGGCGAAGCATCGGCGATATGAGGTGGGATCTTCAGGAGGGACCGTTACGAATGCATGGAGTGATGGTGATAGTAGCCCTCCGCCATTACCTCATGAAGCCGTGGAGGAGGAGGTGTTTGATGATATGGTGCGGGATTTATATGTCCATCAATCCGAAGGGAGGGATGATAGCATGGAACAGGATGATCTTTTTACTGCAGCATCGACTCCACTGTTTGAGGGGTGCACATTCTCTGTTCTACATGCCTCCCTTGAGTTACTAAACTTGCAATCCATCTATGGATGGAGCAATGCAAGTTTGAATGCATTACTCAAGTAAGCTTTAAAGTCTATTTTGCAAACATGGTGAATTATGCTATTGGGTCAATTACTCGAATGCTTTTCCTCATTTATGGTCTTCACGTGCATGCTATTGTGTAAAATGCTTCCAAGGGAGAATAAATTACCGATCTCAAGAGATATGGCAAGGCAACATGTGACCTCTCTTGGAGGATTAGATTACAAGCGCATCCATGCATGCGTCAACGATTGCGTTTTGTTTCGTGGACTATATAAGGATGCAAGAGAGTGCCCTACTTGTGGAGAGGCAAGATATAGAGCAGATCTCAAAACCTTGGACGTGCCTCATAAGGTTCTGCAACATTTTCCCATAATCCCTCGCATCCAACATATGTTCAAGTGCAAATCCATTGCAGAGCTCATGTCATGGCATTCCTTCCATCAATCAACTAATGGCAAGTGGAGAACTCCTACAGACTCTCCTACATGGAAGCATATTGACACATGGCCAAGCTCAAGGAAGAACCTAGGAGCTTGAGACTTGGATTGGGTATGGATGGTGTGAACCCATTTGGTCTCAAAAGCAGCTCTTACAATGTATGGCCAGTGATATTGGTGAATTATAATCTTCCACCCTCTATGGCTATTAAGAAAGGACATGTTATGTTCTCCCTTCTAATTCCAGGGAAACATAAAGTCAAAAATCCTGATGTTTATTTGGAGCCTTTGATTGATGAGCTAGAGATACTTTGGAGAGGTATCAAGGTGCATGATGTGAGGAGGCCTCCCTCGTCATGAGACTTCAAATGCAAAGCAGTCTTGATGTGGACGATGCATGACTTCCCAGGCTATGGTGAGTGTTCAGGTAAGCATTGCACTTCTAATTATGAGTAGGCAACCGATGTGGCACCTTGAACCCACCTTCAACTCTTAATTGCGTCTATTGTTTAGGTCTCACTACATCGGGTTACCATGCATATCCTGTTTGTGGTCCTTTACTAGTTGCCTCATGGGCAGATGCATTGAATAAGGTCATCTATGAGAATCACCATTGATTTCTCCCACCTAATCATCCTAGATATGTTGCCCCTTAGAATGATGTCCTCCCACAATCACTCACTGCGGGAGATTGGATGAGAATTCGGGATGGTTCACGACTCTTCCACCACTTGGCATGAGCCGGTAAGGGTTTGTAACTATTGTGTACTATATTGGCTGGAAATAAAGATTGCCCGCTAACACCAGCTTTTGTTTAGATACTCCATCTTTTATCGTTTACCATATTGGTCCCACCTCAAGATCAATCACTTGCTTGATCCCATGCATATCTTCAAGAATGTGGCATCTACCATTTGGGAGCATTTGAATGGGACACAAGATTTCATAGGCATAAGGGAGGATCTACGTACCACAGGGAGGATGCGTGAAGCTTGGCCACAAGAGAGACCAAATGGGTGTGTTTTTTTACCTCGTGCACCGCGGAGGTTATCAAAGCTAGAGATGGCGGTGGTGAAGCGTGCTATTACTACAATTCATACTCCCACTGGATGCATGAGGTGTTTGAAGGGAGCCTTTACAAAGAGCAAGAAAAGAGGTGTAGAGCAATTATATGGCTTGAAATCTCATGATTGGCACAAGATGCTCCAAGTAAGTATTTTATGTGCATAATATCTTTTTCCTTTCAAATTTGTGAGTGAATAATTATAAGCAACTAATCAACCACCTCCTCATGGGTTCAGTTCATACTACCTACTAGCATTTCTCGTAGTGCATCGAAGGACGTGAAAGATTGTATTTACAAGATGGGCGAGCTTGTGAGGTACTTTACATGATACAAAATATGATGCATATCAATGCACCATGCAAGATGTTCATATTTCTAATATGGTATACTTTTTTATTTCTAGGTATGTGAGCTCAAAGGAAATAGATCCCACCATGCTTGAGAATGCTCAAGTTATGTCAGTGGAGGTGGTTTATTTAGTGGAGGAGACATTTCCATGTTCTATTCTCACAAACCAACTATATCTGATAGTGCATTTGGTGGATGAGATTGCTATATGCAGTACTATACATGCACGATGGTTGTTCTTCCTCGAGCGCTTCATGAAGACCTTGAAGGGCTTCATGAGACAAAATGCAAGACCCGAAGGTAGCATGGCCGAGGGTTGGTTGGTACAAGAGTCACTTGTATATATTTTTGAGTTTCTTATTGATGTGGATAGCTCTCTCCCACGACTATCGAGAGATGATGAAGACCTAAGGATGACCTCTATTGTGCCTCAAGGGAAAGGACATAACAAAGTAATAGGCACGGAGTTGCTTAATAATATCGACCTCTATTGCGTGGTTAATAGTGATGTGATGAAAAGATGGGTGATAAGATACAAGGATGCAAAGGCAAGAAGATAAGAAGAAAGGGCCCTCTTTCGTACACACCACGGATCTCGTGTGCCATACCCTTAGTATCTAAGAGCACTTCCAAAGGATATTCATGTGGATTGGCTACTTGATGAAATGGAGAAAGTAGAGAAAGATGAGGGGATGCATATCACAATGGAAGAATGGGAGTATGCTAGGGGATGCATGAGCAAGGTCTGTATATAGAATGTTATGCATAAGTTAGGAGCTTTCAATAATTTAGATTGCTTATCAACCGTAGCCCATCATTGATATTGGCAAAACTTTTTTACATATTGTCTCATTCTCCTCACCTCACTTAATTCTTGTATATGTGGGCTTGCAAAAAAGCATTGATGTTTTTGTTAAAATTATGTGCTTTGGTAATCATGGGCAATGTTTGGAAAGCAGTGATGTACTCCAAAATCTCACTTTCTGTATTCTCTATTTAGCATCTAAATATGCATCGAAATACGCGTCTAATTCTCAGTGTAGACGCATAAATAAATGTGTTAATACATGCACTTGAATAGATGCGATGACAGACGCAATGTTAGACGGGCCCGTATTTTCTTAGTGTAGACGCGCTAATAGACGTGTTAATACACGTGCAGATAGATGAGCTATTAGATGCGCTGATAGACGTGCCCGTAATTTCTCTATTCAAGCAACGCCTATAGATGTGCCCGCTATTTTGCGCGTCTATCAAATGCGTCTATAGTTGCTTTGTGTTGTTGTGAACTTCAAAGAATAGAGCAACAAAGTGACTTGATCTAGTGGATAGTCACTAATTGTTAAGGGAACTTGAGCTAGTAGAACAGTACCAAGATGGGGGGCCTCCCGGGAAGTTTTAAGAGCAATCTCCCAAGGCTTACTCACGCACAGCCAATGGTGCCTTCAGTGTGCCAGGTATGCCAAGGACTATTCCTTGGTCACCGCCTTGGTCGTATGCTTGGAGGAGCTAAGGTGTGGGTGTGCGTTCACAAGCTTCGACCTGTCTATGTACGACTGACTTCTTTTGCTGTGATTTTTTTTTCTTCGCCTATTATTTTTTCTTTTTTCTTCGTCGCACGTTTTCCTGCCTACAAGCCGTTTTGCGTTTTTGCTTCTGTTGCTTCGAACTTCATTGCGCTCTTGTATGCGGTGTCCGCAATCTGATGTGTGCTGCGATTTCTTGTTTAGCCAAGCCACTAATATTCCAAATTTTAAATATATACATAAGCTTTTGTAATATCAAAAATTAGGCTCAAGCCTTATTCATCCCTGCATCACTGGAGTTGCGCCTATGCGCCCAAAATATGGTGGATCGTGCTTGCCACATGCCATCGCCCGATCACTTACTCTTCCCCTGGATTCACACGATCAATAGTAATAAAATATTTCAAGCATAAGATAACCTTGGAATTAATTACCACAATCAATCAACCTTTCGATATTATAGCAATGCGAAATCAATAAATCACAGATGAATGTGCACACATGCAACACATACAATCTCATGGTACACCTGATGCTACACATGAATAAAATCGTACGGATGGTGCACACATGCTACACATACCGTCATCACGTAAGTGGTGCACACAATGCTACACATTCATACAGTCATATATCCCGCAGTCGTATATCCAACCATGTAGGAGCACACATGCATCACTACGGAACAGCGAGCACACATGCATCAGCTAGTGCATGACAAAAAATGCTAGATCTCACTAAACTAAATACTGAAGGATTAAATTATTGGGATAATTTCAATTCTCGTAACACTATCAGACAGACTATCAGACTCGGATGAATGCATTTAGCTTCCCTGTGTCTATCCCAGACACTCAACTATTTTCGGGGTCTAGAAGCAACTGCAATAACTACCTCCCCATAGTATTGGATAATTGTCCTTATGCACTCGCCATCGGTCTCTAAAATGTGGTTATGACAATTGAGGCATAGCATGTCTTCTCTTTTCATCACGTATCTGAAAGTTAGAGGGTTCAAGCATAGTCTGGGTAGATCCCTTGAACTAATCAGCCATAACCTAATCATGGGCTACGTGAACGACAATAGCCTAGAACATATTCATCATGCATTGTGCTCCTATTTCCTGGAAGTAAAGCAATGAGATCGATTTAGAAGCGCTATATCTATTTCCCTCCTTTGGTAGTATAATACAAAGATCATCTTGTTCTCGTGAAGCCAATTCGCTCTACCTGTCGGTAGTCTAATGCTTATGTTCTCTACTTTGTTCATGAAGGGTCTGTTAGCTCTCGGTCATCGTGGGGTGTTAATCCACCCTCGACCAATCCCAAAGCTTTCCATTCTTTTGATGCTCAATCTAGAGCTTTGCCAGTGTTGAAGATGCCTTAAGCTCGTATTGCCTTGTTAGTCCTAACGTGGCTATGGTGTATTCGCAACACCCAGCTACCCGAATCATCTCAGAACCTCAAATACAAATGTCTCTCGCATTCAAGCTCCCTCGCTATACCCAGACTTAGTCATCATCAAAGATTGGCAGCTATTTACAATGGCTTATGCATATAGCAACACTTGGTGTGGCCACCTTGTTATTAATGGACTCCAACGGGAGACTCAGGGTGATCTTAAACGCTACCTTGCTTTCATGTCATCGAGTAGCTCAAGGCTGTATCATACATGTTGGACGTCCATCCCCAATGCTTGTTTAGTATGCGTCCACTTGAAACCTCATAGTGTGTGAGCACGATTGCCCACATCTCGCCACCCATTCCTTGCACTGATCTTGTACCTCCTTACTCAGTCGCTCAAGTCTCCTAAGTTTTTTGGATACATCTTTTCCATTATCTCGGGCTTCTCAGGATGGGGGCTGTCTTGGATGCTCCTACCACCTTGGGGAGTGTGGGAGCTTTTATACTTCAAAGGGTCAAGTGTCAATACCTACTCTCATTAATTGTCTAGCTGTATTATCACCACTCCTCAGTCTGCCCATATCCTTGGTTCAAATCTTCTCCATTACTCCAAAATCGTTCCCCCTTAACTTCCAGTTATTATCCATCTTCTTATTTGCACAATTAGTTGCGTGCCTTTGGTGGTCCAGTTGGTTGGGGGCATTAGAGAATCTAGTAAGAATCATCGAGTATCACTATGGATCTATAAACACTATCCATTCTCCCCTTTCGTGTACATATATCTAACGGTAAGGAGGGATATGGATTTATCATAATATAAAATTTCAAATTAGCACATTTAGTCCTCCTTTTATCCTTCCTTCCTTTCCCGAGATCTTTGGACAAAATCAACCCCTAGGGGTACTTGTAGGTCTCTTTCCATTATCCATGGAATCATCAATGTTGTCTAACAACTCCAACATATAGTCCATTGTATATTCGACATACTTCTCACTCACAGTCATGGTACATGCCTTTACTCATGGTGGTTCCATTCATCACTTAGGTGGGATATGGACTATTAGTAGTAATGCAAAATTCAAATAGGGACGTTAATTCTACCTTCTCCTTTCTGTCCCCTCCTTCGGTCTCTTGGGTAATATTGGGATCTAGGGGTATTTGTAGGTCTCCATTTGATACTCATGTTACAAACGCTATTATCTGCTGATGACTTCAGGATATAACCCAATGTATAATTAGTGGTATATCTCATGGGTATCTCTTTTAATAATTCCATACTCAGCCCTTCACAGATAAAATTCGCATGTTTAATCAAGTTATAGTGCCCTACATATAGTGGTCCCATTAGTAGTATGGAGAGCACTCTCATTTCTAATTAGTATAACTAAAAGCAACAAGCTCATGCATTTTCAAATTTTTCTTTTCATCTCCCCTTTCTCTATTTCCAATAATATTATTGCCATATAACTCCCTGCTATACCTTTTCCATAGGTAAATGTAAAATCTTAATCGTATAACTTCTACTAATGGCATGGGAGGTAACTATACCATCATGTAAACCAAATTATGCATAAGTATTTGCTTGCTCCCAATTTTTTCCACACATATGTATCTGTTATATCCTACTATCAAAGTCATAGATATGGTTGTATCGGCCCATCGTTTGCAACAAGCAAGATGTGTGTGTGTGTGTGTGTGTGTGTGTGTGTGTGTGTGTGTGTGTGACCAACCTACCGCATACCCACAAGTCCGACACACAATCCAAGTGAGGGTAGTAGATTGCCCACCACTATGGATTGGGTCGAACTACTGCCCATAAGAGTATGTTTTATTAGAAATTCATAGGAATTCGTGGATGTGGAGGTGTACTTACCTAATTACTTCCAAAACTTCCAAAGGTCCAAGTCGCATCCAGGGAACTCATGCTGCAAGAATCCTCTTATAAGTCTTCTACTTTTATCCCTCTTGAACCCATTCTTTTCAAAGTTCCCAATCAATTTCTTGATCTACCCAAAGGCATTGAAACACTCTTTCTCAGTATATAGTACGGGCATTACTTGAGAAAGGATTACTTTGTCGAAGAATGATATGGGTCGGTTACTATCAGCCCAGATGAACTTACATACTAGGTAGTTTAAGGACTTAGTTTTATCATATTTGTTTCACTGCTATTCCATTGCTCTTGTTGGCAACTGGAATGGACATGCTCAAAAAATTGGCTCTTACTCCTCTAGCAATGCCATCCTCTTCAATTTGTATATCCACTGTACTGTCTTTTATTTCCAGGAATTGGAGGGGGTGAATGTGGGTCGATCTCATCATTCTCTTGTACTTTGAAAAACCCTTTCGGGGAATCCACATTGATTAACATAATATCATCCATATATCTAAATGGGTGTTTGAATTTTGATAATCTCCCCCAATCCTTTTCCTTCCATAATTTCTTTATGAAGTTAAGCTCAAACCAATGTAAATACAAATTATACCATAGGAGTGAGCAAGAAATTCCCATGGGTATGCCTGAGATTTTTTTATATACTTGTTCTGCTAATCTCAGGTGCATGTTTTCCAAGAGCCACATATTGATCATAAAACACATATGTTCCGACCAAGATATCATAGTTTTGCTTCGTCTATCACTCCATGAAGCTTTTTTCCTATTCTAGTTTCAAATATCTCTTTTTCTTTCCTTTATAAGCCATGCTGATGACTTCTAATATAACTTTCTTCAACCCATAATTCCCATCCAAAGGGATCTTTTCATAACATTTACCTATATCTGCAGTGAAGACTAAGTGGATACTTTGTGGTAAATTCAATATCACCTCGTATATGGAACTGACTATCCAAAATGCACTCATTGTAATGTTGGCCTCCAATTTAATTTGCTCTTGGAGAACCCTAGATGAATTCATGATGGGATCCAAGCATGCTTGTAATGCGAAAGTAATTAATGATGCCAATTTTGAGAATATACAAAGGTGTTCATTAGTCATCCATCTGAAAGTATTTTTGTGAGCTTTGAAAGTAGCCATTAGATATGGCAAAGTATGAGAATCCAGAGTAATATTCAAGTTAAAGTTTTGAATATCTTTGACCAGTCGGCCTAAGATGCCAGGGTTATCCACTGTCGCGACATCCCCACTGGATACTCTTAATGTTGCTTGGTTGTAAATGAACTGTAAGAAAATAATACAACGTCTGTGCTCAACAGATAACAGGATCTCGTACGCAAGAGAGGAAACAAGATAGTATGGAGAATCAAAAATTTGATTACTGTAGAACTGATACAATAGATGGCGCTGCCTCCCAACTGTGCGCTCCTGTGAAAGAAGCTTCGATGGCATGCTGGAAACAGTAGAAGACAGAGGCTGGATGCTAAGGAATCAGGGTTGCCGTAGCCAATGATGAAATGGGCTTCCCGCTTGCTCTTATATCGCCACCAGTCGTAGTCGGTTAGGCTCAATTAGGTGACCGACCCAGTCCGCCCAAAACAGTCAACTGGGGGTCGGTCTCGAAATAGGCCACCGACCATACGATAGAACCGATGCGCAAAATAGAGCAACTAACCTACGGTATCTGTTCAGCCTAGAGCCATCCGAGATCATCTGATGACCAAAAATTGACTTGATAATAGGACCCTCTTTGGGATTAAAGAGGCTTGAAAATGCTCATATGCATTGGTGGTGGTAGACATCAAAAGTAGCAAGGGTAGCAAGATGCAAGGTGTCGGAAAAAAACTTATGCAAGGTGATGTAACGTAAACCTTTCTTCTCGGATCACTCCAGTTGCCTAGAGCAATCGTTGATCAAGCTTTAAGCATCATAAGAAACTCCAATGGCATGTGGTCATCACTCAGCTTTTAGATGCTATCTTACAACATAACTACATTCCAAAGCTTTTGCAATCTTTTCTGGCTCATTGCTGATTTTTAGTGTTTTGTTTTAGAGAGAGACAAAGAAATTTTGTTATACACATGTGCACAAGCATGCACGCACACACGCGTGCCCACACACACGCATGCACACACCCACCCACCCACGCACACACCCACACACATGAGTGCACACGTGTGCACGCACGCACATAACTATTTATACTTATTTTGCTCTCTCTCTATATATGTGTGTGTGTGTGTGTGTGTGTGTGTAGGTGTGTGCGTGTGTGTGTTTCAACCTACATTTCTACTGCTCTTTATCCTATCTCAATCCAACCTCTTCGATACATTCAGAATCATATAACTTAAATGTCTTTGAATCTTTCATCTCATTAGTTCATTAAAACAACTCCAAATCCGATGTTTGTAATTGCAGGAATTACACCCCTAAAAATAAACTTACGGGCGCGTCTATTTACATGTCTATTTGTGCGTCTAGAGACCCGCATCTAACGGCGCGTCTATATAGCAAACAGATGCGCATATAGACACGCATATAGATGCGTAAATAGATGCTCTACTAAAAATTTTAAAAAATAGACAGACGCATCATTAAACGCTTGTATAGATGCATTTATGAACGGTCTTATAGACGCTTTTATAGACGCACAAATAGACGCTCCCCGAACAGGACGTGGTGGAAAGAGGCCCTAATGCAACAATCAAACACCATGCAAGTGGCTTTGTAACTATTGAGTCCACAAAGTTTTGGCAAAGTAGGAAGGACACACTAGTACTACCGCAACAATGTAAACAGGTACTCTGCACACATATAAAAATACTCGCTTTTAAATATTTGATACCTTCGATGCAAGGAAACATGATTGTATTTGTGTTTGAATTAGGTTGTCTATCAACCAATGGTGGATAATAATAGATGGTGGCATGTCATACCTATTATGCCATGTTCCAAAGTGATGTATAGTACATTTACTAATATGGAGCGTATGGAGGATGATCATGGCCATGGAAGTGATGATGACCGTGATACGAGAGAGGAGGATGATCATGAGATAGGAGATACAAATATTGAGGCCGTTACCCGTGAGGACGAGCCTACCATTGGTGATGCTAATTTCGATGAGCACATGAGTAGCACAAGTAGTAGTGGGTTGAATGTATTTGTAGATCTAAACACTTGTTTGGATTTTGAAGTAGATAGTTTGGCAAGGGTTGATCTCATTGAGGATGAGATTCAACCATAGCCCATCATTAATATTGGCAAAACTTTTTTACATATTGTCTCATTCTCCTCACCTCACTTAATTCTTGTATATGTGGGCTTGCAAAAAAGCATTGATGTTTTTGTTAAAATTATGTGTTTTGGTAACCATGGGCAATGTTTGGAAAGCAGTGATGTACACCAAGATCTCACTTTCTGTATTCTCTGTTTAGTGTCTAAATACGCGTCTAATTCTCAGTGTAGATGCGTAAATAGATGCGCTAATACACGTGCAAATAAACGCACTGATAAATGCAATGTTAGACGGGCCCGTATTTTCTCAGTGTAGACGTGCTAATAGACGTGTTAATACACGTGCAAATAGATGAGCTATTAGACGCGCTATTAGATGCACCCGTAATTTCTTTACTCAAGCAATGCCTATAGACACGTCTGCTATTTTGTGCATCTATCAAGCGCATCTATAGTTGCTTTGTGTCATTGTGGAATACTTTAAATCATGCTATTGGCATTACGAGAAGTAAAGAATCCGTGATATTATCAACTAAATATAAGTTGGAAGGGGACTACAAGGTGTCCCAATTCATTCATTAGTAGTCCTTTTTACCAAAAACCCCATATAATTAGTTCTAATGGAAGGTGACAAGATGCGAATTTCATATTCAGTAAATGGAAAAATAAAAAATATATATTTAATAAGTGGTAGTAGTCATTCTTTATTAATAAAGATAGGAATGGTGCAAAGATTCAAACTATGGCACTTGGACTTCGAGAAAATATAGTATGTGGATGTTAAAAAATCACAAAATGGCAGTAAAACTTCAAATCATACATATTATTCACAACACTGAAACCTATGTGTCCTTTTTTCCAAGGTCTACCCATATGCAAGTGGTGATAAAATCTCTATTAACATAAGCTTCAATAATATTATTAGTTGGGAAGAAAACATCTATCTCTCTCATGTGTATATCAATCAAGTAAAGCAAAATACTCCCTCATAACTTCAGTGTAACCATACTATGTATCGCCCGTAGGTTCATAACCTCTTTCGTAATGTATTAGCTTTATCCCAACTATGTATACTGGATACCAAGAGTCTATTCTATATTACTAACTAAAATTACATGGAATAATGCGAAGCGGCCCCAGCCCCGGGTATATTATCATATTCCAGGGTTGTGGGAACCAGGTCTATGCCCTTCATCATTCTTTTTTGGCTATCGAAGACATATACGTGTGCTACGAGACTAATTCCTGGAGAAAACAGTACTAGTTCTCTATTGAGAAAGCACGCTACTACAGTTGCAAGCACACATATCACTTGTTATATCATCCAACGTCCAAGTCATGTTACAGTCTGTTCAATACGTAGCCCTGGACATGTTACGGAATTCTCCATCGAAGCGGTGTATCACAACATAGTGTTTCCACATGGAGCATACTACTCTACGTAACTCACTAATCCACGGCCCTGAAGCTTCCTCAAACCGTTTTTTGAGGTGCTGTCCTCTATCCACATAGGGGCTACCATTTGTGACTCTGTACTAGTCCTAACTAGAACAATGCATGATCACGATGGCCTCGTTACGTCGATAGAGTGTGTGTTTCTAAATGTGAGTACTATCGCTTCTCTACTCAGTCCGCATAATCGTTACGTATGTCGAGCAGTTGTCTTCCATAATCCTATTGGACTATCCGACTCGGATGAATGCTTTTAGCTTCCCTGTGTCTATCCGAGACACTCAGCTATTTCCGGGGTTTAGAAGCAACTGCAGTAACTACCTCCCCATAGTATTGGATAATTGTCCTTACGCACTCGCCATCGGTCTCTCCAACGTGGTTATGACAACTGAGGCGTAGCATGCCTTCTCTTTTCATCACGTATCTGAAAGTTAGAGGGTTCAAGCATAGTCTAGGTTGCTTCCTTCCAGTATCGTAGATCCCTTGAACTAATCGGCCATAACCTAATCGGGGGCTACGTGAACGACAATAGCCTCAAACATATTCATCATGCATCGTGCTCCTATTTCCTGGCGGTAAAGCAGTGAGATCGATTTAGAAGCGCCATATCTATTTCCTCCCTTTGGCAGTATAATACGAAGATCATCGTGTTCTCGGGAAGCCAGTTCGCTCTACCCATCAGTAATCTAACGTTTCTGTTCTCTACTTCGTTCGTGAAGGGTCTCTTAGCTCTTGGTTATCGTGGGGTGTTAATCGACCCTCGACCATCCCGGAGCTTTCCGTTCTTCTGACGCTCAATCTAGAGCTTTGCCAGTGTTGAACATGCCTTAGGCTCGTATTGCCTTGTTAGTCCTAACGTGGCTATGGTGTATTCGCAACACCCAGCTACCCAAATCATCTGAAAACCTCAAATACAAATGTCTCTCGCGTTCAGGCTCCCTAGCGGGTGTTTACGATGGCTTATGCATATACCAACACTTGGTGGCCACCTTGTTAATGGTCTCCAACGAGAGACTCGAGGCGATCTTAAACGCTGCCTCGCTTTCGTGCCACCGAGTAGCTCGAGGCTGTATCATCTATATCTATATCTATACTTCTATACTTCTATACTTCTATATCTATCTATACTATCTATATCTATTAAGGAGGGAGAGAGCCAACCTTGCCACATGTCATCACGAGAGGAGGTAGCCAACCTAGTGCCACGTGTCGAGCTGGGAGGGAGATCTCACGTGACACGTGTCACGATGGGAGGGTTGAAGGAAGAATGTCAACCATGAATGCAGAGGAGCCGTCAGGAGCCGTCACGCCTTCAATGCCATGAATTCGCCCACCTGCGCCTCCCATCTCCTCCAGCCTCCATTGCGCCTCTCCAGCTTCCTCCCGCTGAGCAACTCCATCTTCGGCCTCTCCAACTGTTCATCCGCCGTCCAGCTCCATCTTAGGCCTCTCCAGCTTCCCGATGCTTCTCCATATCGATCACCACCTCCAGCTATTCATCCGTCCAGCGCCATCCCATTGCTTCTCCACCTCGATCGCCACCTCCAGCTTGCTCTGTTGCTCTCCATCTTTGTCGCCACCTCCAACTCCATATTTAGACTCTCCAGTTGTTCATCTATCCAGCTCCATATCGATCGCCACCTCCAACTATTCATCCGGATGCCCAGCTGCATTCTCTATCAGCTCCTGCCTGTGCAGCCTTTTGTACTTCTACCCTCCAGAAATATAACGGCCATTCTGAGCTACCAGCAGCTCCTACCTCGACCTCGAGCCGCTCCATATCTCGACCTCTAGCAATGTAAAGCCAATTCCATCGACCAGCAGCCAGCTCCAAGGACTTCACGTCCTCAGTTCACGTACACCAGTAGGCTCCAGCAAACATCCTCTGCTCCTGTGTGCAGACTTGAGGTAGACATCCTCAGCTCCACGTCTTGGTGGACGATTCCTTCAACAACCATTTGTATTGCCAGGTCGATTTGCTATGGTTTACTTTCAGTTGATCGGTCTGCTAAGCGGGTTTATTTTGCATTCCGAGACATAGTGGACGTGTTGCAATCTCTTTCTCTCTCTCTCTCTCTCTCCCCCCCCCTCTTCCACTTATCTTTCTCTTGCATTGGATCATCCCTCAAGACGGTTTTTAAGCATGTGCAGTAGAGAGAGAGAGAGAGAGAGAGAGAGAGAGAGAGAGATTATATGTGTGTGTGAGAGAGAGAGTGTGTGTTTGTGTGTGTGTGTGTGTGTGTGTGTGTGTGCTTTTGTGTTTTTGTGAGAGAGGGAGAGAGAGAGAGGGGGGGGGAGGTTTATAGAATTTTTGTATGTGGTTTTGAGAGAGAGAGAGAAAGAGAGGTGTAGGGGTTGATCGATGCTAGGGGAAGATGAAAGGGCATGAATATCTAAGGAAAGGAGATGAAAGAAAATGAAGATAATGGAGGAACAAAAGAAGGTAGATTTGAGCAAGCAAGGAGAGATTTTCCTGAAGGAAAAGAGGTAGTGTGCACCCTACTATAGGTCAATCAATCGCCATCGTGCAACCTTGCATGTAGACACATATGCTACACCCTCCTTTCCCTTCAACTAATTAACTGATTTTAGCATATTCCTTAAGTTAGGGTACATGCTGGCACCAATCTTACGTGCATTTTGGGAGATAGTGGCATGTGAAGTTTTGTATTTTTGTGCCTCTAGCCTCTATCTATAGCATGCATAGAAGTGTACGTGCCATTTTTAGAGAGATAGAGAGAGATTATGTGTGTATGTGTTAACACCTCTAGCTACGGGTTTTTTGTGTGTGTGTGTGTGTTGAGATGTGCATTTCGAGAGATAGTGTCGTTAGTCATTTGATAAACCCTCCCCCTCCCCCCTCCCCTCTCTCTCTCTCTCTCTCTCTCTCTCTCTAGCTATGGTTTTGTGTGTGTGTGTGTGTGTGTTGAGATACACATTTCCAGAGGCAGTGGCGTTAGTCATTTGATAAACCCCTCGCCCCCCCCCTCTCTCTCTCTCTCTCTCTCACATTCACAAATCTTGCATGGCACTCACATTCACACACAAATGTAAAAACATAACGTTTATAATCCTTACAAGCTATATGTATATCTAATCAATTGTGTGTGTGTGTGTGTGTGTGTATGTGTTAATACCTCTAGCTATGGGTTTTTTTTGTGTGTGTGTGTGTGTTGAGATGTGCATTTCGAGTGATAGTGTCGTTAGTCATTTGATAAACCCTCCCCCTCCCCCCTCCCCTCTCTCTCTCTCTCTCTCTCTCTCTCTCTCTCTCTCTCTCTCTCTCGCTATGGTATTTCTATGAGAGAGAGAGAGAGAGATGTACAGTTATACGAGCGCCCTTGAGCATCTATCTTCTATCTATTGCCTTCCCTTCCTTGCCTCATCCCATGCTCCTCCAGCACATAACAAAAATCACTTCAAACATCCACTTTGAGACGTAACTGAGCATCATCAGCCCAAAAGTGAAGGAAAAGTATCCCCTCACTCATGGAGGTACATTGGAGGTTTGCGGCATAAAGAAAAAGGTGAGAGAGTGTGATTCAGTTTATGGAATCTAGACCATGGAGGGCCCATGTAGTGAGGCGAAGGGGTGCAATGACTATTTCATTGCATGCGCCGAAAACAAAAGAATATGGATTAAATCAAATATAAAGGAAATGGGGAGGGGGGGATAAAGGTGTAAGGCATTAGCTTAATTTATACGTGGGGGTGTATGTCATTACGTATTTCTATGAGAGAGAGAGAGAGAGAGAGAGAGAGAGATGTACAGTTCGCTTAGCTTTACTTTTTATTTGGGTTGTTTTTCTTGCAGGTGCTTCATTTTATTGTTGGACTAGCACTAGCTGCTCTCCACAACTTTTGTTTATCCAGGTAGGTGATCACTTTTTTTCCAATTGACATTGTGTGTGTGTGTGTGTGTGTGTGTGTGTGTGTGTGTTTGCATCTTAAACATTTTCAAAATCATTGAAACCATTCCGATCTGATAATTCATGAATTCTCTGTTACATTCATGAAGCCATTCTGATCGTAATTCGTGGACACTTAGATTCTTGGGAAGTGAAATAAGACAAGGCCATGATGTGGTTGGACCAGTAATCATTAAATGTGATTGTATCTTTCGTAGGAGCATCTTGATGACCTGGCAATATGTCTAGAGATAAGCTTGCACCCTCTACCCTAAGTGATCTAATCTAACCTTCGTTTTGAGAAGCTAGCCTTGCTTCTCAATGAGAGTAAAGCATCAAATATGTTTCATGTCATGTGGACTATAGCCATGAGAACTAAGCTTGAGACGTGAGGCAATTGGATGATAGGTGGGGCTACACCGAGAGAGAGAGAGAGAGAGAGAGAGAGAGAGAGAGAGGGGACGAAAAAATATAATGGTAGGCCAGAAGTGAAATAAGACAAGGCCATGATGTGTTTGGACCAGTAATCATTAAATGTAAGCTACATTTTTAAAATCATCCAAACCATTATGATCTTATAGTTTCTAGATGATTATATTATTGAGACAGAAGAACTAAAAGATAATAGAGGCGAGAGAGAGAGAGAGGGAAAATATATTGATGGACAGAAGTGAATTAAGTTAGTGTATTAGTTAGAGACAAGGCGATGATGTGGTTGGACCCTAAGTGATCTAATCAACCTCTCAAGGAGAGTAAAGGATTATGTATGTTTCATGTCATGTGCATTATAGCCATGAGAAGTAACCTCCAAAGGTGAGGCGATTGGATATCAGTAATCATTAAATGTAATTGTATCTTTCCTAGGAGCATCTTGATGACCTGGCAATATGTCTAGAGATAAGCTTGCATCCTCTACCCTAAGTGATCTAATGTAACCTTCGTTTTGAGAAGCTAGCCTTGCTTCTCAATGAGAGTAAAGCATCAAATATGTTTCATGTCATGTGGACTATAGCCATGAGAACTAAGCTCGAGACGTGAGGCGATTGGATGATAGGTGGGGCTACACACAGAGAGAGAGAGAGAGAGAGAGAGAGAGAGAGAGGGGGGGGGGGGGGGACGAAAGAATATAATGGTAGGGCAGAAGTGAAATAAGACAAGGCCATGATGTGGTTGGACCAGTAATCATTAAATGTGATTGTATCTTTCGTAGGAGCATCTTGATGACCTGGCAATATGTCTAGAGATAAGCTTGCACCCTCTACCCTAAGTGATCTAATCTAACCTTTGTTTTGAGAAGCTAGCCTTGCTTCTCAATGAGAGTAAAGCATCAAATTGGATGATAGATGGGGCTACACACACACACACACACACACACACAGAGCAAAATATAATGGTGGAAAGAAGTGAAATAAGTCCATGATGTGGTTGGATATGAAAGGTCCAAAGTTAATTGTATCTTTCCCAGAAGCACCTTCATGAGCAGACAGTAAGATTGCAATAAGATTGCTTGGTGATGAACATAGGACTAAGGTCTCAGATTTAGGGTTGGGTAGAGGAGGCTAATGCATGGCAAGGGGAGGTTAGGGGGATTTGATTTTTGAAATAGACGCTAGGGGCATGTGCCTTCCATGTCGATTTCTCCTTTTAACCTGTCCTATGATTTCTACTTCCTACCACCATATCCTTGGTCACTCTAAGCAACTTACCGCCTTTGAATCGGAAAATATTTGCATGAGTGCTTGGCAAGAGCTCATTCACAAATATCTCAATCCATCCAACTTGATTCCAAATTCTTTGCTAAGAGGAGATGGGCTACAATCTTTGGGTATCTACCTCCTATGCCAATTGATTTCTGCTCATGTTTGTTCTATGGAATCTGTGTGATCCAATTATACAATTGAGCCGATACATACCTGAAAAGGTTTTTGTATTTTGTTATGGATGCAGCTCCAGAAATGGCTTCTACCGTTGTTCCAAATCTTGGGGAGTCGGGTTTCCATGGGTGACAAAGCCTTCGGGCAATGAAGCGAGCTGCAAGGGTGGAGGGCTCTGCAATTTCTGACATTATGTTGTCATCTTTTCCTGAGCCAGATAGCCTTCATGTGATAAATCAAGTTTTTGCAAGGGCCGAGACTTCAACCCATGGAGCAAATCACGGTCCCAAGTTGCCTTCAAAGCATTTTAAGTCTAGCCGCGAACGTCGCACTGCTAATATAATGAAACGACTTACAAGGGGGAGAGCTTCAACCCATGCAACTGAGCATTCAAGTCATTACAATCTTTTAAAGTCCATTCAAGCCATGTGCGAGAATAATAAGGATGCATGTGCCATGAACACATGATATTTGGGCTCTTTGTGGGGAGAAATCCATTCAGATGGTGCTGCAGTAATAGCGCAGGGCATGGCAGAATTCCCTGGAACTCTCATTGCAAGGATTTCTCAAATTGAGAATAGCGTTAAGGACTCTAATCAATGGATGCAGCAGATTTTGGGGAGAGGTGGAGAAGGGGCAGTTGTATGTGAGAATGGGTGTAGACTACAAGTTGATAAGCTAAAGAACAAGTTCAGCTACTGTCCACTGAGGTGTCAATGTTCAAAGTTGGTTTAAATAGGCTAACTGCTTTGATGACCAGGATGAGCCGTAAACTAGAGCAGGTCGCAACCCGTGACAATTAAGAGACTCCTGAGACTTTTATGTCACTTTTTGTACTGGAATCCCAAATGCTTCTATGGGATTCATGTACTTGGGTTGCCCTTATGTTATTTGGCAAGACAAGTTTGACTCCTGAGACTTTTATGTCACCTTTTGTACTGGAATCCCAAATGCTTCTATGGGATTCATGTACTTGGGTTGCCCTTATGTTATTTGGCAAGACAAGTTTGACTCCTGAGACTTTTATGTCACTTTTTGTACTAGAATCCCAAATGCTTCTATGGGATTCATGTAGTTGGGTTGCCCTTATGTTATTTGGCAAGACAAGTTTTTTGCAAATGATTATATTTACTTTCATTTGACGTATATATGGCAATGGAAGCTAATTTAATTCAATATTTGAATTGCCTATTGTTCCTTCCCATTTTCGTTTTATTTAAGATATACTCAAATATTTGTAATTTTTTTGCATCATGTATTCACATAAATGCTGATGCAATGCTTATACTTCTTTGAGATGGTCAACTTTGAGTTTTTTTAGATATGTTAGCTTTGGTTTTTATGTTTCAAATGATGGTTACACATATGGTATTGTATTTTGCTCACATGTTGAAAAAATATGAGCATTACTCTTACCAAAGATAGTGAGACACTGAAACTTGGTCATGGGACACTATGAGTTCAATGCATAGATGATCCGCTCTCAATTTTAGATAGATGGAAAAGGGATGGCTTTGCTAATTAACCTTGCTTCTTGCTTTTCTAAATTATTTTCTTCCTAGGGCACATTTGTTGAGATCCATCAATTTTGTCATGGTTAGGGATGATGCATAAGTTATTTGATTAAGCTATTTTTCCCTTTGAGGAATAGATATTTATGTAGTTGGTTGAGTGGATATAGAAGATGGCAAGACAAATAGAAGAGAGGCTACATTCAATACGTTCTCATAGGAGAAGATTGTTGGATTCAACGTGGGCGGCCCGTCGTGCTTATGCTATACAAAGAACAAGGTCTAAAACACAAGGTGCTAGAAGCATGAGGGTGGCTGTGGAATCTATGGGTGTAGAAGTAGGAGTTTGTAGTCAACATAATCAGATACATGGATACAGTAATGTAGCGTGCATTGTGGCTGAAAATACAATGGACCTCAATACAAGTTTCAATAACAGTAGGTAGAGTGCATCAACATGCTTCAGTGATAAGTACACCTACTCAAATGGATTCAACGCGGGCGGCCCATCGTAGTTATGCTATACAAAGAACAAGGTCGAAAACACAAGGAGTTAGAAGCGTGAGGGTGGCTGTGGAATCTATGGATGTAGAAGACGGCCTTCGCAGACAACAGGACCAAATGTATGGGCATAGTAATGTAGTGTGCATTGCTAAAAATACAATGGACGTCAATACTTTACCAACTGTAGATAATGAGCATGAACATGCTCCAGTAATAGGTACAACTACTCAAATGGATTCAACGCGGGTGGCCCGTTGCATTTATGCTATACAAAGAACAAGGTCGAGAACACAAGTTGCTAGAAGCGTGAGGGTGGCAATGGAATCTATGGATGTAGAAGTTGGCCTATGCAGAGAACAGAATCAAATGCATGGGCACAGTAATGTAGCATGCACTGCTGAAAATACAATGGACCTCCATACTTCACCAATAGTATGTAATGAGCATGAACCTGCTCCAGTAGTATGTACAACTACTCAAATGGATGCAACCAGGGATGCTACTCATTTAAGAGCCCGAAGGCGTGTTGTTCACAACAGGGCTATGATTTTGGGTGCAGGGGGGAGCCTCTCTATCTTGCATACTTTTCCGTTAAGGGAAAATGTAGAGCATCCATCTTTGTATCCACTGGTCTTCAATGCTCCTTCTGTTCATGCACTCGGATCCATGGATCATACATGCAGCTTTTGCCAGGCTCAACTGTGGAAACAAGAGACGTGAATGCATATGCATCAAGTTGTGGACAAGCACTGTTGCAAAGTTGGTCGTGTGTCATTGTTGCTGTTAGAAGAACCACCAGAGATTTTGAGAGTTCTATTGCACGGACATGATGCTAGAAGCAGACTGTTTAAGAAAAACATCAGGGCTTATAATAGTGCCATGGCATTTGTTTCATTGGGAGCCCATGTTGATCAATTGTTCCGTGGGAATGGGGGTATACAAAACTTTCGGGTCCATGGTAGTGTGTATCATCGGGTTGGAAATTTGTTGCCCGATGAGGCTAGGCAAGAGATGCCACGTTTTGCACAGTTGTACATGTATGACACTGATCATGAACTAGAACACCGTTTACATGGGATGCCTGGTTTGGATCCAGGCATTTTGGAGTTGTTGCAGAGGATGATGCATGAGTGCAATCCATATGCCAGTGCATTGATGGCTATTGGGCAAGTGCTAAGAACAAATCCACATACAAACCTGAGGATGGTTATTTGTGAGAGCCGCTCCAGCTCAAGGCAGTACTTGGCTCCTATGGCTAGCGAGGTTGCTGCAATCATGCCAGGACAAGGGGTTTTAGGACTGTTCGTGATTCAAGGTTTCTAATGAATCTCCACATCCACAATCCTTTGGATGGACGAGTCCATTTGGGATATTACGCTGTCCTGGCTTGCTGGCTTCATAGGGATGATGGACCACAGACCATCAGTGTTCGCTGGCGGGGATACTATGAATGTGTGGGGACACGAATTTTCTATCGAGGGCAAAATGGGGGCTACACGTACACCTATGTGAGCATTGTTGACAGCCCTTTGCATCTGAGTAAGTACTCTAAAGAATGAGTTGGGTTTTACCAACATACATGTATAAAAGTTTTATGGCTCAATAATTATAGTTCCTCAATTATCTTTCTATGTGATGCTGGTCCAGATACGATTGCTGGTACTCCGTTGTATGTTCATAGCCGTGGTGGACGCGGTGGACGTGGTGGACGTGGAGTGAATGGCCGTCGCAAGCTTTTTCGTGCAGTACATGGCCGCAGACTTTTCCCTTAGGGATGTTTGTGTGTCTATTGTAGATTTTTTATGTTCAGTTATGACTTTATTTGCGGCTGTGTATTTGGATATATCAATCAGTTCTTTGATGTAGCTATTGCATGTTTAGACATGTGACTGCACTTTTGGATGTGATATTTTGAAGTTCTCTGTCATACAGAATTTTTTTTTGGACATGGCGGATGTGGAGTACATGGTTGACGCAAGCTTTTCCCTATAGTACATGGCTGCAGACTTTTCCCTTCAGGGATGTTTGTGTGTCTATTGTAGATTTTGTATGTTCAGTTATGACGTTGTATGCAGATGTGTATTTGGACATATCAATGAGTTCTCTAGTTTTACTTTCGGATGTAATATTTTGAAGTACTATGTCATAGGCTTTTTTTTTTGTTAGAATATGTTGCTGGTTTCAGACATTTTAGCATCTTGAGACCCGACGGAGCCGGTCGCTAGCCCATCGTAGACGGGTCAAGTTACTCGTACCTATTGAACGTCCATCCCCAATGCTTGTATAGTATGCGTCCACTTGAATCCTCGCACAAGTGTCTAGGTCTCACCACCCATTCCTCCCGCTAAGCTTGTACCTCCTTACTGAGTCGCGCTCAAGTCTCCTGAGTTTTTTGGATACAGCTTTTCCGCTATCTCGGGCTTCTCAGGAAGGGGGCTGCCTTGGATGCTCCTACCACCTCGGGGAGTGCGGGAGCCCTTGTACTTCAAAGGGTCAAGTGTCAATACCGACTCTCATTAACTGTCTGGCTGTATTATCGCCGCTCCTTAGTCTGCCCATATCCTCGGTTCAAATCTTCTCCATTACTCCAAAATCGTTCCCCCTTAGCTTCCAATTATTATCCATCTTATTTGCACAGTTTGTTGGGGATCTTTGGTGGTCCAGTTGGTTGGGGGCATTAGCGGATCTAGTAAGAATCACCAAGTATCACTATCCTGAGTTGGATCCAATAGATACTATCCATTCTCCCTTTCGTGTACATATATCTAACGGTAAGGAGGGATATGGATTTATCATAATATAAAATTTCAAATTAGGACATTTAGTCCTCCTTTTATCCTTCCTTCCTTTCCTTGGATCCTTTGGACAAAATCAATCCCTAGAGGTACTTGTAGGTCTCTTTCCATTATCCATGGAATCATCAATGTTGTCTAACGACTCCAACTTATAGTCCATTGTATATTCGACATACTTCTCACTTATAGTCATGGTACATACCTTTACTCATGGTGGTTCCATTCATCACTTAGGTGGGATATGGACTATTAGTAACGCAAAATTCAAATAGGGACGTTAATTCCTACCTTCTCCTTTTCGTCCCCTCCTTGGGTCTCTTAGGGTAATATTGGGATCTAGGGGTATTCGTAGGTCTCCATTTGATACTCATGTTACAAATGCTATTATCTAACGACTTCAGGATATCACCCAATGTATAATCAGTGGTATATATCATGGGTATCTCTTTTAATAATTCCATACTCAACCCTTCACGGATAAAATTCGCATGTTTAATCAAGGTATAATCCCCTACATATAGTGGTCCCATTAGTAGTATGGAGAGCACTCTCATTTCTAATTAGTATAACTAAAAGCAACGAGCTCATGCATTTTTAAATTTTTCTTTTCATCTCCCCTTTCTCTATTTCCAATAATATTATTGCCATATAACTCCGTACTATACCTTTTCCATAGGTAAATGTAAAATCTTAATCGTATAACTTCTACTAATGGCATGGGAGGTAACTATACCATCATGTAAACCATACCAGATTATGCATAAGTATTCGCTTACTCCTAGTTTTTTCCACACATATGTATCTGTTATATCCTACTATCAAAGTCATAGATATGGTTGTATTGGCCCATCCTTCGCAAGGAGGATGTGTGTGTGTGTGTGTGTGTGACCCACCTACCACATACCCGCAGGTCCGACACACAATCCAAGTGAGGGTAGTAGACCGCCCATCACTATGGATTGAGTCGGACTACTTCCCACCATAAGATTACATTTTATTAGAAATTTCTAGGAATTGGTGGATGTGGAGGTGTACTTACCTAACCACTTCCTTAACTTCCAAAGGTCCAGGTCGCATCCAGGGAACTCATGCTGCAAGAATCCTCTTATAAGTCTTCTACTTTTATCCCTCTTGAACCCATTCTTTTCAAAGTTCCCGATCAATGCCTTGATCTACCCAAAGGTATTGAAATCCTCTTTCTCAATATATAGTACAGGCATTACTTGGGAAAGGATTACTTTCTCAGAGAATGATATGGGTCGGTTACTATCAACCAAGATGAACTTACATACTGGGTAGTTTAAGGACTCAGTTTTATCATATTTGTTCATCGTGACTGCTATTCCATTGCTCTTGTTGGCAACTATAATGGACATGCTCAAAAAATTGGCTCTTACTCCTCTAGCAATGCCATCCTCTCCTATTTGTCACTGTACTATCTTTTATTTCCAGGAATTAGAGGGGGCGATCTCATCATTCTCTTGTACTTTGAAAAACCCTTTTGGGGAATCCACATTGATTAACAATATATCATCCATATATCTAAATGGATGTTTGAATTTTTATAATCTCCCCCAATCCTTTTCCTTCCACAATTTCTTTATGAAGTTAAGCTCAAACCAATGTAAATACAAATTACACCATAGGAGTGAGCAAGAAAATCCCATGGGTATGCCTGAGATTTTTTTATATACTTGTTCTGCTAATCTCAGGTGCATTTTTTCCAAGAGCCACATATTGATCATAATACACTCATGTTCTGACCAAGATATCATAGTTTTGCTTCGTCTATCACTCCATGAAGCTTTTTTCCTATTCTAGTTTAAATTCAGATATCTCTTTTTCTTTCCTTTATAAGCCATGCTGATGACTTCTGATATAACTTTCTTCAACCCATAATTCCTATCCAAAGGGATATTTTCATAACATTTACCTATATCTATAGTGAAGACTGAGTGGATACTTTGTGGTGTGGTAAATTCAATTTCACCTCGTATATGGAATTGACTATCCAAAATGCACTCACTGTAATGTTGGCCTCCAATTTAATTTGCTCTTGGACATCCCTAGATGAATTCATGATGGGATCCAAGCATGCTTGTAATGCGAGAGTAGTTGATGATGCCAATTCCGAGAATATATAAAGGTGTGCATTAGTAATCCATCTAAAAGTATTTTTGTGAGCTTTGAAAGTAGCCATTAGATATGGCAAAGTATGAGAATCCAGAGTAATATTCAAGTTAAAGTTTTGAATATATTTGACCAGTCGGTCTAAGATGTCTCGGTTATCCACTCTCGCGACGTCCCCACTGGATACCCTTAATGTTACTTGGTCGTAAATGAAGTTCTTACAAATATATGCTGGAGTCGAATTTGACTTATTTGTAGATGTAATAAGGAGGGATATTGTTAGTCTCCTCATTTCCTTCATTATAGATGGTGTCTTTAAGGGATCCCGACTTCCCACAATGTTTAGTTTCTTTTTCTCCGCTAGTCTTTCCAAATAGTTACTGCAAAATAATCCAAACTCCCTCTCCATTGGGTTCAATATTTCCAACAACTCATCAGAACTTAGTGTGATTACTTGGTTCCATATCATATATAATGCATTTAGTGTCCCATCAACGCTCAACTATTTTCTAGGGATATGTCCTAATCCCTTCCCCAAATATTCCTTTAATGTGTTATCAATCACAATTTCATTGTCAATGGTACACACATGTCCCCATTCTCTTTTAATGCATTTTCTAAAAGTACTATTTTCACACTGACACATAAGCTCTAACCCATCTTTGAATACTGTCCTAGGTCTACAAAGTAAAGATGCTAAATTACCAGAGAACTTCCAAGCAATGTTAATATATTTTATGGAGTCAATCACATTATCCATCTTGTGGTGATAGAGAACATCTATAAAAAGTTTTTTAATTGAAAACATTTCAAGTAGGGGGTTATCAAATAATACATGTATGAAAATGCTAGATTCCTTTTCTTTACTCATAGCAGAATTTTCCTGTTATGTGGCCATAGCACAATACTTCTCAACCAAACCTCACATAGCTGCCATCAATTAATCCTTGTCATCATATAGCAGATGTTGTATAGGAAGATTCTTCTTCTTTGTATCAGTGTATGACATGGTTTTACCCCCTCTCAAGATCTTTGATGGCCGTACCTCGGATTCCGAGCTATCCAAATGCACTGAACTCTCCGCAAGGGGTTGCCATTCAATCATCTTACTGGAATAATGGTCTCTAAGTGAGTAGTATGATGTGCATCCCCATCCCCTCATATATCCCATGCATCTTGTTGATCTCTCTCTAGCTCAAGATCCATATGCTCTAGCGGGTAGTGTCTCCGAGGACCGTAGCATGAGTTCCCCGTATGACATTACTCCTAGTGATGGCTGGGGTAACAAAGGAGCAAGGGGGTTCTTCTCCAGATTCTTCACAGCTAATAAAACTAGCTCCCTCATGTAGTGAAATGTGAGAGAAGCCTTGCAGAATATAACCATATCACTAGCCTTCATACATCAAGAAATCAAAACAATTAGTAACTTCATTTTCTTGTGTTAAGTGTGCTAAAGTGCATCAGTAAATGGCAATACATCATACACGCCTTCATGAATAAAAGGAAGGAGTTGAAGGCAGCTTTTAATGGCCTATTTGGAAAGAATGTCAGTAAATTGTGCAGCATATACCAAAACCCATGGTCATACCATAATGGCTATGCTCTGCAATCCATCTTTTCCTCCAAACATCTGCACTTGGTATAAGGTCTCCCAACATTGAAGATATCATTCAAGTACTTAGGAGTCCTCCTTTCTGTTTCTAAAATCCAGCTCTTACACCTCCCAAAAACACCCATGGGGGAAGGGCATCTGCCTATAGCAAATTATGACATGGGGCAGAAGTTGAAAGAGGGTGGTTATGTGTGATGCTAATATTGAAGCTCTGTGCCTTGTTGAGAGTTCACACTCAACATCATGTGATCATGTGTGCATAGCACCATCACGTGATCATATGTGCATAGCACTAACCCAATAGAGTGCTATAAAGGAAAGGGTTAGATCCCCTAACCCTAACCCTAAATGGGTTTGTATATATTCTATTTTTTCACTTAAATCTAGTGTACAGTTAGTCATTTGTGGTGTGCTCTCTAGCTATGCCCTCTCTCCTCATCTTCACTCTTCTCCTCTCCCCTCTTCATATTTTGTCATGGTATCAGAGCCAGCACTACTACACACGGATCCTATTGCGACGTTTACGTACCGATGTTTAGCGCGCACGGGGCGCTAATCATCGGTATGAAAAGCACGTCCCATAAAGCGTTGCTATATAGCGACGTTAAGCAAACGTCGCTATATAGCGACTTTTAAGTGTCGCTATATTCTCTAACTCCACCCCTCACCACTCTCTAACACTCTCTCTCTTTATACCCCACTCATGCCCATGCCCTGTGTTGTCCTGTCTGGGTGTCTGCCATCCCTTGGTGCTCTTGCCACTCGTGCCTCATCGTATTAGGCACTTCGCTATATAGCGACACTAAGATACTATTTTATAGCGACATTTTCCATAGATGTTTTTTACACATATAGGCCTTAAAAGTTAGTTTTTTCCAATGACAAATTTTTTTAAATTTTCATACATGTTTGATCTCCTAGAGAATAAAAATACGAGAGCATGTACATGTTTGATCCTTTGAAAGAATAAAAGTACAAGAGCATGTACATCAAGTTCGAAGCTCATATATTCATGTCTATGTTTGAGACTTGGCTTCATCAAGTCTAGTGTGCCAAACAAGTCTATCTCTAACTCTATACTGAGTTAATCTCCTATATCATCATCGTACGTTCACCATAGACTTGATTATCTTCTTCAATAAAGTCGGGTGATTCTTGATGATCATCACCTTCTTCCTCAATATCGTGATCTCCATCTTCCTCCCATATGATGTCATTATGCACATCTTCCTCTTGGCTCATATTGTGATCTTCATCTTCTTCTCTAAATCCATCTGGATCAATTGGATCCGGCATTGGTAGTGGCATCTCCATATCCACATGATCTCTATCTTCATATCCACATTGGTAGTGTGAAGGTATATGCACACCACCCTCCTCATCCTGTCTCAAGATTTCGTGTCGTGTACGCATGCAATATTAATCACGAACTCAAATAGCAATGACTTTTCGATGATCCATCACCATGTGCACCACCAACGGTGGGTATTGGTTTGGGCTCCTCCCCATACATCCTCAAGTGGTGCATGACAATATGGCGTTGATGTCATACTTCTCGCTTGCAATGAGTGCAATGACAATGCAACCTCTCTATAAGCCACTCTGCACTCCCGAGCATTGGCGCATCATCTGACAAGCTTTCACTCATCCCTTCCATCTACACACCTCTAAAGTCACAACACAAAATGCAAGGAAATCCATTAAGATCAATAGCCACCCATGAGCTCCTTCCCTCTCTTCTTAGATCAAGTGCCTTGAATTGACACTTTTAAGATATAAGTGTCGCTATATAGCGACACTTAGGGTAAAAGGTCGCTATATAGCCACTTTTAGGGTTTAGGGTCGCTATATAGCGACTTTTAGGGTTAAAGGTCGCTATATAGTGACTTTTAGGGTTTGGGTTTAGGGTTTAGTGTTAAAGGTCGCTATATAGCGACTCTTTAGTGTCGCTATAGAGTGATGCTGTGGGTTAAAATCGAAACCCGTCGCGATGCGCGGCGCTTTCTTTAGCACTCTCTAATCTCTATTGTAAGTAAAGCAATCTCTTCTCCCACCTATTTCCGATGACCTCCCACTCTATTCTCCACTCCTCACCACTACTCACCCCTCTCCTAGCTCTTGTGCTCCCCCTCCACCCTTCTCCCTCTTTGGTTTCTTGAAAGGAAGTTTTTGAAGAGGTGAGTCTCTTTGAACAATGTAGGTAGGTTTTTTGTGAGATTTCGTTTTGTGAGTGCTTCTCCTGGTATTGCTAAAGCTGCTTACTAGTTTTCATGCTTCATTACTAGTTTTCATGCTTGATTTCAAAGGATTGAAACAAAAAACAAGATTTCAAGAAAGAAAGAAGACTCCTCTCTTTTGTAGGGCCAGTCCACAAAACACCGAGCGGGATGTACTATTCTAGGTAAGTGCTTTCTCTTTTTTCCATTTGTTATTCTTTTTTATTTGCATTGGCCTGCAGCTAGCGCTTAAGGGCCTGCAACTAGCGCCTTAAGCGCTAGCTGCAGTGATGGGCGTAGGAACCCTCTCTTCCCCTCTCTTCCCTCTTCTTTCCCTCTTCTCTCCTCTTCTTTCCCACCTCTCCTTCTCCTTCTCCTTCAATCTTTCAATCTCTTTCCCCCTCTTTTTTCCTCTTTTGTTTCCCTCTTCTTCTCCTCTTTCCCCCCCTCTTTTCCCTCTTTCATGCTCATGCTCTTATGCTCATGCATAAGCATAAGCATAAGCATGAGCATAAAAGAAGGAGACATATGCTCATGCATAAGCATGAGCATATGTCTCTTTTTCCCTCTTTCCTTTTCCTCTTCTTCTCTCTTTCTTTCCCTCTTTCCCCTTTTCCAATCTCTCTTTCCTTTCCCTCTTCTTCTCTCTTCTCCTCTTTCCCCTTCTCTTTTCCCTCTTTCATGCTCATGCTCTTATGCTCATGCATAAGCATGAGCATATGCTTATGCTTATGCATAAGACTCCTCTTATGCATAAGCATAAGAGAAGGAGACATATGCTCATGCTCATGCTCTTTTCCCTCTTTCATGCTCATGCTCTTTTCCCTCTTTCATGCTCATGCTCTTATGCTCATGCATAAGCATATGCTTATGCATATGCATAAGAGGAGTCTTATGCATAAGCATAAGCATAAGCATAAGAAAAGAAGACATATGCTCATGCTTATGCTTATGCATGAGCATAAGAGAAGGAGACATATGCTCATGCATGAGCATATGTCTCTTTTTCCCTCTTTACTTTCCCTCTTCTTCTCTCTTCCTCTCTTTTCCCCCCTCTTTTCCCTCTTTCATGCTCATTCTCTTATGCTCATGCATACGCATAAGCATGAGCATAATGCTTATGCTTATGCTTATGCATGCATAAGCATAAGCATAAGCATAAGAGAAGGAGACAAATACTCATGCTTATGCTTATGCATGAGCATAAGGGAAGGAGACATATGCTCATGCATGAGCATATGTCTCTTTTTCCCTCTTTAATTTCCCTCTTCTTCTCTCTTTCTTTCCCTCTTTCCCCCTTTCCAATCTCTCTTTCCGTTCCCTCTTCTTCTCTCTTCTCCTCTTTTCCACCCTCTTTTCCCTCTTTCATGCTCATGTTCTTATGCTCATGCATAAGCATAAGCATAAGCATGAGCATATGTCTCCTTCTCTTATGCTTATGCTTATGCATATGCATAAGAGGAGTCTTATGCATATGCATAAGCATAAGCATAAGAGAAGGAGACATATGCTCATGCTTATGCTTATGCATGAGCATAAGAGAAGTAGACATATGCTCATGCATAAGCATGAGCATATGTCTCTTTTTCCCTCTTTACTTTCCCTCTTCTTCTCTCTTTCTTTCCCTCTTCTTCTCTCTTTCTTTCCCTCTTTCCCCCTTTCCAATCTCTCTTTCCGTTCCCTCTTCTTCTCTCCTCTTATGCATAAGCATAAGCATAAGCATAAGAGAAGAAGACATATGCTCATGCTTATGCTCATGCATGAGCATATGTCTCTTTTTCCCTCTTTACTTTCCCTCTTCTTCTCTCTTCCTCTCTTTTTCCCCCTCTTTTCCCTCTTTCATGCTCCTCTTATGCTCATGCATACGCATAAAAGCATAAGCATAAGCATAAGCATAAGAGAAGGAGACATATGCTCATGCTTATGCGTATGCATAAGCATAAGCATAAGCATAAGAGAAGGAGACATATGCTCATGCTTATGCGTATGCATGAGCATAAGAGAAGGAGACATATGCTCATGCATGAGCATAAGCATGAGCATATGTCTTCTTCTCTTATGCTTATGCTTATGCTTATGTCTCTTTTTCCCTCTTTACTTTCCCTCTTCTTCTCTCTTTCTTTCCCTCTTTCCCCCTTTCCAATCTCTCTTTCCGTTCCCTCTTCTTCTCTCTTCTCCTCTTTTCCACCCTCTTTTCCCTCTTTCATGCTCATGTTCTTATGCTCATGCATAAGCATAAGCATATGTCTCTTTTTCTCTCTTTCCCTCTTCTTTCCATCTTCTTCCCTCTTCTTTCCCTCTTTCCTTTCCCTCCTCTTATGTAACTCTAACTCTCGTAAATTGGATCCACAGCAAGCTGCGATGGGTCATTCTCCTACAGATGCAGAGACACGACACGCATTTCGCATAGGAACAAAACCGTGGTTTATTGAGCAAGAGGCAATGGGAGTGATGGTCGATTGGGCTGAGGTGGTTGCTCGCACGATATAAGTCTACTCCTACTTGTAATCTCACTTTTTAAATTGTTTTATTCTTTAAGTTCCAATCTAATTTTCAATTTATATGGTTCACTCTTAGGGTGCAAGCTCTAGCGTCCCATCACCGGAGGCGAGCGATCAGTAGGGCCAGGGATCAGGCCAACAAGACGAGGATCAGGGAGAAGACGCAGCTCAAGAGGACCAAGGATCAGGCCAACAAGATGAGGAGGAGGACGAGGACGACGAGGATGATTCGAATGAGTAGTAGTAGTAGTAGTAGTAGTAGCAGTTTGCATATACTTCGCCATGTATGTCATTTTGTATATCCACTCATTTGAGCAATTTTGTATCACCCTTTTCGAAAGGGTAATTTTGTAACAAACAATGTTGTATGTGTTTGACATGTATATCCTTTTGTTGCTCGATCATTTCATTTGAGCGATTTTGTATCACCCTTTTCGCAAAGGAAATTTTGTAATTAAAAACTTTTTTTTGTAATTTTAAAAAAAAAGCATTAGTGGGGCAAAACAGGGCTTGCTATGGCCCTGTTAGGCCCCACTAATGCTTTTTTTTTACTTCTGTTAATCGTCGCTATATAGTGACGTTTACCAGTGTCGCTATATAGCAACGATTAGTAGTGTCGCTATATAGCGACGTTTAACAACGTCACTATATAGCGACGCTTTATAGCGACGGTTCTTTTCCGATGCTTTTAGTGACTTTTATAACGACGTTTGCACCCGTGAAAAAAAAATTAATGTAAAAAGCGTCGGTATTTTCATTGGAAAAGGGCCTATGCCTTGTAGTGCAGGTTGCCTTTCGCTAAGGCATTGTGATCCTTGAGAGTGCGAGACAGATTGTGAGATTGAGAGTTCTCTTGAGTGTTCTCCGTGAGAGTCCACTTCTGGTAAGATACCACCTTCCATTTCTTTGATAGAAATTTTTGTCATATAATTCCATCCATTGGAAGAAGATTTATGTTCATCTCCTTTGAGAGTTCTTTGAGAGATTATGTGAGAGAGAGAGAGTTTATGAGGGATTGAAGTCTTCATTGAGAGAGAGAGAACTTAAATCTCTTCCTGCTATAGTCGACAGAGAAAGATTTATTAGAGAAAGAGAGTCCATAGTGCAGGTAGCTGACAGAGGTAGCTCTCCATTGGCATAGTCTTAGCTATTGCTCCATGAGCTTGCTTCGATCTTTTCCAGTGTCCTTGTTGCTTTCATTTGATCCATGATATAAGTTTTCAATGATCATTAGCTATGGTAGTCGACTAATGTAATTGCAGAGTAGAAGATAGTTCTCCGTAAGCTAGTGAACGAGCTCATTGAGCTTGCCTCCATGGTTCTGCACTCAGAGTTTTGGCAATAAGCTATGTGCTCTAAATGAACTCGCTAATCTAGCAACCTGTGCTCTAAGGCTCACGTCCACCAACCAAGATTCCGCCAACCTCTACGATCTTCATTATATAGGCGATTTTGCAGCTCAACACTTCGCAGCCGGGTACTCGAAAATTGCTGCTCCGAGCAGCCGCTCGTTTAGCAGCTATGCCACAATAGCAAGGCTCCTATACCACTATGACTAGCAACCACTGATGGACAGGCTCCAGCGACTAGCAGCCTCAACTTCACATAGCTCGTTCTCGTAGATGCAACGCCTCCAAAGGCTCTAGTGAGCTTCTTGCAATCAGCAGCCACCCGCAGCACTAGCTAGCTCCAAGGTGCTCCATCAACTACAGCTTCAATGGGGACCTCTTTGCCCATAGCACCTACTCTGATGACGCTCTACAACGCCTCCTAAGGGCCATCGACGGCCGCTCGAAACTCAGCAAGCTCGTTGCAGCTTGTGAGCTCCAAAGCTCCAACCACAAGGGCTGCGCCCCCAATGGATTGCTCCTGGGACTCGACACCCTACGACCTTCCAAAGCCTGAGGCCCCTGCACCTTCACGATCTCTTGCACGCAAGTGCTCTCCATCAACCCACGACGGTTGAGACAGCCTCCACACAGTGAAGCCTCCAAAGCTCCAAGCATTGTGACTCCAACTACATCAGACCGCCTCCTTCATCGGCCTCCTTCTACATCAGCAGCTCTCGACGTGCAATGTCCACAACAACCTAGCCTCTAAGAACCTCCAAAGGTAAGGCCACCCAACAACCGACTCTGCATAACTATCAAGACCAATGGGCTCTGAGAGCTCCCATCAACACTCCAGCGACTAGCACCCAGTAGCAAAAAGAACCGCTTAGCCTCCCTACAGATGACTAGCACGAACGGAATCTTGTGAAGATTTTGACGCATCTTGTTAAGATTCCATCGGGCTCCCACATGGAGTCTTATCCACTCACCATGTCATCAGGCACCCCTATCTGGCCACTCTAAGTGACATGTCAACAACCCCGTGAGACTGCCATGTCATCAACCTATTTGCCAGCCGATTACCACGTATCAGTCAAAGTCAACCTGCCACATTAGTAGGCCACGTTAACAGGCCACATCACCCTACCAACTCATTAGCCACATCATCATAACCACGTCAACTACCATGTCACCTGCCATGTCATCATTACCATGTCATCTACTGACATCATCATTTGTGCCACCTCAGCTGTCAAGTCAACACTGACCCCTATAGGCACAGTTACCTCTCCACAGTCACTACATGTGACCACTCTTGCCACCTCAGCATAGGGCTCTATTGGCACACCTCTTGCTAGGCACAGTGCCACATCATCACTACATGTGACCCACAATGACACATCATCATTGAGCACCATTTGCACTCCTTTTGCCCCTCCACCTAGATCAAGTCATATCTCTTGATCCAAGAAGAATTTGAGGGCGCTCCAAAAAGAAAAGTCGCTCGTTTTTTCGTGCTATATGCGCTTGTCACATCATGCACACATTTTGACACAAGTTACACTCACATTTGAGCCTCGCAACAACACAAAACCACTTCCTTCATGCACATTTGCCTCTACATCGACACATCTGACCCAGCACTTAAAAAGAACAAAAGAAAAGGAATTATTTGATGTTCTTTCATCGATCAACGGTTGGTATAGATCTAGATTAGAGTAGACTAGATCACCATAGAGGAGACGCTTTGAATTTTCCCAAGTTGCCAATCTAAGCCATGCTCAAAATTCTCGACTAGTACCTACTCAGTCCATATGCTCACATACGATTTCACATCATTACATAACCTGAAACCTTACGTTCATCAGTTCAGTGAGCAGACTTCAGAGAGTACAGAGGCATTGCAAATTGTTTCAGTGGGCAGATAGCACTTGATTTCACACACACATGCCACCATTGTAAAGCCTATTCGGCTATCTCACGGCTTTGTGCACATCATTGCAGCCTTGTAAAGCCTCTTGGCTATTCCTAGCATCATTGCTACAAGCCTTGTAATACAGATCTGATTTTAAATATTGTAGTTCTATCTTCACCGACGGTTCAGAGATTTCACTTGGCATAGTGAGTGTATTTGCAGTTGATTCATATAGAGATTTTCACGACACTTTTGAGTACATTTCTTGCACCATGTCTACGACTAGCAACCTCAATTTAGAGGCATCTACTAAGTTAGACAACTCCAATTATGGTACATGGAAATACCGAATGGAGACCATTCTTGTACTTCAGGACAAATGGGAGTATGTCGATGGGTCTACACCTAGACCATTGGCCGATCCAACCACAAGTAGCTCTACTCCATCTGTTGTCACAGCACCAGCAACGGGATCTACAATAGGATCTACAGCTACACAAACAGTTTCCACACCTGTAGCAGATCCTGCCATTGCCCGAGCTCAAGCAGAATGGGATAAGAGACAAGTACGCCTATCATCTGATCAAGCAGAATGTGCAAGATGTCATGCTAGGACAGCTCAACACAGTCAAGACATCGAAAGAAGCATGGGATATGTTCGCAGATCTCTATGAGTCCAAGAACACATCCAAGATTCTCACCCTGAGAAACCAAATCAACCAGAGTTTCCGCAACAGCAGTGAAACCGGTCATGTTTATGTACTCCGCATAAAAGACTACAACAATCAACTTGTAGGAGCAGGAGAAACCATGAACCCCACAGAAATGGTTCAAGTCATTCTGAATGGACTTGGAGAGGGATACGAGAATCTACTCCAGTATATTGCCATCCATGGCAAATTCTGACACTGGAAGAACTTTAGTCAGTCCTACTTGGTGAAGAACTCAGGACTCAAGCTATTCAAGCACGTAAAGGTCATTCTAATGATCAAGCATTCACAGCTTCAGACAGAAGCAGAGGCAGAGGTAGAGGTAGAGGTAGATCGTATCAGAAAAGTGGTCATCATCAACAAAATCAAAGTCATCTCATCAACATCAGCATCAGCATCATCCTCACAACAGCATCAGAATCAGCGAAGAGAAAATCATTCCAACCGAGGAAGATTTCAAGGATGTGGGAATGCATCCACCAATGTGTCAAACATCCAGTGCAAACTACTATCACAAGTTTGGACACTATGAAAGAGATTGCCATAAGAAGCAATACGACCAAGGCGATCAATCCAGCAGTAATCGAGGGAATTTTCGACGCAGAGGAAATCATCGTGGTGGACATTCTAGTCACAGTCATTTTGCAAATGAACATGGGAATATGTTTCTTGCAAAATTCAAAGCCATGGTAGAAAACCAGACAGGCAGAAAGATCAAGGTCATGAGATCAGATAGAGGAGGTGAATACATGTCTTCAGCATTCATGAACTCTTGCAGAAATCACGACATTCGAAGACAATTCACATGTGTAGATACTCCTCAGCAGAATGCAAGAGCTGAAAGGAAGAATGGGACTTTAGCAAACAATGCTAGAGCAATACTTAGTGAGAAGCATCTTCCGAATCAGTATTGGGCAGAAGCAATAGCTATAGCAAACTACTTGCTTAATCGGCTTCCTACCGAACTGATACAAGGTATGACTCCTTATAAAGCATTCACTGGACACAAGCCACACATTGGGCATCTCCGCATATTTGGTTGCATAGCATATGCCCACATACATGATGATCATCGTAGGAAATTGGATGCGAAGTCATGCAAATGCATCATGGTTGGCTACAGTGAAGAAAGCAAAGCATACAAATTGTATGATCCCATCAACCGCAAGGTCATTATCTTCATGGATGTAATCTTTGATGAGGAATCAGAATGGAAAACCTCACCCACACAGGAGATCGAAGCATCGACTTCACAGTCATCTACAAAACAGGTTGATGAAGAAGAGCAAGAATTGCCAGGAATGCCCCAAGTAGAGCCACAACAGCTCAGACGGTCTACTAGGGAAAGCAGACCTCCAGCCAGATTGACATATGCTCAGAAAGGCAAAGCAATTCAGGTGGAAACCACCAACTATGCTCTTATGACTACCATCATGGCTACAGAAGAGCCAGTGTACTTCGAAGATGCAATAGACAAGCCAGAATGGCAAACTGCTATGAATGAAGAAATGGATGCTTTGTATAAGAATAATACTTGGGAATTATGCGACCTTCTACTAGGAAAGAAGACCATACCAAACAAATGGGTACACAAAGTGAAGTACATTCCAGATGGAAGTATTCAAAGATACAAAGCCAGATTAGTTGCAAAAGGATTTGAAAAAAAAATATGGTCAAGATTATGATGAGACTTATGCTCCAGTAGCAAAGATGGATTCCATTTGGTTCCTGATATCACTAGCAACACTCAGCAGATGGAATGTGTACCAGCTCGATGTCAAGATTGCATTTCTCAATGGTTATCTAGACGAGGAAGTCTACATGCAAGAACCAGCAGGTTATGTTGAACTAGGAAAGGAGAATAAGGTTTGCCATCTCAAGAAAAGTCTCGATGGCTTAAAGCAAGCACCCAGAAGTTGGTACAGCAGAATTGACAAGTATTTTGCTGATCTGGGATACATGAAATCCAATGCATATCATACTCTCTACTACAAAGTTCAAGGGGAAGACATTACTATTGCACTTTTGTATGTAGATGATCTAATTGTTACAAGAAGCAAGGATAGCTTCATCAGAAAATTGAAACAAGACTTATCTGCAGAGTTCAACATGAAAGATCTTGGACTTATGCACTATTGTCTTGGAATTGAGTTCTAGAGAGATTCAAATAGCACATTCATGAGTCAACTCAAGCATGTCATGAAGAAGTTTCATATGGCAGATTGCAAGATTGCAGCCACTTCCATGGAACAAAGTTTGAAACTTACTAAAGATTCGAAAAAGCCTACAGTCAATGACAAATACTACAGACAACTCATCGGATCTCTTATATATCTAACAATCACATGGCCAGTTATTTGTTATGTAGTAAGCTCACTAGCACAGTTTATGGCAAATCCAAAACAGTCTCGCTAGAATGCAGCCAAAAGAGTCTTGAGATACATCATAGGTACAAGACAGTTTGGGATAGAATACAGAGGAAGTCATCCATAGTTGCATGGATACTGTGACAGTGAGACTATGCCGAAGATCATGAGACCAGGAGATCGACACAGGGATATGCATTTTTCCTTGGTCAAGGTGCTATATCATGGTTGTCAAACAAATAGCCAACTATTTCTTTGTCTTCAACTGAAGCAGAATATAGAGCACTCATTACAAGTGCATGTGAGGCTATATGGCTCAGAAGACTATTGTCAGAAACAGATTACTTTGATGAGTCAAAGCCAACAACAATATATTGTGATAATCAATCGGCTCAAGCATTGGCCAAGAATCTAGTATATCACTCGAGGACAAAGCACATTGATGTCAGAGAGCACTTCATCAGAGAAAGAGTGTTACTTGGTGACATCACACTGCAGCATTGTGATAGCAAAGAGAATGTTGCAGACATCTTTACCAAACCACTCGGTAAAGAGCTTTTCGAGAAACACCGATTAGCTCTTGGTTTGACACAAAGGAAGGACATTCCCATTAAAGGGGTGTGATGGAATGTAATGCTCAGTCCTTCTTCGATTCCTTAGAATCATCATCTTGAGGGAAGGCCTACTTCATGATGTTGATCTTGAGGGAAAGGTGTTGAGAGTTCACGCTCAACATCATGTGATCATGTGTGCATAGCACCATCACGCGATCATATGTGCATAGCACTACACCAATAGAGTGCTATAAAGGAAAGGGTTGGATCCCCTTACCCTAACCCTAAATGGGTTTGTATATATTCTATTTTTTCAACTAAATCTAGTGTATAGTTAGTCATTTGTGGTGTGCTCTCTAGCTGTACCCTCTCTCCTCGTCTTCAGTCTTCTCCTCTCCCCTCTTCATATTTTGTCACGCCTTCCTTTTTGCTTCCATTTTCAATGCTTTAGATGATTCAACAAGATCGGCCAGAAAAATCAACATATCTAGTGCAGACAGTGCTAATAAATTCATATCATGCAATTCCCAAACTTTGTTATCATATGCCAACAATTCAACTTCCAATACCCGTGGAGGGAAATAAGGATTAGTATATGTATGCGTAGAGCTCTTTTTTAGAGTGACTGCAATAGACATGAGTTGATCTGAGAATATTATCTCTTGTACATCTTCTAACAAACCCTCAAGATCACAGAAACTATGCTGTGTTGTGCTAGAAGATGACCCTTCTAGTAAAGAAAAGCACTTTAGATCCAAACTATCTGGGGACAAAGGTCCCACTAGGGGAGGGAGATTGGAATACATGAAGGGGTTACTCATTATTTCAGGAGACTTCTCTACAAATTCCACCAAAGCAATATTATCTTCTTCCATTAATTGGTCCAAAGACAAAGATAACTGATTGATCACCTCCAAAATTATCTCTGTATTGCCCTTCCCAATCACTAAAATTCTGCACCACTCATTGATGGACAGTTGCATAACCAACAGTTTATTTGACTCAGGGTGCTCTTTGATTTCTTGCATATCTATAGCAACGATTCTGTCATGGACTCTTTTATTCAGCATAGTCATAATGGCCTGGCATCCAAGAGGTCTTGATACATTCAGAATCTTATAACTTAAATGTCTTTGAATCTTTCATCTGATTAGTCCATTAAAACAAATCCAAATCCGCTGTTTGTAATTGCAGGAATTACACCCCTTTTCCCATGTAATTTTCCAAAGTCCCTTTAAATCCCAAGTCCTACTGTTCCTCACATAACTAGATCAGATTATACTTTAAATTATTCTATTGGCATTACGAAAGTAAAGAATCGGTGATATTATCAACTGAAAATAAGTTGGAAGGGGACTCAAGGTGTCCCAACTCATTCATTAGTAGTCCTCCCTTTTACCGAAAACCCCATACAATGAGTTCCGATGGAAGGTGGCAAGATACAAATTACTGTTCTATCAAAAACTTGCATAATAACAACAGCAGCTAGAGATCACTAAATTGTTCCAAAATTCCATGTTTATGGTGTACCCATACAAAGGACAATCTATTCCCAAAATTCTTAGTACTAGCCAAAATTTGTAAACAAAATATTCACTAATATCATAGGATGATTATATGGATCTATCCATTCCGCTGGTAGTATATAGTGTGCCAGTGTCATCTTCAAAAACCTTCATCAACAAATCTGATTGAGAAGTTTGCCAACTCACCTGCATCCATCCACAAAAAGGGCAAGTTACAACAATGACCCTTAAATGTGGGACTGCGGGCCTCCATGCCAGCACACAGTTGTTATCCTTGTCACCCAACTTGTTTTGCATTTCTTCTCATTATGGCACATGAACTTCAAGAGTATTTAAGTAAATGGTAGTAAAAGGCTTCAGTAAATGGTGATAAAAATCCTGTAAATAACAATGAAAAATCTTTTGTTAGTTAAAATTATCAACTGAACATCATATTCAATATAAAGGGTCCACCTTACAAGCTCCACAACTTCTTTCTTGACTTACAATACTTCAAATTGACTTGCGATATTTCAATTCTGGCACTTAACCTCTTAAACATATTCAGTAAATGGAAAAATAAAAAATATATATTCAGTACGTGGTAGTAGTCATTCTTTATTTAATAAAGATAGGAATGGTGCAAAGATAAAAACTATGGCACTTGGACTCTAAGAAAATATAGTACGTGGATGTAAAAAAATCAAAAAATGGCAGTAAAACTTCTGATCATACATATTATTCACAACACTGAAACCTGTGTGTCCTTTTTTCTAGGGTCTACCCATATGCAAGTGGTGATAAAATCTCTATTAGCATAAGCTTCAATAATATTATTAGTTGGGGAGAAAACATCTATCTGTCTCATGTGTATATCAATCAAGTAAAGCAAAATACTCGCTCATAACTTCAGTGTAACCATACTATGTATCTCCCGTAGGTTCATAACCTCTTTCGTAATGTATGAGCTTTATCCTAACTATGTATACTGGATACCAAGAGTCTATTCTATATTACTAACTAAAATTACATGGAATAATGCGAAGCGACCCCAGTCCTGGGTATATTATCATATTCTAGGGTTGTGCGAACTAGGTCTATGCCCTTCATCATTCTTTTTTGGCTATCGAAGGCATATAGCTCTAGTTTTATACAGTTGTGTGCTACAAGACTAATTCCTGGAGAAAACAGTACTACTTCTCTATTGAGAAAGCACGCTACTACCATTGCAAGCACACATGTATATCACTTCTTATATCATCCAATGTCAAAGTCACGTTATAGTCTGTTCAATACGAAGCCCTAGACATGCTACTCAGGGAATTCTCCATCGAAGCAGTGTATCACAACATAGTGTTTCCATATGGAGTGAACTACTTTACGTGACTCATTAATCCACGGCCCGGAAGCTTCCTCAGAACGTTTTTTGAGGTGCTATCCTCTATCCGCCGCATAGGGGCTACCATTTGTGACTCTGTTACTGATCTTAAGTAGAACAATGCATGTTCACACTGGCCTCATTACGTTGATAGAGTGTATGTTTCTAAATACGAGTACTATCGCTTCTCTACTCAGTCCGCATAATTGTTATGTATGTCGAGCAATTGTCTTCCATAATCCTATCAGACTACATGATGTGGAGATGTGGATTGAGGATATCCACAAGGAGAGATGTGGATTAGACGATCCCATAAGTATTGATTATTCTAAGGGCACTCTCTATATAAGAGGCCTATCATGTATTGTTGAGTACACACATTGCAAGAGAGATAGATTTGTTATCTCTCTCTCATGTCTTATTTAGTGTGCTTTGATCCTCCTTAGTTCTTCCGGTGATCTTGTGTGCACTAGCGTAAGTACGATCCGCACTTTGTAATGGTATCAGAGCTTAGGTCTAGCTCTCCTTGATTAGTTGTAGGCACACCTTAGGTACTCATGGTTTCTCTTAGCTAAATATTGAAACTCCATTTAGAGATTTGAGTTTCCTCTAGAGTGAACACTTCCATTCCAAGAGAGATCACTTTCTTCTTGAGAGATTTCAGTCTAGAGAAACAGATCTTTGTAGGGTTCATTGAGAGGAAAAGAGAGAGATGGTCATTGAGATTACTTGAGTATTCAGAGAGGAGAGAGAGAGAGAGATATAGCCATACTGAGAATTTTTTCAAGTGAGAAGTTCCGTTTTCAGAAGCTCCAAAGCCCTATAGCTCCACCTTAGTTGCAAGGCGGGCTTACAAGGCTGAGCTCCGCCTTAGTTGGCAAGGCGAGCTTACAAGGCTGGCTAGAACAACAAGCAGCGAACACCTAATGAATCTAAGCTCCTATAGTCGGCAATGAATGACCAGTGAGCAGCAAAGCTCACAGGCACCACCAACACACAGAACTAGGCACCACTAATACACACAACTCCTTCTTGGCTAAGGCGCAGCAAGTCTATACGGCCAGCTACTTCTAAGCCATAGCTTAATTCCTGGCGCTCCTACAACGCATCGTTAACAGCCTCACCAACGACCTTTTGCAAAAGGCCACGCGACTGCTCCAGCCACTCAGCTCAACAGTTAGCTTCCCGGCTTCTGGCTCCATCGATGAGCGAGACAACTCTTGCCTCCTACTTCAAGTGCTCATGCTTCAACAAGCCTCAAAGCCCATAGACAACCAACGGCCACCGCGACCTGCAGCAACAAAAGACTCCTATGAGCTAGCGACTTCATCGTCACGTCCCTAGCCTCCAGTCTCCTCAGCAAGTTGCTCCAGAAGCTCCTGAGCCAGTCGCCAATCAACACCTTCCCGAGCAGCCACCATGGGCTGCATATTCAAGACGGACTGCGCTTTTCTCTCAATGCTCTCCTCGACCAGCTCTCCTCCTTCTTCCCTTACACTCATCCTTATCTATTCTTGTAACTCTACTTGTTTTTCTGCAACTGTATGCGAGGCGCTGCATAAGAAATGCGGTTCGAGAACAACAAGCTTCAACTGGAGCATCGATCTTCTGAAGCAAGGCAACCATTAATCTCCGCACAGGTCTAAGGTTGAACCTTAGGCCACATGGCAAATAAGCCACTTAAGCTTGACCTTGGGTTAGATTATGATTAGATCAAAGATGACCATGGTAAAGTTAATGTAACTTTGAGTCAACCTATTTGGGTCAAAAGATTGCCACATCACCACAGTGCTACCAAAGCACAATAACCTCTTACTAAGCACCGTGTGAGTGTAGCATGTGAATCCATATGCCGCATCATCAAAGGCTTCTTCTTCACAGAACCTTCGACAAGCCGTAACTTCCAATCCAGGAAGAATTTGCATGCGCTCCAAAAAGGAAATGTGATCATCTTTTCGAGCTCTATGCGCCTATTAGATAAGAATCATTGTTAGCAATTAGACACTACCAATATTGAAAGAAATCAATTGGTAAGACCTTTGCAACAAATGATAAATCAAAGCATGAATGCACACATCGTTGTCATAAGCATGCCAAAAGCTCAAGTGCATGAAATGACCATAGCACAAAGCATGGCATCCACATAGAAAGCATCAAGGCACATGGAAGAACAAAGCATCATGCATGAAGCTACACCAAGCAAAGAAGCGAACACCATCGTCTCAAGCCATGAGCCAAAAGGCAACATCAATGGAATGTATTGAGAAACAAAAACCTTGCCTATATTTTGTAAATAAAACTTGACCACCTAAGAGTAGCTATGAAAGCACCCAGGGGAGGATTTGATCTTATAACTCACATCTGACCACCTTGCAGTAGCCAATGGATCATGGCACCAACGGGAGGTGTTGAGATATGGTGCCATGAGCACATAGATTAAAGGCTAAGGAATGTATTATAGTAGCCACCCTAGGATGTGGACTACATGATGTGGAGATGTGGATTGAGGATATCCACAAGGAGAGATGTGGATCAGAGGATCCCACAAGTGTTGATTATTCTAAGGGCACTCTCTATATAAGAGGACTATCATGTATTGTTGAGTACACACATTACAAGAGATATAGATTTGTTATCTCTCTCTCATGTCTTATTTAGTGTGCTTTGATCCTCCTTAGTTCTTCCGTTGATCTTGTGTACACTAGGCTAAGTACGATCCGCACTTTGTCATCATCATCATGTTCTCGTGAAGCCAGCTCGCTCTACCCATCAGTAGTCTAACGTTTTTGTTCTCTACTTCGTTTGTGAACGGTCTCTTAGCTCTTGGTTATCGTGGGGTGTTAATCCACCCTCAACCATCCCGGAGCTTTCTGTTCTTCTGACGCTCAATCTAGAGCTTTGCTAGTGTTGAACATGCTTAAGGCTCGTATTGCCTTGTTAGTCCTAACGTGGCTATGGTGTATTCGCAACACCCAGCTACCCGAATCGTCTTAGAACCTCAAAAATGAATGTCTCTCACATTCAAGCTCCCTCGCTATACCTAGACGTACTCATCATCAAAGACGAATAACCATTGTCTACTAAGTACTAAGTATTCAAAATTGGAACTGTTTCAAAACAAAGGTCTCCGAGCAATATAAAGAAAGACGTCAGACCTCAAGCTGTTCAACACCAATGTACTGGTCTGCCATCATAATCAAAGCTGTAGTTGCTAATATGTCTCTTCTAAAGTCACTGGAGATAGAGATCTCTAGAATAGAGCTGTAGTTATAAATCTAGTAGACGTTGCATTGCCTTTTTATTTGGGCTGGCAAATCGATCCATACATTTGTGATTTTGTGGAGTCACATAGAGGCAAAGTTCTACCTTACGTAGACATGGAGTCAGCCCAAATTTATGACAATAGTATATACCATAGTGTCCCATTGACCGTAAGCTATAGTGCATTGACAAATGCTTCAATACGTTATGTCATGCGCGTAAAGAGAACTCAAGGAAAAGCTCTTGGAGGTTAAGGGTGCAACCCTGAAACCATGGGGCCTAAGTGTTGCTTAAGAATGAGCACTTCATCACCTTCCAATTGATCTATATTTCATAGAGTGTCAACTTATTGGAGAGAAGCACGAGGTCATGAATGTCTAGTCAAAACATACCAAATATTAGAAGCGTACCAAACCTTTTTGGTCATGCCTAGTGTGCTATTTGCAAGGTTGAGTAAATTGTAGCTATGCAAGATGTTGTATTAGTTGCCAAGCATGGAGCTGTAGAAGCTCATGATCAATTCATTAGCCACATGAACACAGAGAAGAAGTTGGTGCAAGAATTTCATCGCAAGGAAGGAACGGGTCATCTCAGTACTTCATTTAACAACCAGTAGTGTACAAAGTAAGGAAAGTATACAACATCGGAGTGGCACCGTCCCCAAAGATGCTACCATATATAACTGGTCTATTGCCACAGCTTATCTAAGAGTTGCAGCTCAAGAGCCAACGTTAAATACTCCTACTGCTGGACACCACACACACCCAAATACGAGCGAAGATGCCTCACATGATAACAAACAAACAAACAAACACACCAATGAGCACACACACCCACAAACAATCACACAAGCGGTCTCAGTGGGAGCTACAACACCAATTGGCCTTGAGCCTCTCGTGCATTTTTTGCAAAAGAGAAATCCTATGCCTTTCATTATGGAAGAACAATTGATGTGGGTTGAAATAGTCAGAGGTAAAACGAGCAAAAGATTGAGGGTCATCACCGCCATTCTCAACCGTGTCCCCACGAACATCTAGTGGATCCAAAGTCTCTACTACAGGTAGTACGAACCAAATGTATAAGTCACTCTGGAACTCTAGCGAGTTGAATCCACACAGGGTCCCCTCAATCAAAATATCATGAAGTGTTTGATGGTAGCAGAGTCGTTTGATGACACTTCTCCCACTCAGGGTCTCTAAATGAACCAATTCAGTAAGGACACAGAGGAACCTCGCTACATAGAGTCGAAGGGTAACGAAGACGCTGTTGGCCAAATTAAACAAGTGAGCAAGAAGAAAAATGATCATTGCCACACCTGGGGTGGGGGCTACATTGTCTGTGAAACTTGAGCAACAATCCTTCTACCAAACATGATGCCTCCCATGATATGCAAGGGGCCTTGATCCTCACAAGTCACACACTTAGGAGTACTTGACTATCCAACCTCGAAGAGTGTATATATTAGTTTTCCGCCTTTCTTTTCTTATCAATCGACATTGGATGCCCATGTTTTCAGGGATGTATTTAGGCTCATTAATCCCAACAGACATGTGAGGATCCTTTACACTCTTTTTTTATGAGCCATGTACGATGGGGACGCTTCAATCCCCCATATATCATTCATGCCCTCCTCCTTTGAAAACTCTCACCTATTAAGATCTCCAAATATCTGATGCCATGAATGGCCATTAAAGATTTTACAATCTCACTACCACTTCCGTTTTTGGTCCTGTCCCTACTTGTCACATCCCAAGATTCTAGTCACAAGTAGTGTCTTTGGATTATACCATCCATCTACCCAACTCCATCAATCACTTATTTATAGGGGGTAAGATTCTGCCTTTTCCCAATTGTCTAATACCTATTAGTGGTGGACTTCATGAATTAATTCTCCTTGTAAATTCATGTCCAAAATGCCTATAGAAAATCACCATACTTTCACAATATTAGGGATCAGAATGCATTACTTAGAGAATTATCATAAATAATTCAAGACCAAATAGTATAGTACGAAGCTTGGTAGATGCCGCTATAAACATCATCATAGTTACCATTAGCGGTAAGATGTAATTGCTCAGTTCATAGTATATTTTTCTCTACGCTCCTCATCTTGGACCAAGGGGCATGGCTCATCTATTACGTGATCCATGAAGGCAAGGATCCCCAAGGGGAAGTGTGTGTGTGTGTGTGTGTGTGTGTGTGTGTGTGTGTGTTACAGGTTTTTTTTTGTTTTTGTAAACTAGGTTTTTCAAAAATAAATATATATGCCCTACATACACATGCATGCAATGCTACAAGAATTGTTTTCCCCAGTTTGGCTGTATTATCGCCGTTCCTCAGTTTGCCCATATCCTCGGTTCAAATCTTCTCCATTACTCCAAAATCGTCCCCCCTTAGCTTCCAATTATTATCCATCTTCTTATTTGCGCAATTTGTTGGGGACCTTTGGTGGTCCAATTGGTTTGGGGCATTAGGGGATCCAGTAAGAATCACCGAGTATCACTATCCTAAGTTGGATCTAGCAGATATTGTCCATTCTCCCCTTTTGTGTACATATATCTAATGTTAAGGAGGGATATGGATTTATCGTAATATAAAATTTCAAATTAGGACGTTTAGTCCTCCTTTTATCCTTCCTTCCTTTCTCGAGATCCTTTGGACAAAATCGACCCCTAGGGGTACTTGTAGGTCTCTTTCCATTATCCATGGAATCATCGATGTTGCCTAACAACTCCAACTTATAGTCCATTGTATATTCGACATACTTCTCACTCACAGTCATGGTACATGCCTTTACTCATGGTGGTTCCATTCATCACTTTGGTGGGATATGGAGTGTTACTAACGCAAAATTCAAATAGGGACGTTAATTCCTACCTTCTCCTTTTCGTCCCCTCCTTGGGTCCCTTGGGTAATATTGGGATCTAGGGGTATTCGTAGGTCTCCATTTGATGCTCATGTTACAAATGCTATTATATGTGACAACTTCAAGATATAACCCTATGTATAATCAATGGTATATCTCATGGGTATCTCTTTTAATAATTCTATACTCAACCCTTCATAGATAAAATTCACATGTTTAATCAAGGTATAATCCCCTACATATAGTGGTCCCATTAGTAGTATGGAGAGCACTCTCATTTCTAATTAGTATAACTAAAAGCAACGAACTCATGCATTTCTTAATTTTTCTTTTCATCTCCCCTTTTTCTATTTCCAATAATATTATTGCCAGATAAGTCCGTACTATACCTTTTCCATAGGTAAATGTAAAATCTTAATCATATAAAAATGCCCCTATAGAAAATCACCATACTTTCACAATATTAGGGATTAGAATGCATTACTTAGAGAATTATCATAAATAATTCAAGACCAAATAGTATAGTACGAAGCTTGGTAGATGCCGCTATAAACATCATCATAGTTACCATTAGCGGTAAGATGTAATTGCTCAGTTCACAGTATATTTTTCTATACGCTCCTCATCTTGGACCAAGGGGCATCGCTCATCTATTACATGATCCATGAAGGCAAGGATCCCCAAGGGGAACTCTGTGTGTGTGTGTGTGTGTGTGTGTGTGTGTGTGTGTTAAAGGTTTTTTTTGTTTTTGTAAACTAGTTTTTTCAAAAATAAATATATATGCCCTACATACACATGCATGCCATGCTACAAGAATTGTTTTCCCCAACTAAAAGCAATGCAAAGGATTAACTGAGATCCAAAATAAAAATCTCCTAAAAAGCATTAAATGTAGAGACTTATAACTAAAACCTAAAATCTTTTTCTTGAAATTAAAGGCTTTGGAGGGAGGCCCCTACCTCGTTGTAGACAGATTGTGTAAAAGAAGAAAAATGACTTTGCCGAGCTTGTATGAATGCACAAAAAAAATGGCAAGCTTCTGCACATGACTTTGTTGAGAGTGTATGTAAAAACCATGGCAAGCTTATGTACATACATTTATATTAGCTATCTATCTTTGAGAGGTAGAATTGTAAAATCACACAACTGATTACAAATGTTGAACTAGCAATAGTTGATAATTAAAATTCCTTTGATTCTCCATAGTTTTTGTCATTGGCAAATAGAGTTTGTAGATGTTGTGAGCAAGCTAACTATGTGAGCTATGTGGTTATCGCCTCTATGTGGATCAATGGATATGGATGCTTTTGTAGACGATGCAACACCTTTTATCAATCATAGATCATATGTCATGCTAAGCACCCTATGATAGTAAAGCTACGTTGCAAGCTGACCATCGCCTTGGATTTCAATATCACTGCTAATGCACCTACATAAAGCATGAAAGGACAATTAATGATTACTTGTTTTGAGGAGGTGGGACCATATATTGAAATCCTAGGTATGTTGCCCCATTTGCCATGGCTAATAAAGACTCCCCTAGGCTTTGAGAGTTTCCATGAAGTTTCATTGGACTTGTCATAGGAATGGGGTCTCTCATCAATCAAATATCAATGCTATTTCACGTGGGAGCTTGCTTTAAAGTTGGAACCTCTGCATTGATTAAGAGTTGAATAAGAAGGTAAAGGTGGCACATATAGGTAGAGTATAAGATTTGTGTGCACAATAGACGAGTGGAGTGGTGGGAATAACGGTCTTCAAGACATTTTGGTGGGGGGGATCTCATGGTTGGAAGAAAGTATTCAAGAAGAGTGAGGATATTCTAAAAGCAAGGACATGATTGGACACTACAAGGTGATTAGGCACCTCAAGGTGAGATGGTTGGGTAGTTTATGTCATGCCACGTATTGGTTGGTGTGGCCATTTCTTATTTGTTTGTATCAAGTAAAAGGTCCAAAGGAGCTTGAAAAACATTTATGGAGGCTTTGGTAATATGTTGACACATTGAATTGATTTTTGTTGATAGTAAATGTGGACACTCAGTTAGTCAAAGAGTTTATAAATCCTTTATAAGCATTTAACTACATATGATCGTGATAACAATAGCGATTCACTAAACGGCTTGGGCAACATTTCAAGTAATAAGAGAGTTTGAATATTGCTAGGATTGCCCTAAGGGGACACTATTGGAAACATTTTGGTTTCCTTAAGGCCTGACTTAATGACTCTAGCTCCATGGAGATATTTAATAGGTTGCAAATTGCTTTCTAGAGTTCTAACTTCAACATGTGCATGGTGTATTCTGGAGTTTCTACTTCTACTTTCTTCGTTTTGTGCATGGTGGTTGTGGCACGCTCTGGGCACCTCATCCCCTCAATATAATCCTTCTCATTTGCATTGAATATCGAAAGTGTTAAAGGTTGATGAGTCATTCGAGAAGCCTTGGACCACACTCCAAGAGGGATGAGCCTCTAATTTTTTATTTCAAAAACGAAGAAGTTAAAAGAAAAGCCTTGAAACAATTGAGAGCATGCATCAAACTTTTGGGCACTTGAAAGGGCTAGTTTAGATGGGCAATGTTTCTATCCTCCGATAAGATGCCCCTAAATCTCATAATGACCTCACTTTTCACAATGAAAAAAGTAGTCCTATTAAAATTTATAACTGGAACAAAGCATTATGGCCCTTTAATGAAAAGAAGAGTAGTTGAGGTAGCACTGAAGAAAGGCAACCTTTTATGCTCATAACAACTAACACAAAATTAAATGCTAAGCTACTTTCTAATATAGTCACCTTGACCCCAAAAAAAAAGGAAAACGAACCCTCAACCGGGATTAGCCAAAGAACCTAGTACTTTCCTTAGAGTCTTAGAGGCCATCTATACTAGCTTCCCACCACGGTCCAAGGCATTGAAGACATAGAAAACTTGCACCATCGACTCCTTTGTCAGACCATCCTGGATGTATGGGGTGCTCAAGGGTACCCCCAGACCACCTTCCCTACATCTTCCCTTATATGGATTGCCGGACTTCACTCTTGCCAATTGCAAACTTCAAATCTTCCAGTTGCAATTCAACTCTTTATATTTTTGCTTGGGTTTTACTAGCTTCAAGCAACAGCAACAATTGCACGTTGACGACCCCTTGCCCATTGTCAGGGCTTATCGAGACCAAAGATGCTTTCCATTTAGCATGTAGCCCTCCACGAGGGACCTCTCTTGGACCAAATGACAATGAAGTAGCTGTCAAATTTAGGCACATTAGAGTGTGAGAAAGTTTTCCCATGGCATCTAACCATGGATGAGCTAGCAGTCTCATTAATGCTCCTCTCCATTACGTCACACGAATGCTGGTTATTTCTTGGATTTGGAGCCTGCAAACTTATGATGTTTTGAAATTTGGGCTTCCAACAATCTTCCTTGAAGTGCCTGAAATATAAAATGAGCCTTGTAGCTCTATTGTGTCATAAATGTTCATTCAACAAAAAATACATCTACTTCATACATGGAAAAAGGAAAGGTTTGTGCATTTCTCCTTTTTCATTGTTGGTAATTGACAAAGGAACACCTGAATGAAAACGAAAAGATGTCAAATTCACAGAGTGCAAGGTCCATGTTTCTGTAAATGTGTTGTGTATCTATGTGTGTTTCCCGAAAACCCCAAAATGAGCAAGCTCATAGGTGTTTCTATGTTTGTGTACATGTGTGTGTGGCTCCATGTACTCTTGTGCTCCATGTACTCCATGTGCTCCATGTACTCTTGTGCTCTCTTAAGAGCACTTGATCCTCTAAAAAGCCAAGAAGCAAATTTCTCCTTGTGCCAAAAAGCTTCACCCTTTATTAAAAGCTTCACCGGGTATTCCTCTCATTCATTTGTAGGATTGCCCAAAAGGTTTGGAAGTGGAAGGAGCGTATACAAATTGCACTTTCCCTCGTCATTTTTACTTGTCACCCTTTTAATTCAGCCTCTCATGATAGTCAATCGCGTTCCCGCAGCAGATGGTTCATCTCCTTCGTTGTGCCGGAACAATCGGTGCACTTCTCTAACCTCTTTAGCTCTCTCCTCATCTTGCGGGAAGAATCCGTGATTTTCATCTCCTTCCTTTTGGTAAGCATCGTGCAGTTCTTTCCGATTCCGGAACGCATCTGCTTGAAATCGGAATTACACACCTGCATTCCATAGCTCCTCCACTTGTTTGCCTGCTTTCATCGCCTTTGCAGGCCTGGCAAACATGGAGGGACGCCAAAATTCTTCGACATCCGATTTATCTGTAGATACTTCCCCTCTCCTGGGAAGCGCGAACGAGGTCGCCAATGCGTCTGACAGTGGGAGGCTTGTTACAAGAAGAGGGAACCTGTCGCGCGTATTTCGGTTGCTGCGTCGAAGAAGCAGCGGCAGGATAATGAGAGAGCCTTCGGTGCTTGTCAGGGAGACGGCGGCCGAACAACTAGAGGAGCGCCAGAGCGATTGGGCTTATTCGAGGCCTGTTGTCATCCTTGACCTCATCTGGAACTTGGTTTTCGTGACGGTGGCCGCGTCTGTGTTGATATTGAGCAGGCGAGAGCACCCGGACAATCCGCTGAGAGTATGGATCGTAGGATATGCAGCACAATGCTGCATTCACATGATTTGCGTGTGGTTGGAATATCGACGGCGTCATCGACAACTAGCGCAGGGCAGTCCCCAAACTTCTGGCGCATTCTCTAGCTCTAGCTTGGGCTTGCCTTCTGAGACCTCCCACACAGACAGGGAATCCGACCTAACGCTCGACGAAGCCACTTCACATCGCACAAGGTGAAATTGCTTTGGACCCTTATCGTTTCGCGTTGCTTAATGCCAATTTCTTCAGGGTTGGTTAAAGATACTTACTCGTACTGGATTCACCATACATCTTCACAAATTTCCGAGCAATAACAAACGCCGCACGACCTAATTCCTTTGTAAGGACGGTTGCTAAAGGGAAATTCAACCATGAGGACAACCGCCATGGGTTTTCCAAAATCTACCGCCATGGAAATCGTCTGGAACATTTTTTATGCACTCTTGTTATTGGGTTAATTGTTCCACCAGGGGGATCATCCTTCCTCTATTGCTTTAGTGTTTTACATAGTCAATTTCCATGCCTATTCAAATTTAGCCTTCAGGATGTGAACCGCTTTCGCCTTTTCCATCTGAGCATCACCCTTTTGATTTGTCTAACGTCAACAGAACAACCAGCTGTGTTAGATGTGCAAAATTTGAGAGGGGATGCAAAAATTCGATTTAAGAAACTCTTGCTAGAGTTAACACTCGGATAGCAGAGTCGACTGTTTGCAACCCTCAGTCCTCAGTCTCTAGAGAAGGTGAACAAATAAAGAGGACCTCAGTGGAATTCGAAAAAAGAGGAATGAACAACCAACCAACCTCAGAAGAAACAAATGAACAAATAAACAAGTAACAAACCTGATTGCTAATCACTCAAGCGGATGTCCCGGGTTAAGTAGGATTCCGTTCTGTGAACTCATCCTGCTCCAAGACCGACAGTGATAAATAGAAGAGTGATAGAATGAACATGACAAATAGAAGACCGATAGGAATGAAAAGTTTTAGAGCTTGCATGGTAGCACAACACAATAATCTGCACTAGCAAACAACAGAGCTAAGGGAAATACATTTATATTCATGAATGCTTTTGGTTGGACGGTCAGTCATGTCACCTGTCTTGAAGTGTCAGTATCTCATTTGTGTTACCTCTGATGCACTGACTCAGCTTGTCATCCCTTTGGTGATTTGTATTCATCCAACTTGTATGTACAATGCTTCTGAGTTGAACAACTTTCACAGTCTGTTCTCTGATTTGGAAAAATCTGGCTTGCTCAGGTTGCATGCATTGATTTTCATCTGCATGTTCCTCCCTCGTCCAGCGATATTGCAATGAAGGGGGGCAGATTGGAGGAGGGAGAGATAGGAAGGGGGGAAAAGGAGAGAGAAGGGTGGAATGGGGGAAGAGGGAGAGGAAGAGAGAGATTGGGAGAGAAGGAAAGAGGGAGAGATAGAGAGAGATTGGGAGAGAGAGTGTAGGCAGCACGTAGGAGGGAGAAGAAGGGAGTAGATAGGAATTAGAAGTCACATAAAAAAGTACATAGTAGGGGGTGGATGGGGACTTATATAGTCCCTCCACATTTTCCTTCTAAAGGACCTCTAACGTGGCCCTTTTTCCCTTCATTACAGCCATCCCTTCCCATAGAATTTTGCCTCAAAATTTCACAGCATGGCTGTCCAAAAGTGCAGCAAACAGCCACTACTAATCAATCCGGTAGGAGATAGGGGCGGTCCTGGACAATGCTTTCTGGCTGCCATGAATTTTCATCCTCAGGGAGTCTCAGCCACTTGATAAGATATTACGTAGGCCTTGTTTCGGAGTACATGGTTTTTGAAACCCACGATGCGCTCCGGAACATAGAGGATGTGGCCCTCTTCATCCATAGGTGGCAACTCTGGAAGAACATGGACATGCTGTCCAACATGTGGTTTCAGCAAAGTCAGCAAAGACACATGGAAAACATCATAGATCTTGGAGGTATTGGGTAGCTCCAACTGATATGCTACCTCTCCAACCTTGCGGATGATCGTGTAAGGACCATAATACCTATGAGCAAGCTTTGTGTTGGTATTACCTTTCAGCGAGGCATAATGGTTCTTATGGAGACGCAAATGTACATAATCTCCCTCTTTGAAAGACAAATATCTCCTACGTTCATCAAATATCTCCTATGTTCATCCACATATTTCTTCTGCTTGGCTTGCACATCCTGCATATTCCTTTTTACCAACTGTAGAAGGGCATCCATCCTTTCCAAGTCATCCCGTGCTTGCTGATTTTTCACAGCCATGTCAGCAATCGAAGAAGGCATCCCAACTTGCATCCGTACATTGTCTCAGATAATGGAGAGATGCTTGGTACTGTTGTAGCAAAATTCAGCAAGTGAACCATTTATCCCAAGACTTCTGAGTATCATGACAAACATGCCTCAAATATTCCTCCACCCATTTGTTCACCCTTTCCGACTATCCATCAGTCTCAGGATGGTAAGTAGTGCTAGGTGTGAATAAAGTAGTAAATATCTCTTGCCTCAAGTGACCCATAAACTTTGCATCTTTGTCACTGACAATTTCTTGAGGTAAACCATGATGCTTAAAGACATGTTCAATGAATTGCCAAGCAACTTGTGATGCTGAATACCAGGTCTTAGTGGGTATGAAATGGGCTTGTTTTGTCATTCTTTCCACCATAACAAAAATGCCTTCCCTACAGAAGGCAATTCTGTGCCCTTTGGAATGGGTAATGGCTGCAAGAGACCTGCGGGTTTTGCTGTCCACTTTCTTATGTTGGCAAGGCAAACATTCAGCCATGTATAAAACCACATCTCTCCACATGCCTTCCCAGGTAAAGCTTTGCTTGATTCTTTCATATGTTTTAGTGATACCCGCATGTCCAGCCATGAGAGAGGAGTGCATTTCTTGCAAAACCAACTGGTGGTATTTTGAGTCTGGCACTAAATAAATCGTGTCTTGGCACCACAATAGCCCATTATGCAATTTGAAATCCGGATGACCCTGGCTAGAAGGCTTCTACAAATCTGAAAATATGAGACCTGCCTTAGAATTCTGCATATACTCTTCTTGAATGCCATGAATCCACTCCTGATATATGGTAGAGATAGGAGACAAATTGCAAGCCCACATCTTGGACAAGGCATGTGCAACCACATTTTCCTTCCCTTTTCTATACTTAATGTCGAAATCATAGGATTGGACTACAGCCAACCATCTCTTTTGCTTATATGACGAAGAATCTAAGTGTCCTATGATCTGTTTTCACCTTAATTTTACTTCTATACAGATAGTGGTGCCATTTCTTGAAAGCATGCAAGATAGTCAGCATCTCTTGATCATAAATATGCAAATTGAGTTCTTTAGCATCAAACTTCGTGCTTTCAAAGGCTATTACCCCGTGTTCTTGCCTCAGAACGGCCCCCAATCCTTTGCCACTAGCATCTGCCTCCACAATGAGAGGACACGAAAAATCAGGGCATACCAAGATAGGTGCATGAGTGAGAGCAAATTTCAGGTCCTCAAAGCTGTGTTGTGCTTCCTTTGACCACCCAAAAGGATCCTTCGTTAAGAGGTCAGTAAGAGGAGCCGCCCTCTTGGCAAATTTGCAAATAAAGCGCCTGTAGAAGTAAGCAAGACCTAAAAATCCTCTCAACTCGGTGGGATTTTGTGGCTGTGGCCAATCTTTGATGCATTTCACCTTTGCAGGATCCACCCAAATGCCACGTCTACTCACAATATGCCCCAGGTACTCAACCTCCTTTGCCATAAAAGTGCATTTGCTGGCTTTTGCATAAAGCTGATGCATCCTAAAAATTTTGCAGCTTTCAAGGCTGATTTGCAGCAAGCATTTGCTGGCTTTTGCATAAAGCTGATGGATCCTAAAAATTTTGCAGCTTTCAAGGCTGATTTGCAGCAGATTTTTGAAATGTCAGACATGGGACAGCTCCACTATTATTTGGGCATTCAGTTTGCTCATGTTGAGGGGGGTATCATGATGTCTCAGTCCAAGTATATTGGACAGCTCCTTGATCGTTTTCAGTTTGAGGATTGCAAGCCAATTTCTACTCCAGTGGACCCCAGCTTCAAATTCTCAGCTCATGATGGGAGCCCACCATGTGATATCACTCTTTATTAGCAGGCTGTTGGATGCCTTATTTATTTATGTCACACCAGACCTGACTTACAGTATGCAGTATCTCAGCTCAGCAGATTCATGCACATGAGTTCACAGCATTGGCAGGCAGTGAAGAGAGTCTTCAGATATCTCAGAGGCACTCAGATTTAGCCCTCTTCTATGGTGATTAGGGTTCACTTACCATGCATGCTTACACGGACAGTGATTGGGCAGGATGTTCCGACACCAGAGTGTCACATACTGGCAATTGTTTTTTGCTTGGCAATTCATGTATCTCTTGGCTCAGGAAGAAGCAACCAACAGTTGCCACATCTAGCTGTGAGGCTGAGTACAGGGCAGCTTTCACTGCTACAGTAGAGTGTGTTTGGCTTAGACAGTTACTTACAAATCTTGGTATTTGCCAGACATCCTCCACTATTGTCTACACTGACAGCCAGAGTGCTTTGGCCATTGCGCGTAACCCAGTGTTTCATGCGCGTACCAAGCATATTGAAGTTTATTATCATTATGTTCGGGAGCGGTTGTCAGTAGGAGACATAGAGTTGTCCTATCTTCCCACAGAGGACAACATAGCAGATATGTTTACAAAGGCACTTCCTCGTCCCAAGTTCGAAGTCTTTCGACAGGCTTTATACTTGGTTCCCTTTGTTACATGATTTAACATCCCTTGTACATTCATAAGTGGCTATATCCTTTTGGATGAACATGTGCCACCATGACCAGAAAATACCAGGTATTCAAAGACATTTCCAGTTGTGGTGTTAGTGCCTTTTAGGCCACATAGGACACTTAGTCCTATGTGACACTTAGGACACTTATCCTAGGTCTAGGTACTTGTACCTTGTACTTCTCTTTTTCCTATTATCTGTTAGAAACGAGAGATAGTGAGAGAGCAGGAAGCACTTTTCTCTGGCTCTCGCACTCTCCAATATAATGACCTGGCTTCTTGCAGTAATGACAGATGCCCTTCTTTTTTTGCTTGTTTATATCACCTTGTGCCTTATAAGAAGGCTGTCCAGAATCGGCTTTATGCTGATGTGTGGGCTGATGTGCATGTGGCTTATGCTGCCCTTTACCCTTGGTCTTGAACTTAGAGAGCATAGCATGCTCGCCAGCCCGGGTTGCATCATGCTTTCCAAATGCCATCGCCTGATCAATTACTCTTCCCCTAGATTCACACGATCAATAGTAATGAAATATTTCAAGCATAAGATAACCTTGGAATTAATTACCACAATCAATCAACCTTTCAATATTATAGCAATGCAAAATCAATAAATCACAAATTAATGGTGCACACATGTGACACATACCATCTCATGGTGCACCTAATGCTACACATGAATAAAATCGTACAGATGGTGCACACATGCTACACATACCATCATTGCATAAAAGGTGCACACAATGCTACACACTCATACAGCCACCATAGCCATATATCTAGCCATGTAGGAGCACACATGCATCACAACGGAATAGCGAGCACACATGCATCAAATGTGTGACAAAAATGCTGGATCTCACTAATCTAAATACTTTAGGATTAAATTATTGGGATAATTACAATTCTCGTAACATCCCTCTTGCTTGAAATCGCAATTGGCCTCAATTGCGCGATAAAAAAGTAGTCAATAAATCAGGGTACTGGCGAAAATATCGCTCGGGCATCCACTTAGCATCCTCAATGGGGTGGTTCTCAAATGTAAGAAGATAAATAGGATACAAGTTTCCACGTATCATCTGAGTGATTTGTTGATCAATGATCTGGTCTGGCTCTAAGAGCTAGGTCTCTCCTTAAACGGTGCATTGTCTAAAATAGGTCGAACTGGTGGGTCTCCATGGAAAGGTTTCAAGAGGTGCACATGAAAAGAATTATAAATTTTCAAATCAGGTGGTAATTTGAGCCAATAGGCATTGTCATTAATGCACTCCAAAACTTTAAAGGGACCATAGGATTTAGGAGCAAACTTAACTACAGGGTGTGTCTCAATACTCTTAAGTCTGCGCTTCTCAATACGTAACATGACTAGGTCACCTTTAGCAAATACAACTTTCTTTCTACCCTTGTTTGCACATGCAGTATACACAGCTTAAGCATGCTCGATATTGTTTTTGATAGTAGCCAAAATGCTAGAGAAATCTTCAGTAAATCGATCAGTAGGCTCTACTTGTTGCTTAAGGCATAGGTCAATGGAGTAGGAATGGTCTTTCCATAGACAATTTGGAATGGAGATTTGCCTATAGCAGAGTGCTTAGTGTTATAGTAGGCAAAGTGTAATATGTGTATAAATTTGTCCCATTTGCCTAGCTGACCAGACACATAAGCACGTAACATGTCACAAATAGTATTTTCTGTGACCTCGGTTTGGCCATTAGACTCAGGATGAAAAGCAGTGGAAAAATCTAACTTCGTACCAAGATTGTCAAAGAGTGTGGTCCAAAAGTTACTACAAAATTTACTATCCCGGTCTGACACGATTACTTTTGGAAGGCCATGGCGTATAAAGATGTGCTTGATGAACAAATGAGCAGCCTGAACTACGGTCAAGGTCTTCATACAAGGAATAAAGTAAGCTTGCTTGCTAAATCTATCCATGATAGTCCAAATCATATCAAAACCTGAGCTAGTCATAGGAAATCCAGTAATAAAGTCCATAGAAATCTGCTCCCATGGGCCATCAGGAATTGATAAAGGCATTAGTAAACCATGATATTTACCCTTGTAGCTCTTGACTTTTTAACAAATAAGACATTGTGCAACAAAAGTTGCAACATCAACTTTAAGCTTAGGCCAGAAAAAATCTTGAATTATAGTCTGATATGTAGCAGCGATGCCTCTATGTCCCATGTAGGTGGCTAATGTACCTCTTCTAGTACCAAGCGTCGAAATGGTGGAGTGACACACAAGCACTTTTCGTAGAATAGATAGTAATTATAAATGGAATACGAGGCCATAGGGGTGCTATTAGCTTGCTTAATCTTATGCCAAATTTTTGAAAAGTCTCGATCAGTAGGATAGTCCGCCTTCATAGCCTCAAAAGGGTCTCCCTCGATGACTAAGATATTATTTATGCTAGGTCGATGGCTCAGTGCATCGGCAACTACATTGTCTTTGCCTGGTTGATATTGGATCATCGATTTAAAGCTGTCAATAAAGGCAGCCCATTTAATGTGCCGATCCGAGATCAATGGCTGAGTAAGGAGATGTCTTAGACTCTGGTGATCAGTCTTAATGGGTAACTCAAAACCCATAAGATAGTGTTTCTAGAGTTTAAGGGCATGCACCACAGCAACTAGTTCTTTATCATACATGGAATAGTTTAGCTCTGCTGGTTTTAATTTATGTGACTCGAATGCAATTGGATGGTTATCTTGCATGAGCACAACCCCAAAACCCTATCCACTAGCATCAGTAGCCATGACAAAGAAGGGTCTCGTAAAGTCCGGCATGGTCAAAAGTGGTGCGTGCATCATTGTACCCTTAAGTCATTGAAAAGCTAAAGTGTGCTACGCACCCCAAGAGAAAGCACGAGTCTTACGCAGTAGTTCAGTCAATGGATGTGCCTTATATGCAAAATTTCTAATAAATGTACGATAGAAACTACACAGACCTAGAAAAGATCATAACTCATGGATATCTTTAGGCTGTGGCCAGTTTACTCTCACTTCTACCTTCTTGGGATCTACTTGAATGCCTTCAGCTGAAACAATGTGTCCAAGATATTCAATTTTAGGCTATAAAAAAGAACTTTTTTTCAGGTTGGCATACAGTTGGTTCTCACATAAGAGAGAGAAAACAAGATCCAAGTGTTTCTCATGTTCCTCTCAACTCTTGCTATAAATCATGATATCATCAAAGAAAACTACAACAAAGTCTTGATAGGTTAGGAAGATACAATTCATCATCCGACTATATCTGGCAAGTGCATTGGTCAATCCAAAAGGCATAACAAGAAATTCATAGTGACTAGTTTCGGTTCTAAAAGCAGTCTTGAAAATATCAGGCTTGATCACTCTCACTTGATGATATCTTGACTTAAGATCGATCTTGCTAAAGATTGTGGATCCTTTCAACTTGTCAAGTAGATCATCAACTCTCAAAATGGGGTATCAATTTTTCACTGTGATTTTATTTAAGGAACGATAATCAATGCACATCGAGAAGTTCCATTTTTCTTCTTGACAAGAAGAACGGGTACCCCAAATGGTGAGCTACTAGGTCGAATTAGGCCTCTAGCCAAAACATCTTCTATTTGGGATTGAATCTCTTGCTGCTCAGTAGGATTGTGTCTATATGGTGATTTACACAATGGTGCACTACCTGGAATAAGGTCAATCTTATGATCCTTAGGTCTAGATTGAGGTAGGCCAGGGGGTAAGTCTTCCATAAAGCAGTCGTCATAGGTAGCTAGAAAAGGATCCAAAGGCTCTTGCTTAGTTTTCTTAGTCTCAGGACTAGCCTCAATCTTATTAACCATGACCAGATATGTCTTTTCACGTTTGTGCAAATCTCTTTTAGCTTGGGTATGTGACAATATAGGCCAAGAAGTAAGATTCTTATCACATTCTAGAGTCATAGTCTCAGTGCCTTGAGTCAGAGTAATGGTGCATTCAAGATAATCAGGTTTGGCATTATGATCGATGCACCAGGGCATCCCTAGAATGAGATCTTGCTCACGTAAAGGAGCGACTAAGAAATCACGGCTCTCAACTAATAGCCCTAAAGTCACCTCAAGATCCTTAACCATTTGCAAACAATTATAATTCGATCCTTGAAAAGCTGATTTGACTTTATATTTTGTTTTGATGGTTGCGAGCCCTAACTTTTCAACTAAACGTTGCAAAATGAAATCATGGGTGCTTCCATCATCAAATAAGACACTATGTTCTTTTTCGTGCAATAGTGCAGTCATATGTAACAAAGAAGTACAAAAATCAGATGCACTTTTACATGAATAGTACTTACCTGAAGGGTTGTAGTCGTCATCTTCAGTGTCGTTGTCCTCATCCTCACCCTCTTGCTTGAAAGATTTATCATGGATCCATCATCAATGTAGTTGATCCGTGCGGAGTTGTTGCGCTGACTATTACCGTTGGTACATCCATTGGTTCTCCCTCCATTTCCTTCGTTGTTGTTGGTAGCATTCTTTGCTTGGGTACGTGTCTTGTGTGTAGCAAGTGGATTCTTTGGACATTCATAAGAGTAGTGTCCCTTCTCTTTGCATTCATAATATGTGACAAGTTCTTTGGTTCTTTGATTGATACGTGACTTAGCAGCTTTCCAATTAGACTTGCCATCATATCTACCAACGTTACCTCTTACACCCCCTGCTTAAAGTATGAATATATGCTTCTTTGCTCGAAGGGTGCGAGTAGTAGCAAAGCTTCTTCCGTGCTTTCTTTCTGACTCTAATGCCAAATCCATAGCATCAGAAGTTGTAGATGGTCAAAGCATACGTACATCAGCACCAATAGTAGGGCATAAACCCTCAACAAAGGTATGACATTGCTCCTTTTGGGACACTTTCTCAATGGTTTGCAACTTTTGAAGTAGAGGAAAGACATTTCTCGGTGTATGCGTCCACACTCTCATTACCCAACTGCCTCAATCTTTGCCATTGCCTGCAAGTATCCTCTTCAAACTGTGTAGGTAGGAAGCACTTCTTGATTTTATCTTTGAATGCTTCCCATGTCTTTGGAACATGAGTGCTTTTGGCAACCACACTCCACCATAATTGTGCACTGCTTGTCATGTGACTTGCAACAAGTTTTACCTTCTCTATCTCTTCATACCGTTCTCCCAAAAAGTATTGATTGAAAGAACTAATCCACGCAAGTAAAGCTTGTCCATCTCTTTTACCATCATATTTTGGAAAAGAAAAAGTTTTGCCGATTAATCTTACCAAACTTCTTCTTATCACGAAGCTTGAGTGCTTTCAAGATGGCCTTTCCCATGTTGTCTTCATCATTGCTAGACTCATGTGAAGGAGTAGTGTCATGATGTCATCGTAGTGAAGTCTTCACATGTCGCTTCTTCTTCCTTTGATGTCTCGTCTTGCTTCTTTCACACTCACTATCACTGGTGTCTGATGATTTGCTGCTTTCACTTTTTTCATCATCTCTATCCTTCATACGCTTCTTTGCAACTTCAGTCATCTCTTTTAACACTCAATTTGTGTGTTCTTCGTTGGCTTTATGCGTGTCGCACATGTTGCGCATGTACTCAAGTTCTTGCTCAAGGTCCCATGCATGACGACAGGAGTAGGGTATCTGCCCACGATATCAAGATACAAGACGACACAATTTGTGGAGGGGTTAGTACAAAGAAACAACCTCCTAATAAACTACATAAACAATATAATTTGAGATCGATACTTACAAATTGGGCCTCCCATGATTCAACACCCCCTGCTCCAAAATGTATGCTTCCATATTGCTCTATTTGGATCCTTCATGCCTCCACGTGCTGTAGACTGGGTTCCTCCCTCGCTGACTTCATTGCTTTCTTCCACTCACACTTTTGAGCGGTGTGGGGCAGGCCCCTTGGTGGTTGACCTCCCTCAAGCCTGGCAAGGTCCGCTAGTGCTTGCCTCTTAAGCGAAGTATCATAACAATCTTTGACTTGGCCCATTTATCTGTGAACTGAAGATTGGGGGGGTTAGGATACCTAGAGCGAACAGCAGCAAGGGTCTCATCAGCCAACCTCTTTGGATGGTCTTTGTAGTGGATAAATCAATCTCTATAATTGTTAGCAATTACAGAGCGCTTGAAGGCCATGATGTCCTTCCCCCGTGCATCCATCAAGATGCCTCCTGTCTGAGTGATGCCATAGAAGATCGTACCATCACCCGAAGGCACATCTAAATCATCTGAATCATCATCGTCCCCACCACCACCCCCCCTCCCAAAGCATTGTGCCATGCATCCCCCACCGCTCTCCCTGCTACTACGCATGCTACTGTGTTGTGTCGAGCTAGTACGTTAGACTACACGGGACTACGTGGACCACTCATAGCTAGAGAACCGAGTCTCAACTACACAGGAGTATGTCGACAGCTCTACGAGACAGAAGGACCTTCTGACGGCATGGGGGAAGGGGCATAAGATAGCATGGGGGAAGGGCCTCGACTGTGTAGCTGGTTGGGCTAATTTGACTCCACTGGGTAATCTCAGCTGGTGTGGGATTAGGGTGGTTTGGAGTCTATAGTGCCGACTCCTGGGGGGTGTTTAGAGTACTCATCATGTAGGCGTATAACTCCCCAGGACTGGGAGGGTGCCCTAAAAGGTTATATCTCCCTAAAAATGGTCTCTTGGAGATCAGGTGAGCCTGAAGAGCTTCCTAGCCACATGATGAACTGGAAAAAAGAAAAAAAGAAGATTACTGATGAGCTGAGAAGAGAAAAAGAAGAGAAAAAGAGAGATAAAAATTACCACGAAAAGAGAGGGATAAAAGAGAGGCAAATATAGGAAAAGAGAGAAGAAAAGAGAGGCAAATTCTTTTCTTGTAAGTGGAAGTGGAAAGGGAAAGGGAAAGGGAAGAGGAAAGAGAAAGGAAAGGAAAGGAAAGGGAAGGGAAGAGAAGAGAAGGGAAGGGAAGGGAAGAGAAGAGAAGAGAAGGGAAGGGAAGGGTCTAAAATTGTCGGAGCATGTCTATAGACACGTCTGAGAAGCGCGTCTATTTTTGTGTATAATAGCGCATCTATAGATGCGGCTGTCTGTGTCTGAAAACATACTAGACGCATCTATAGACGCACTTGTAGATGCAGTTTTAGACGCGCTCTGATAGACTGACTATTCTAAAAAGTGGAAAAGGACATGCACCTGACACAAAAGCGTAACACTGATACCAAAATCATTCGTTTCTTGGATACGACAAAGGACAAATCCAAAGAGAGCAACTTCCAAAGAAGATCAACCATAAAGAGACTTACCTTGGATAGAGGTATGGAAGCTTCTTGTCCTTCAAAGTTGCTTCTCTTCCTTGTTCACCCTCTTCTCCTGTAAGCCTGGAAGTAAGTGTGGGTGCCTTCCTCTTAAGTGTAAGCCTAGAAGTAAGTGTGGGTGCCTTCCTCTTAAGTGTCAGACTGTGGATCTGTTAATAGCAAAGCAAGCAAGCCCCATGAGGCTTATGTGAAGAAAAGCAAAGAAAGCACGCTAAAAGTAGATTTGAAAATCGTTTAATGGTGCATCTATACACGCATCTAAATACGCATGTAATTGTACGTCTAAATACACAAAGCAGATGCAGTTTTAAACGCGCCTATAGACGCACACCATAGAATAGACAGACGTGGTTTTAGACGTGCCACGGAGTTTTAAAATTAAATATTTGAAGAAAAGCAAATTTTTTTGGGTTTTTTTTTTGTAGGATGTCTTCATCTTCAACAAGTAGCTCCAGTGAGGATGAATCCCTCCATATCCACCATCGCAAAATGTGGCTGGAGCAAAAAATCAAATGCATGTGTGATCGATGTTGAGGAAACATGTATCCTACACGCAGGATTACACTCAATCACATCTCAAAGTATGGAGAATGGGATGCGACCATAAACATGGTAAGTGTTAAAGAGTTAAGGTTGATTGAGATACCTATGGGTGTTCATATGTTTGAGTTATGATCCCGTTTTTATTTGATACAGGATGCAGTGCCACACCTGCATATGTTGCCCTATGCTCGTCGTTAGGAGGCGAAGCATCGGCGATATGAGGTGGGATCTTCAGGAGGGACCGTTACGAATGCATGGAGTGATGGTGATAGTAGCCCTCCGCCATTACCTCATGAAGCCGTGGAGGAGGAGGTGTTTGATGATATGGTGCGGGATTTATATGTCCATCAATCCGAAGGGAGGGATGATAGCATGGAACAGGATGATCTTTTTACTGCAGCATCGACTCCACTGTTTGAGGGGTGCACATTCTCTGTTCTACATGCCTCCCTTGAGTTACTAAACTTGCAATCCATCTATGGATGGAGCAATGCAAGTTTGAATGCATTACTCAAGTAAGCTTTAAAGTCTATTTTGCAAACATGGTGAATTATGCTATTGGGTCAATTACTCGAATGCTTTTCCTCATTTATGGTCTTCACGTGCATGCTATTGTGTAAAATGCTTCCAAGGGAGAATAAATTACCGATCTCAAGAGATATGGCAAGGCAACATGTGACCTCTCTTGGAGGATTAGATTACAAGCGCATCCATGCATGCGTCAACGATTGCGTTTTGTTTCGTGGACTATATAAGGATGCAAGAGAGTGCCCTACTTGTGGAGAGGCAAGATATAGAGCAGATCTCAAAACCTTGGACGTGCCTCATAAGGTTCTGCAACATTTTCCCATAATCCCTCGCATCCAACATATGTTCAAGTGCAAATCCATTGCAGAGCTCATGTCATGGCATTCCTTCCATCAATCAACTAATGGCAAGTGGAGAACTCCTACAGACTCTCCTACATGGAAGCATATTGACACATGGCCAAGCTCAAGGAAGAACCTAGGAGCTTGAGACTTGGATTGGGTATGGATGGTGTGAACCCATTTGGTCTCAAAAGCAGCTCTTACAATGTATGGCCAGTGATATTGGTGAATTATAATCTTCCACCCTCTATGGCTATTAAGAAAGGACATGTTATGTTCTCCCTTCTAATTCCAGGGAAACATAAAGTCAAAAATCCTGATGTTTATTTGGAGCCTTTGATTGATGAGCTAGAGATACTTTGGAGAGGTATCAAGGTGCATGATGTGAGGAGGCCTCCCTCGTCATGAGACTTCAAATGCAAAGCAGTCTTGATGTGGACGATGCATGACTTCCCAGGCTATGGCGAGTGTTCAGGTAAGCATTGCACTTCTAATTATGAGTAGGCAACCGATGTGGCACCTTGAACCCACCTTCAACTCTTAATTGCGTCTATTGTTTAGGTCTCACTACATCGGGTTACCATGCATATCCTGTTTGTGGTCCTTTACTAGTTGCCTCATGGGCAGATGCATTGAATAAGGTCATCTATGAGAATCACCATTGATTTCTCCCACCTAATCATCCTAGATATGTTGCCCCTTAGAATGATGTCCTCCCACAATCACTCACTGCGGGAGATTGGATGAGAATTCGGGATGGTTCACGACTCTTCCACCACTTGGCATGAGCCGGTAAGGGTTTGTAACTATTGTGTACTATATTGGCTGGAAATAAAGATTGCCCGCTAACACCAGCTTTTGTTTAGATACTCCATCTTTTATCGTTTACCATATTGGTCCCACCTCAAGATCAATCACTTGCTTGATCCCATGCATATCTTCAAGAATGTGGCATCTACCATTTGGGAGCATTTGAATGGGACACAAGATTTCATAGGCATAAGGGAGGATCTACGTACCACAGGGAGGATGCGTGAAGCTTGGCCACAAGAGAGACCAAATGGGTGTGTTTTTTTACCTCGTGCACCGCGGAGGTTATCAAAGCTAGAGATGGCGGTGGTGAAGCGTGCTATTACTACAATTCATACTCCCACTGGATGCATGAGGTGTTTGAAGGGAGCCTTTACAAAGAGCAAGAAAAGAGGTGTAGAGCAATTATATGGCTTGAAATCTCATGATTGGCACAAGATGCTCCAAGTAAGTATTTTATGTGCATAATATCTTTTTCCTTTCAAATTTGTGAGTGAATAATTATAAGCAACTAATCAACCACCTCCTCATGGGTTCAGTTCATACTACCTACTAGCATTTCTCGTAGTGCATCGAAGGACGTGAAAGATTGTATTTACAAGATGGGCGAGCTTGTGAGGTACTTTACATGATACAAAATATGATGCATATCAATGCACCATGCAAGATGTTCATATTTCTAATATGGTATACTTTTTTATTTCTAGGTATGTGAGCTCAAAGGAAATAGATCCCACCATGCTTGAGAATGCTCAAGTTATGTCAGTGGAGGTGGTTTATTTAGTGGAGGAGACATTTCCATGTTCTATTCTCACAAACCAACTATATCTGATAGTGCATTTGGTGGATGAGATTGCTATATGCAGTACTATACATGCACGATGGTTGTTCTTCCTCGAGCGCTTCATGAAGACCTTGAAGGGCTTCATGAGACAAAATGCAAGACCCGAAGGTAGCATGGCCGAGGGTTGGTTGGTACAAGAGTCACTTGTATATATTTTTGAGTTTCTTATTGATGTGGATAGCTCTCTCCCACGACTATCGAGAGATGATGAAGACCTAAGGATGACCTCTATTGTGCCTCAAGGGAAAGGACATAACAAAGTAATAGGCACGGAGTTGCTTAATAATATCGACCTCTATTGCGTGGTTAATAGTGATGTGATGAAAAGATGGGTGATAAGATACAAGGATGCAAAGGCAAGAAGATAAGAAGAAAGGGCCCTCTTTCGTACACACCACGGATCTCGTGTGCCATACCCTTAGTATCTAAGAGCACTTCCAAAGGATATTCATGTGGATTGGCTACTTGATGAAATGGAGAAAGTAGAGAAAGATGAGGGGATGCATATCACAATGGAAGAATGGGAGTATGCTAGGGGATGCATGAGCAAGGTCTGTATATAGAATGTTATGCATAAGTTAGGAGCTTTCAATAATTTAGATTGCTTATCAACCGTAGCCCATCATTGATATTGGCAAAACTTTTTTACATATTGTCTCATTCTCCTCACCTCACTTAATTCTTGTATATGTGGGCTTGCAAAAAAGCATTGATGTTTTTGTTAAAATTATGTGCTTTGGTAATCATGGGCAATGTTTGGAAAGCAGTGATGTACTCCAAAATCTCACTTTCTGTATTCTCTATTTAGCATCTAAATATGCATCGAAATACGCGTCTAATTCTCAGTGTAGACGCATAAATAAATGTGTTAATACATGCACTTGAATAGATGCGATGACAGACGCAATGTTAGACGGGCCCGTATTTTCTTAGTGTAGACGCGCTAATAGACGTGTTAATACACGTGCAGATAGATGAGCTATTAGATGCGCTGATAGACGTGCCCGTAATTTCTCTATTCAAGCAACGCCTATAGATGTGCCCGCTATTTTGCGCGTCTATCAAATGCGTCTATAGTTGCTTTGTGTTGTTGTGAACTTCAAAGAATAGAGCAACAAAGTGACTTGATCTAGTGGATAGTCACTAATTGTTAAGGGAACTTGAGCTAGTAGAACAGTACCAAGATGGGGGGCCTCCCGGGAAGTTTTAAGAGCAATCTCCCAAGGCTTACTCACGCACAGCCAATGGTGCCTTCAGTGTGCCAGGTATGCCAAGGACTATTCCTTGGTCACCGCCCTGGTCGTATGCTTGGAGGAGCTAAGGTGTGGGTGTGCGTTCACAAGCTTCGACCTGTCTATGTACGACTGACTTCTTTTGCTGTGATTTTTTTTTCTTCGCCTATTATTTTTTCTTTTTTCTTCGTCGCACGTTTTCCTGCCTACAAGCCGTTTTGCGTTTTTGCTTCTGTTGCTTCGAACTTCATTGCGCTCTTGTATGCGGTGTCCGCAATCTGATGTGTGCTGCGATTTCTTGTTTAGCCAAGCCACTAATATTCCAAATTTTAAATATATACATAAGCTTTTGTAATATCAAAAATTAGGCTCAAGCCTTATTCATCCCTGCATCACTGGAGTTGCGCCTATGCGCCCAAAATATGGTGGATCGTGCTTGCCACATGCCATCGCCCGATCACTTACTCTTCCCCTGGATTCACACGATCAATAGTAATAAAATATTTCAAGCATAAGATAACCTTGGAATTAATTACCACAATCAATCAACCTTTCGATATTATAGCAATGCGAAATCAATAAATCACAGATGAATGTGCACACATGCAACACATACAATCTCATGGTACACCTGATGCTACACATGAATAAAATCGTACGGATGGTGCACACATGCTACACATACCGTCATCACGTAAGTGGTGCACACAATGCTACACATTCATACAGTCATATATCCCGCAGTCGTATATCCAACCATGTAGGAGCACACATGCATCACTACGGAACAGCGAGCACACATGCATCAGCTAGTGCATGACAAAAAATGCTAGATCTCACTAAACTAAATACTGAAGGATTAAATTATTGGGATAATTTCAATTCTCGTAACACTATCAGACAGACTATCAGACTCGGATGAATGCATTTAGCTTCCCTGTGTCTATCCTAGACACTCAACTATTTTCGGGGTCTAGAAGCAACTGCAATAACTACCTCCCCATAGTATTGGATAATTGTCCTTATGCACTCGCCATCGGTCTCTAAAATGTGGTTATGACAATTGAGGCATAGCATGTCTTCTCTTTTCATCACGTATCTGAAAGTTAGAGGGTTCAAGCATAGTCTGGGTAGATCCCTTGAACTAATCAGCCATAACCTAATCATGGGCTACGTGAACGACAATAGCCTAGAACATATTCATCATGCATTGTGCTCCTATTTCCTGGAAGTAAAGCAATGAGATCGATTTAGAAGCGCTATATCTATTTCCCTCCTTTGGTAGTATAATACAAAGATCATCTTGTTCTCGTGAAGCCAATTCGCTCTACCTGTCGGTAGTCTAATGCTTATGTTCTCTACTTTGTTCATGAAGGGTCTGTTAGCTCTCGGTCATCGTGGGGTGTTAATCCACCCTCGACCAATCCCAAAGCTTTCCATTCTTTTGATGCTCAATCTAGAGCTTTGCCAGTGTTGAAGATGCCTTAAGCTCGTATTGCCTTGTTAGTCCTAACGTGGCTATGGTGTATTCGCAACACCCAGCTACCCGAATCATCTCAGAACCTCAAATACAAATGTCTCTCGCATTCAAGCTCCCTCGCTATACCCAGACTTAGTCATCATCAAAGATTGGCAGCTATTTACAATGGCTTATGCATATAGCAACACTTGGTGTGGCCACCTTGTTATTAATGGACTCCAACGGGAGACTCAGGGTGATCTTAAACGCTACCTTGCTTTCATGTCATCGAGTAGCTCAAGGCTGTATCATACATGTTGGACGTCCATCCCCAATGCTTGTTTAGTATGCGTCCACTTGAAACCTCATAGTGTGTGAGCACGATTGCCCACATCTCGCCACCCATTCCTTGCACTGATCTTGTACCTCCTTACTCAGTCGCTCAAGTCTCCTAAGTTTTTTGGATACATCTTTTCCATTATCTCGGGCTTCTCAGGATGGGGGCTGTCTTGGATGCTCCTACCACCTTGGGGAGTGTGGGAGCTTTTATACTTCAAAGGGTCAAGTGTCAATACCTACTCTCATTAATTGTCTAGCTGTATTATCACCACTCCTCAGTCTGCCCATATCCTTGGTTCAAATCTTCTCCATTACTCCAAAATCGTTCCCCCTTAACTTCCAGTTATTATCCATCTTCTTATTTGCACAATTAGTTGCGTGCCTTTGGTGGTCCAGTTGGTTGGGGGCATTAGAGAATCTAGTAAGAATCATCGAGTATCACTATGGATCTATAAACACTATCCATTCTCCCCTTTCGTGTACATATATCTAACGGTAAGGAGGGATATGGATTTATCATAATATAAAATTTCAAATTAGCACATTTAGTCCTCCTTTTATCCTTCCTTCCTTTCCCGAGATCTTTGGACAAAATCAACCCCTAGGGGTACTTGTAGGTCTCTTTCCATTATCCATGGAATCATCAATGTTGTCTAACAACTCCAACATATAGTCCATTGTATATTCGACATACTTCTCACTCACAGTCATGGTACATGCCTTTACTCATGGTGGTTCCATTCATCACTTAGGTGGGATATGGACTATTAGTAGTAATGCAAAATTCAAATAGGGACGTTAATTCTACCTTCTCCTTTCTGTCCCCTCCTTCGGTCTCTTGGGTAATATTGGGATCTAGGGGTATTTGTAGGTCTCCATTTGATACTCATGTTACAAACGCTATTATCTGCTGATGACTTCAGGATATAACCCAATGTATAATTAGTGGTATATCTCATGGGTATCTCTTTTAATAATTCCATACTCAGCCCTTCACAGATAAAATTCGCATGTTTAATCAAGTTATAGTGCCCTACATATAGTGGTCCCATTAGTAGTATGGAGAGCACTCTCATTTCTAATTAGTATAACTAAAAGCAACAAGCTCATGCATTTTCAAATTTTTCTTTTCATCTCCCCTTTCTCTATTTCCAATAATATTATTGCCATATAACTCCCTGCTATACCTTTTCCATAGGTAAATGTAAAATCTTAATCGTATAACTTCTACTAATGGCATGGGAGGTAACTATACCATCATGTAAACCAAATTATGCATAAGTATTTGCTTGCTCCCAATTTTTTCCACACATATGTATCTGTTATATCCTACTATCAAAGTCATAGATATGGTTGTATCGGCCCATCGTTTGCAACAAGCAAGATGTGTGTGTGTGTGTGTGTGTGTGTGTGTGTGTGTGTGTGTGTGTGTGACCAACCTACCGCATACCCACAAGTCCGACACACAATCCAAGTGAGGGTAGTAGATTGCCCACCACTATGGATTGGGTCGAACTACTGCCCATAAGAGTATGTTTTATTAGAAATTCATAGGAATTCGTGGATGTGGAGGTGTACTTACCTAATTACTTCCAAAACTTCCAAAGGTCCAAGTCGCATCCAGGGAACTCATGCTGCAAGAATCCTCTTATAAGTCTTCTACTTTTATCCCTCTTGAACCCATTCTTTTCAAAGTTCCCAATCAATTTCTTGATCTACCCAAAGGCATTGAAACACTCTTTCTCAGTATATAGTACGGGCATTACTTGAGAAAGGATTACTTTGTCGAAGAATGATATGGGTCGGTTACTATCAGCCCAGATGAACTTACATACTAGGTAGTTTAAGGACTTAGTTTTATCATATTTGTTTCACTGCTATTCCATTGCTCTTGTTGGCAACTGGAATGGACATGCTCAAAAAATTGGCTCTTACTCCTCTAGCAATGCCATCCTCTTCAATTTGTATATCCACTGTACTGTCTTTTATTTCCAGGAATTGGAGGGGGTGAATGTGGGTCGATCTCATCATTCTCTTGTACTTTGAAAAACCCTTTCGGGGAATCCACATTGATTAACATAATATCATCCATATATCTAAATGGGTGTTTGAATTTTGATAATCTCCCCCAATCCTTTTCCTTCCATAATTTCTTTATGAAGTTAAGCTCAAACCAATGTAAATACAAATTATACCATAGGAGTGAGCAAGAAATTCCCATGGGTATGCCTGAGATTTTTTTATATACTTGTTCTGCTAATCTCAGGTGCATGTTTTCCAAGAGCCACATATTGATCATAAAACACATATGTTCCGACCAAGATATCATAGTTTTGCTTCGTCTATCACTCCATGAAGCTTTTTTCCTATTCTAGTTTCAAATATCTCTTTTTCTTTCCTTTATAAGCCATGCTGATGACTTCTAATATAACTTTCTTCAACCCATAATTCCCATCCAAAGGGATCTTTTCATAACATTTACCTATATCTGCAGTGAAGACTAAGTGGATACTTTGTGGTAAATTCAATATCACCTCGTATATGGAACTGACTATCCAAAATGCACTCATTGTAATGTTGGCCTCCAATTTAATTTGCTCTTGGAGAACCCTAGATGAATTCATGATGGGATCCAAGCATGCTTGTAATGCGAAAGTAATTAATGATGCCAATTTTGAGAATATACAAAGGTGTTCATTAGTCATCCATCTGAAAGTATTTTTGTGAGCTTTGAAAGTAGCCATTAGATATGGCAAAGTATGAGAATCCAGAGTAATATTCAAGTTAAAGTTTTGAATATCTTTGACCAGTCGGCCTAAGATGCCAGGGTTATCCACTGTCGCGACATCCCCACTGGATACTCTTAATGTTGCTTGGTTGTAAATGAACTGTAAGAAAATAATACAACGTCTGTGCTCAACAGATAACAGGATCTCGTACGCAAGAGAGGAAACAAGATAGTATGGAGAATCAAAAATTTGATTACTGTAGAACTGATACAATAGATGGCGCTGCCTCCCAACTGTGCGCTCCTGTGAAAGAAGCTTCGATGGCATGCTGGAAACAGTAGAAGACAGAGGCTGGATGCTAAGGAATCAGGGTTGCCGTAGCCAATGATGAAATGGGCTTCCCGCTTGCTCTTATATCGCCACCAGTCGTAGTCGGTTAGGCTCAATTAGGTGACCGACCCAGTCCGCCCAAAACAGTCAACTGGGGGTCGGTCTCGAAATAGGCCACCGACCATACGATAGAACCGATGCGCAAAATAGAGCAACTAACCTACGGTATCTGTTCAGCCTAGAGCCATCCGAGATCATCTGATGACCAAAAATTGACTTGATAATAGGACCCTCTTTGGGATTAAAGAGGCTTGAAAATGCTCATATGCATTGGTGGTGGTAGACATCAAAAGTAGCAAGGGTAGCAAGATGCAAGGTGTCGGAAAAAAACTTATGCAAGGTGATGTAACGTAAACCTTTCTTCTCGGATCACTCCAGTTGCCTAGAGCAATCGTTGATCAAGCTTTAAGCATCATAAGAAACTCCAATGGCATGTGGTCATCACTCAGCTTTTAGATGCTATCTTACAACATAACTACATTCCAAAGCTTTTGCAATCTTTTCTGGCTCATTGCTGATTTTTAGTGTTTTGTTTTAGAGAGAGACAAAGAAATTTTGTTACACACATGTGCACAAGCATGCACGCACACACGCGTGCCCACACACACGCATGCACACACCCACCCACCCACGCACACACCCACACACATGAGTGCACACGTGTGCACGCACGCACATAACTATTTATACTTATTTTGCTCTCTCTCTATATATATGTGTGTGTGTGTGTGTGTGTGTGTAGGTGTGTGCGTGTGTGTGTTTCAACCTACATTTCTACTGCTCTTTATCCTATCTCAATCCAACCTCTTCGATACATTCAGAATCATATAACTTAAATGTCTTTGAATCTTTCATCTCATTAGTTCATTAAAACAACTCCAAATCCGATGTTTGTAATTGCAGGAATTACACCCCTAAAAATAAACTTACGGGCGCGTCTATTTACATGTCTATTTGTGCGTCTAGAGACCCGCATCTAACGGCGCGTCTATATAGCAAACAGATGCGCATATAGACACGCATATAGATGCGTAAATAGATGCTCTACTAAAAATTTTAAAAAATAGACAGACGCATCATTAAACGCTTGTATAGATGCATTTATGAACGGTCTTATAGACGCTTTTATAGACGCACAAATAGACGCTCCCCGAACAGGACGTGGTGGAAAGAGGCCCTAATGCAACAATCAAACACCATGCAAGTGGCTTTGTAACTATTGAGTCCACAAAGTTTTGGCAAAGTAGGAAGGACACACTAGTACTACCGCAACAATGTAAACAGGTACTCTGCACACATATAAAAATACTCGCTTTTAAATATTTGATACCTTCGATGCAAGGAAACATGATTGTATTTGTGTTTGAATTAGGTTGTCTATCAACCAATGGTGGATAATAATAGATGGTGGCATGTCATACCTATTATGCCATGTTCCAAAGTGATGTATAGTACATTTACTAATATGGAGCGTATGGAGGATGATCATGGCCATGGAAGTGATGATGACCGTGATACGAGAGAGGAGGATGATCATGAGATAGGAGATACAAATATTGAGGCCGTTACCCGTGAGGACGAGCCTACCATTGGTGATGCTGATTTCGATGAGCACATGAGTAGCACAAGTAGTAGTGGGTTGAATGTATTTGTAGATCTAAACACTTGTTTGGATTTTGAAGTAGATAGTTTGGCAAGGGTTGATCTCATTGAGGATGAGATTCAACCATAGCCCATCATTAATATTGGCAAAACTTTTTTACATATTGTCTCATTCTCCTCACCTCACTTAATTCTTGTATATGTGGGCTTGCAAAAAAGCATTGATGTTTTTGTTAAAATTATGTGTTTTGGTAACCATGGGCAATGTTTGGAAAGCAGTGATGTACACCAAGATCTCACTTTCTGTATTCTCTGTTTAGTGTCTAAATACGCGTCTAATTCTCAGTGTAGATGCGTAAATAGATGCGCTAATACACGTGCAAATAAACGCACTGATAAATGCAATGTTAGACGGGCCCGTATTTTCTCAGTGTAGACGTGCTAATAGACGTGTTAATACACGTGCAAATAGATGAGCTATTAGACGCGCTATTAGATGCACCCGTAATTTCTTTACTCAAGCAATGCCTAAAATCACAAAATGGCACTAAAACTTCAAATCATACATATTATTCACAACACTGAAACCTATGTGTCCTTTTTTCCAAGGTCTACCCATATGCAAGTGGTGATAAAATCTCTATTAACATAAGCTTCAATAATATTATTAGTTGGGAAGAAAACATCTATCTCTCTCATGTGTATATCAATCAAGTAAAGCAAAATACTCCCTCATAACTTCAGTGTAACCATACTATGTATCGCCCGTAGGTTCATAACCTCTTTCGTAATGTATTAGCTTTATCCCAACTATGTATACTGGATACCAAGAGTCTATTCTATATTACTAACTAAAATTACATGGAATAATGCGAAGCGGCCCCAGCCCCGGGTATATTATCATATTCCAGGGTTGTGGGAACCAGGTCTATGCCCTTCATCATTCTTTTTTGGCTATCGAAGACATATACGTGTGCTACGAGACTAATTCCTGGAGAAAACAGTACTAGTTCTCTATTGAGAAAGCACGCTACTACAGTTGCAAGCACACATATCACTTGTTATATCATCCAACGTCCAAGTCATGTTACAGTCTGTTCAATACGTAGCCCTGGACATGTTACGGAATTCTCCATCGAAGCGGTGTATCACAACATAGTGTTTCCACATGGAGCATACTACTCTACGTAACTCACTAATCCACGGCCCTGAAGCTTCCTCAAACCGTTTTTTGAGGTGCTGTCCTCTATCCACATAGGGGCTACCATTTGTGACTCTGTACTAGTCCTAACTAGAACAATGCATGATCACGATGGCCTCGTTACGTCGATAGAGTGTGTGTTTCTAAATGTGAGTACTATCGCTTCTCTACTCAGTCCGCATAATCGTTACGTATGTCGAGCAGTTGTCTTCCATAATCCTATTGGACTATCCGACTCGGATGAATGCTTTTAGCTTCCCTGTGTCTATCCGAGACACTCAGCTATTTCCGGGGTTTAGAAGCAACTGCAGTAACTACCTCCCCATAGTATTGGATAATTGTCCTTACGCACTCGCCATCGGTCTCTCCAACGTGGTTATGACAACTGAGGCGTAGCATGCCTTCTCTTTTCATCACGTATCTGAAAGTTAGAGGGTTCAAGCATAGTCTAGGTTGCTTCCTTCCAGTATCGTAGATCCCTTGAACTAATCGGCCATAACCTAATCGGGGGCTACGTGAACGACAATAGCCTCAAACATATTCATCATGCATCGTGCTCCTATTTCCTGGCGGTAAAGCAGTGAGATCGATTTAGAAGCGCCATATCTATTTCCTCCCTTTGGCAGTATAATACGAAGATCATCGTGTTCTCGGGAAGCCAGTTCGCTCTACCCATCAGTAATCTAACGTTTCTGTTCTCTACTTCGTTCGTGAAGGGTCTCTTAGCTCTTGGTTATCGTGGGGTGTTAATCGACCCTCGACCATCCCGGAGCTTTCCGTTCTTCTGACGCTCAATCTAGAGCTTTGCCAGTGTTGAACATGCCTTAGGCTCGTATTGCCTTGTTAGTCCTAACGTGGCTATGGTGTATTCGCAACACCCAGCTACCCAAATCATCTGAAAACCTCAAATACAAATGTCTCTCGCGTTCAGGCTCCCTAGCGGGTGTTTACGATGGCTTATGCATATACCAACACTTGGTGGCCACCTTGTTAATGGTCTCCAACGAGAGACTCGAGGCGATCTTAAACGCTGCCTCGCTTTCGTGCCACCGAGTAGCTCGAGGCTGTATCATCTATATCTATATCTATACTTCTATACTTCTATACTTCTATATCTATCTATACTATCTATATCTATTAAGGAGGGAGAGAGCCAACCTTGCCACATGTCATCACGAGAGGAGGTAGCCAACCTAGTGCCACGTGTCGAGCTGGGAGGGAGATCTCACGTGACACGTGTCACGATGGGAGGGTTGAAGGAAGAATGTCAACCATGAATGCAGAGGAGCCGTCAGGAGCCGTCACGCCTTCAATGCCATGAATTCGCCCACCTGCGCCTCCCATCTCCTCCAGCCTCCATTGCGCCTCTCCAGCTTCCTCCCGCTGAGCAACTCCATCTTCGGCCTCTCCAACTGTTCATCCGCCGTCCAGCTCCATCTTAGGCCTCTCCAGCTTCCCGATGCTTCTCCATATCGATCACCACCTCCAGCTATTCATCCGTCCAGCGCCATCCCATTGCTTCTCCACCTCGATCGCCACCTCCAGCTTGCTCTGTTGCTCTCCATCTTTGTCGCCACCTCCAACTCCATATTTAGACTCTCCAGTTGTTCATCTATCCAGCTCCATATCGATCACCACCTCCAACTATTCATCCGGATGCCCAGCTGCATTCTCTATCAGCTCCTGCCTGTGCAGCCTTTTGTACTTCTACCCTCCAGAAATATAACGGCCATTCTGAGCTACCAGCAGCTCCTACCTCGACCTCGAGCCGCTCCATATCTCGACCTCTAGCAATGTAAAGCCAATTCCATCGACCAGCAGCCAGCTCCAAGGACTTCACGTCCTCAGTTCACGTACACCAGTAGGCTCCAGCAAACATCCTCTGCTCCTGTGTGCAGACTTGAGGTAGACATCCTCAGCTCCACGTCTTGGTGGACGATTCCTTCAACAACCATTTGTATTGCCAGGTCGATTTGCTATGGTTTACTTTCAGTTGATCGGTCTGCTAAGCGGGTTTATTTTGCATTCCGAGACATAGTGGACGTGTTGCAATCTCTTTCTCTCTCTCTCTCTCTCTCCCCCCCCCTCTTCCACTTATCTTTCTCTTGCATTGGATCATCCCTCAAGACGGTTTTTAAGCATGTGCAGTAGAGAGAGAGAGAGAGAGAGAGAGAGAGAGAGAGAGAGATTATATGTGTGTGTGAGAGAGAGAGTGTGTGTTTGTGTGTGTGTGTGTGTGTGTGTGTGTGTGCTTTTGTGTTTTTGTGAGAGAGGGAGAGAGAGAGAGGGGGGGGGAGGTTTATAGAATTTTTGTATGTGGTTTTGAGAGAGAGAGAGAAAGAGAGGTGTAGGGGTTGATCGATGCTAGGGGAAGATGAAAGGGCATGAATATCTAAGGAAAGGAGATGAAAGAAAATGAAGATAATGGAGGAACAAAAGAAGGTAGATTTGAGCAAGCAAGGAGAGATTTTCCTGAAGGAAAAGAGGTAGTGTGCACCCTACTATAGGTCAATCAATCGCCATCGTGCAACCTTGCATGTAGACACATATGCTACACCCTCCTTTCCCTTCAACTAATTAACTGATTTTAGCATATTCCTTAAGTTAGGGTACATGCTGGCACCAATCTTACGTGCATTTTGGGAGATAGTGGCATGTGAAGTTTTGTATTTTTGTGCCTCTAGCCTCTATCTATAGCATGCATAGAAGTGTACGTGCCATTTTTAGAGAGATAGAGAGAGATTATGTGTGTATGTGCTAACACCTCTAGCTACGGGTTTTTTGTGTGTGTGTGTGTGTTGAGATGTGCATTTCGAGAGATAGTGTCGTTAGTCATTTGATAAACCCTCCCCCTCCCCCCTCCCCTCTCTCTCTCTCTCTCTCTCTCTCTCTCTAGCTATGGTTTTGTGTGTGTGTGTGTGTGTGTTGAGATACACATTTCCAGAGGCAGTGGCGTTAGTCATTTGATAAACCCCTCGCCCCCCCCCTCTCTCTCTCTCTCTCTCTCTCACATTCACAAATCTTGCATGGCACTCACATTCACACACAAATGTAAAAACATAACGTTTATAATCCTTACAAGCTATATGTATATCTAATCAATTGTGTGTGTGTGTGTGTGTGTGTATGTGTTAATACCTCTAGCTATGGGTTTTTTTTGTGTGTGTGTGTGTGTTGAGATGTGCATTTCGAGTGATAGTGTCGTTAGTCATTTGATAAACCCTCCCCCTCCCCCCTCCCCTCTCTCTCTCTCTCTCTCTCTCTCTCTCTCTCTCTCTCTCTCTCTCTCTCTCTCTCTCTCTCGCTATGGTATTTCTATGAGAGAGAGAGAGAGAGATGTACAGTTATACGAGCGCCCTTGAGCATCTATCTTCTATCTATTGCCTTCCCTTCCTTGCCTCTGTTAGCTTTGGTTTTTATGTTTCAAATGATGGTTACACATATGGTATTGTATTTTGCTCACATGTTGAAAAAATATGAGCATTACTCTTACCAAAGATAGTGAGACACTGAAACTTGGTCATGGGACACTATGAGTTCAATGCATAGATGATCCGCTCTCAATTTTAGATAGATGGAAAAGGGATGGCTTTGCTAATTAACCTTGCTTCTTGCTTTTCTAAATTATTTTCTTCCTAGGGCACATTTGTTGAGATCCATCAATTTTGTCATGGTTAGGGATGATGCATAAGTTATTTGATTAAGCTATTTTTCCCTTTGAGGAATAGATATTTATGTAGTTGGTTGAGTGGATATAGAAGATGGCAAGACAAATAGAAGAGAGGCTACATTCAATACGTTCTCATAGGAGAAGATTGTTGGATTCAACGTGGGCGGCCCGTCGTGCTTATGCTATACAAAGAACAAGGTCTAAAACACAAGGTGCTAGAAGCATGAGGGTGGCTGTGGAATCTATGGGTGTAGAAGTAGGAGTTTGTAGTCAACATAATCAGATACATGGATACAGTAATGTAGCGTGCATTGTGGCTGAAAATACAATGGACCTCAATACAAGTTTCAATAACAGTAGGTAGAGTGCATCAACATGCTTCAGTGATAAGTACACCTACTCAAATGGATTCAACGCGGGCGGCCCATCGTAGTTATGCTATACAAAGAACAAGGTCGAAAACACAAGGAGTTAGAAGCGTGAGGGTGGCTGTGGAATCTATGGATGTAGAAGACGGCCTTCGCAGACAACAGGACCAAATGTATGGGCATAGTAATGTAGTGTGCATTGCTAAAAATACAATGGACGTCAATACTTTACCAACTGTAGATAATGAGCATGAACATGCTCCAGTAATAGGTACAACTACTCAAATGGATTCAACGCGGGTGGCCCGTTGCATTTATGCTATACAAAGAACAAGGTCGAGAACACAAGTTGCTAGAAGCGTGAGGGTGGCAATGGAATCTATGGATGTAGAAGTTGGCCTATGCAGAGAACAGAATCAAATGCATGGGCACAGTAATGTAGCATGCACTGCTGAAAATACAATGGACCTCCATACTTCACCAATAGTATGTAATGAGCATGAACCTGCTCCAGTAGTATGTACAACTACTCAAATGGATGCAACCAGGGATGCTACTCATTTAAGAGCCCGAAGGCGTGTTGTTCACAACAGGGCTATGATTTTGGGTGCAGGGGGGAGCCTCTCTATCTTGCATACTTTTCCGTTAAGGGAAAATGTAGAGCATCCATCTTTGTATCCACTGGTCTTCAATGCTCCTTCTGTTCATGCACTCGGATCCATGGATCATACATGCAGCTTTTGCCAGGCTCAACTGTGGAAACAAGAGACGTGAATGCATATGCATCAAGTTGTGGACAAGCACTGTTGCAAAGTTGGTCGTGTGTCATTGTTGCTGTTAGAAGAACCACCAGAGATTTTGAGAGTTCTACTGCACGGACATGATGCTAGAAGCAGACTGTTTAAGAAAAACATCAGGGCTTATAATAGTGCCATGGCATTTGTTTCATTGGGAGCCCATGTTGATCAATTGTTCCGTGGGAATGGGGGTATACAAAACTTTCGGGTCCATGGTAGTGTGTATCATCGGGTTGGAAATTTGTTGCCCGATGAGGCTAGGCAAGAGATGCCACGTTTTGCACAGTTGTACATGTATGACACTGATCATGAACTAGAACACCGTTTACATGGGATGCCTGGTTTGGATCCAGGCATTTTGGAGTTGTTGCAGAGGATGATGCATGAGTGCAATCCATATGCCAGTGCATTGATGGCTATTGGGCAAGTGCTAAGAACAAATCCACATACAAACCTGAGGATGGTTATTTGTGAGAGCCGCTCCAGCTCAAGGCAGTACTTGGCTCCTATGGCTAGCGAGGTTGCTGCAATCATGCCAGGACAAGGGGTTTTAGGACTGTTCGTGATTCAAGGTTTCTAATGAATCTCCACATCCATAATCCTTTGGATGGACGAGTCCATTTGGGATATTACGCTGTCCTGGCTTGCTGGCTTCATAGGGATGATGGACCACAGACCATCAGTGTTCGCTGGCGGGGATACTATGAATGTGTGGGGACACGAATTTTCTATCGAGGGCAAAATGGGGGCTACACGTACACCTATGTGAGCATTGTTGACAGCCCTTTGCATCTGAGTAAGTACTCTAAAGAATGAGTTGGGTTTTACCAACATACATGTATAAAAGTTTTATGGCTCAATAATTATAGTTCCTCAATTATCTTTCTATGTGATGCTGGTCCAGATACGATTGCTGGTACTCCGTTGTATGTTCATAGCCGTGGTGGACGCGGTGGACGTGGTGGACGTGGAGTGAATGGCCGTCGCAAGCTTTTTCGTGCAGTACATGGCCGCAGACTTTTCCCTTAGGGATGTTTGTGTGTCTATTGTAGATTTTTTATGTTCAGTTATGACTTTATTTGCGGCTGTGTATTTGGATATATCAATCAGTTCTTTGATGTAGCTATTGCATGTTTAGACATGTGACTGCACTTTTGGATGTGATATTTTGAAGTTCTCTGTCATACAGAATTTTTTTTTGGACATGGCGGATGTGGAGTACATGGTTGACGCAAGCTTTTCCCTATAGTACATGGCTGCAGACTTTTCCCTTCAGGGATGTTTGTGTGTCTATTGTAGATTTTGTATGTTCAGTTATGACGTTGTATGCAGATGTGTATTTGGACATATCAATGAGTTCTCTAGTTTTACTTTCGGATGTAATATTTTGAAGTACTATGTCATAGGCTTTTTTTTTTGTTAGAATATGTTGCTGGTTTCAGACATTTTAGCATCTTGAGACCCGACGGAGCCGGTCGCTAGCCCATCGTAGACGGGTCAAGTTACTCGTACCTATTGAACGTCCATCCCCAATGCTTGTATAGTATGCGTCCACTTGAATCCTCGCACAAGTGTCTAGGTCTCACCACCCATTCCTCCCGCTAAGCTTGTACCTCCTTACTGAGTCGCGCTCAAGTCTCCTGAGTTTTTTGGATACAGCTTTTCCGCTATCTCGGGCTTCTCAGGAAGGGGGCTGCCTTGGATGCTCCTACCACCTCGGGGAGTGCGGGAGCCCTTGTACTTCAAAGGGTCAAGTGTCAATACCGACTCTCATTAACTGTCTGGCTGTATTATCGCCGCTCCTTAGTCTGCCCATATCCTCGGTTCAAATCTTCTCCATTACTCCAAAATCGTTCCCCCTTAGCTTCCAATTATTATCCATCTTATTTGCACAGTTTGTTGGGGATCTTTGGTGGTCCAGTTGGTTGGGGGCATTAGCGGATCTAGTAAGAATCACCAAGTATCACTATCCTGAGTTGGATCCAATAGATACTATCCATTCTCCCTTTCGTGTACATATATCTAACGGTAAGGAGGGATATGGATTTATCATAATATAAAATTTCAAATTAGGACATTTAGTCCTCCTTTTATCCTTCCTTCCTTTCCTTGGATCCTTTGGACAAAATCAATCCCTAGAGGTACTTGTAGGTCTCTTTCCATTATCCATGGAATCATCAATGTTGTCTAACGACTCCAACTTATAGTCCATTGTATATTCGACATACTTCTCACTTATAGTCATGGTACATACCTTTACTCATGGTGGTTCCATTCATCACTTAGGTGGGATATGGACTATTAGTAACGCAAAATTCAAATAGGGACGTTAATTCCTACCTTCTCCTTTTCGTCCCCTCCTTGGGTCTCTTAGGGTAATATTGGGATCTAGGGGTATTCGTAGGTCTCCATTTGATACTCATGTTACAAATGCTATTATCTAACGACTTCAGGATATCACCCAATGTATAATCAGTGGTATATATCATGGGTATCTCTTTTAATAATTCCATACTCAACCCTTCACGGATAAAATTCGCATGTTTAATCAAGGTATAATCCCCTACATATAGTGGTCCCATTAGTAGTATGGAGAGCACTCTCATTTCTAATTAGTATAACTAAAAGCAACGAGCTCATGCATTTTTAAATTTTTCTTTTCATCTCCCCTTTCTCTATTTCCAATAATATTATTGCCATATAACTCCGTACTATACCTTTTCCATAGGTAAATGTAAAATCTTAATCGTATAACTTCTACTAATGGCATGGGAGGTAACTATACCATCATGTAAACCATACCAGATTATGCATAAGTATTCGCTTACTCCTAGTTTTTTCCACACATATGTATCTGTTATATCCTACTATCAAAGTCATAGATATGGTTGTATTGGCCCATCCTTCGCAAGGAGGATGTGTGTGTGTGTGTGTGTGTGACCCACCTACCACATACCCGCAGGTCCGACACACAATCCAAGTGAGGGTAGTAGACCGCCCATCACTATGGATTGAGTCGGACTACTTCCCACCATAAGATTACATTTTATTAGAAATTTCTAGGAATTGGTGGATGTGGAGGTGTACTTACCTAACCACTTCCTTAACTTCCAAAGGTCCAGGTCGCATCCAGGGAACTCATGCTGCAAGAATCCTCTTATAAGTCTTCTACTTTTATCCCTCTTGAACCCATTCTTTTCAAAGTTCCCGATCAATGCCTTGATCTACCCAAAGGTATTGAAATCCTCTTTCTCAATATATAGTACAGGCATTACTTGGGAAAGGATTACTTTCTCAGAGAATGATATGGGTCGGTTACTATCAACCAAGATGAACTTACATACTGGGTAGTTTAAGGACTCAGTTTTATCATATTTGTTCATCGTGACTGCTATTCCATTGCTCTTGTTGGCAACTATAATGGACATGCTCAAAAAATTGGCTCTTACTCCTCTAGCAATGCCATCCTCTCCTATTTGTCACTGTACTATCTTTTATTTCCAGGAATTAGAGGGGGCGATCTCATCATTCTCTTGTACTTTGAAAAACCCTTTTGGGGAATCCACATTGATTAACAATATATCATCCATATATCTAAATGGATGTTTGAATTTTTATAATCTCCCCCAATCCTTTTCCTTCCACAATTTCTTTATGAAGTTAAGCTCAAACCAATGTAAATACAAATTACACCATAGGAGTGAGCAAGAAAATCCCATGGGTATGCCTGAGATTTTTTTATATACTTGTTCTGCTAATCTCAGGTGCATTTTTTCCAAGAGCCACATATTGATCATAATACACTCATGTTCTGACCAAGATATCATAGTTTTGCTTCGTCTATCACTCCATGAAGCTTTTTTCCTATTCTAGTTTAAATTCAGATATCTCTTTTTCTTTCCTTTATAAGCCATGCTGATGACTTCTGATATAACTTTCTTCAACCCATAATTCCTATCCAAAGGGATATTTTCATAACATTTACCTATATCTATAGTGAAGACTGAGTGGATACTTTGTGGTGTGGTAAATTCAATTTCACCTCGTATATGGAATTGACTATCCAAAATGCACTCACTGTAATGTTGGCCTCCAATTTAATTTGCTCTTGGACATCCCTAGATGAATTCATGATGGGATCCAAGCATGCTTGTAATGCGAGAGTAGTTGATGATGCCAATTCCGAGAATATATAAAGGTGTGCATTAGTAATCCATCTAAAAGTATTTTTGTGAGCTTTGAAAGTAGCCATTAGATATGGCAAAGTATGAGAATCCAGAGTAATATTCAAGTTAAAGTTTTGAATATATTTGACCAGTCGGTCTAAGATGTCTCGGTTATCCACTCTCGCGACGTCCCCACTGGATACCCTTAATGTTACTTGGTCGTAAATGAAGTTCTTACAAATATATGCTGGAGTCGAATTTGACTTATTTGTAGATGTAATAAGGAGGGATATTGTTAGTCTCCTCATTTCCTTCATTATAGATGGTGTCTTTAAGGGATCCCGACTTCCCACAATGTTTAGTTTCTTTTTCTCCGCTAGTCTTTCCAAATAGTTACTGCAAAATAATCCAAACTCCCTCTCCATTGGGTTCAATATTTCCAACAACTCATCAGAACTTAGTGTGATTACTTGGTTCCATATCATATATAATGCATTTAGTGTCCCATCAACGCTCAACTATTTTCTAGGGATATGTCCTAATCCCTTCCCCAAATATTCCTTTAATGTGTTATCAATCACAATTTCATTGTCAATGGTACACACATGTCCCCATTCTCTTTTAATGCATTTTCTAAAAGTACTATTTTCACACTGACACATAAGCTCTAACCCATCTTTGAATACTGTCCTAGGTCTACAAAGTAAAGATGCTAAATTACCAGAGAACTTCCAAGCAATGTTAATATATTTTATGGAGTCAATCACATTATCCATCTTGTGGTGATAGAGAACATCTATAAAAAGTTTTTTAATTGAAAACATTTCAAGTAGGGGGTTATCAAATAATACATGTATGAAAATGCTAGATTCCTTTTCTTTACTCATAGCAGAATTTTCCTGTTATGTGGCCATAGCACAATACTTCTCAACCAAACCTCACATAGCTGCCATCAATTAATCCTTGTCATCATATAGCAGATGTTGTATAGGAAGATTCTTCTTCTTTGTATCAGTGTATGACATGGTTTTACCCCCTCTCAAGATCTTTGATGGCCGTACCTCGGATTCCGAGCTATCCAAATGCACTGAACTCTCCGCAAGGGGTTGCCATTCAATCATCTTACTGGAATAATGGTCTCTAAGTGAGTAGTATGATGTGCATCCCCATCCCCTCATATATCCCATGCATCTTGTTGATCTCTCTCTAGCTCAAGATCCATATGCTCTAGCGGGTAGTGTCTCCGAGGACCGTAGCATGAGTTCCCCGTATGACATTACTCCTAGTGATGGCTGGGGTAACAAAGGAGCAAGGGGGTTCTTCTCCAGATTCTTCACAGCTAATAAAACTAGCTCCCTCATGTAGTGAAATGTGAGAGAAGCCTTGCAGAATATAACCATATCACTAGCCTTCATACATCAAGAAATCAAAACAATTAGTAACTTCATTTTCTTGTGTTAAGTGTGCTAAAGTGCATCAGTAAATGGCAATACATCATACACGCCTTCATGAATAAAAGGAAGGAGTTGAAGGCAGCTTTTAATGGCCTATTTGGAAAGAATGTCAGTAAATTGTGCAGCATATACCAAAACCCATGGTCATACCATAATGGCTATGCTCTGCAATCCATCTTTTCCTCCAAACATCTGCACTTGGTATAAGGTCTCCCAACATTGAAGATATCATTCAAGTACTTAGGAGTCCTCCTTTCTGTTTCTAAAATCCAGCTCTTACACCTCCCAAAAACACCCATGGGGGAAGGGCATCTGCCTATAGCAAATTATGACATGGGGCAGAAGTTGAAAGAGGGTGGTTATGTGTGATGCTAATATTGAAGCTCTGTGCCTTGTTGAGAGTTCACGCTCAACATCATGTGATCATGTGTGCATAGCACCATCACGTGATCATATGTGCATAGCACTAACCCAATAGAGTGCTATAAAGGAAAGGGTTAGATCCCCTAACCCTAACCCTAAATGGGTTTGTATATATTCTATTTTTTCACTTAAATCTAGTGTACAGTTAGTCATTTGTGGTGTGCTCTCTAGCTATGCCCTCTCTCCTCATCTTCACTCTTCTCCTCTCCCCTCTTCATATTTTGTCATGGTATCAGAGCCAGCACTACTACACACGGATCCTATTGCGACGTTTACGTACCGATGTTTAGCGCGCACGGGGCGCTAATCATCGGTATGAAAAGCACGTCCCATAAAGCGTTGCTATATAGCGACGTTAAGCAAACGTCGCTATATAGCGACTTTTAAGTGTCGCTATATTCTCTAACTCCACCCCTCACCACTCTCTAACACTCTCTCTCTTTATACCCCACTCATGCCCATGCCCTGTGTTGTCCTGTCTGGGTGTCTGCCATCCCTTGGTGCTCTTGCCACTCGTGCCTCATCGTATTAGGCACTTCGCTATATAGCGACACTAAGATACTATTTTATAGCGACATTTTCCATAGATGTTTTTTACACATATAGGCCTTAAAAGTTAGTTTTTTCCAATGACAAATTTTTTTAAATTTTCATACATGTTTGATCTCCTAGAGAATAAAAATACGAGAGCATGTACATGTTTGATCCTTTGAAAGAATAAAAGTACAAGAGCATGTACATCAAGTTCGAAGCTCATATATTCATGTCTATGTTTGAGACTTGGCTTCATCAAGTCTAGTGTGCCAAACAAGTCTATCTCTAACTCTATACTGAGTTAATCTCCTATATCATCATCGTACGTTCACCATAGACTTGATTATCTTCTTCAATAAAGTCGGGTGATTCTTGATGATCATCACCTTCTTCCTCAATATCGTGATCTCCATCTTCCTCCCATATGATGTCATTATGCACATCTTCCTCTTGGCTCATATTGTGATCTTCATCTTCTTCTCTAAATCCATCTGGATCAATTGGATCCGGCATTGGTAGTGGCATCTCCATATCCACATGATCTCTATCTTCATATCCACATTGGTAGTGTGAAGGTATATGCACACCACCCTCCTCATCCTGTCTCAAGATTTCGTGTCGTGTACGCATGCAATATTAATCACGAACTCAAATAGCAATGACTTTTCGATGATCCATCACCATGTGCACCACCAACGGTGGGTATTGGTTTGGGCTCCTCCCCATACATCCTCAAGTGGTGCATGACAATATGGCGTTGATGTCATACTTCTCGCTTGCAATGAGTGCAATGACAATGCAACCTCTCTATAAGCCACTCTGCACTCCCGAGCATTGGCGCATCATCTGACAAGCTTTCACTCATCCCTTCCATCTACACACCTCTAAAGTCACAACACAAAATGCAAGGAAATCCATTAAGATCAATAGCCACCCATGAGCTCCTTCCCTCTCTTCTTAGATCAAGTGCCTTGAATTGACACTTTTAAGATATAAGTGTCGCTATATAGCGACACTTAGGGTAAAAGGTCGCTATATAGCCACTTTTAGGGTTTAGGGTCGCTATATAGCGACTTTTAGGGTTAAAGGTCGCTATATAGTGACTTTTAGGGTTTGGGTTTAGGGTTTAGGGTTTAGTGTTAAAGGTCGCTATATAGCGACTCTTTAGTGTCGCTATAGAGTGATGCTGTGGGTTAAAATCGAAACCCGTCGCGATGCGCGGCGCTTTCTTTAGCACTCTCTAATCTCTATTGTAAGTAAAGCAATCTCTTCTCCCACCTATTTCCGATGACCTCCCACTCTATTCTCCACTCCTCACCACTACTCACCCCTCTCCTAGCTCTTGTGCTCCCCCTCCACCCTTCTCCCTCTTTGGTTTCTTGAAAGGAAGTTTTTGAAGAGGTGAGTCTCTTTGAACAATGTAGGTAGGTTTTTTGTGAGATTTCGTTTTGTGAGTGCTTCTCCTGGTATTGCTAAAGCTGCTTACTAGTTTTCATGCTTCATTACTAGTTTTCATGCTTGATTTCAAAGGATTGAAACAAAAAACAAGATTTCAAGAAAGAAAGAAGACTCCTCTCTTTTGTAGGGCCAGTCCACAAAACACCGAGCGGGATGTACTATTCTAGGTAAGTGCTTTCTCTTTTTTCCATTTGTTATTCTTTTTTATTTGCATTGGCCTGCAGCTAGCGCTTAAGGGCCTGCAACTAGCGCCTTAAGCGCTAGCTGCAGTGATGGGCGTAGGAACCCTCTCTTCCCCTCTCTTCCCTCTTCTTTCCCTCTTCTCTCCTCTTCTTTCCCACCTCTCCTTCTCCTTCTCCTTCAATCTTTCAATCTCTTTCCCCCTCTTTTTTCCTCTTTTGTTTCCCTCTTCTTCTCCTCTTTCCCCCCCTCTTTTCCCTCTTTCATGCTCATGCTCTTATGCTCATGCATAAGCATAAGCATAAGCATGAGCATAAAAGAAGGAGACATATGCTCATGCATAAGCATGAGCATATGTCTCTTTTTCCCTCTTTCCTTTTCCTCTTCTTCTCTCTTTCTTTCCCTCTTTCCCCTTTTCCAATCTCTCTTTCCTTTCCCTCTTCTTCTCTCTTCTCCTCTTTCCCCTTCTCTTTTCCCTCTTTCATGCTCATGCTCTTATGCTCATGCATAAGCATGAGCATATGCTTATGCTTATGCATAAGACTCCTCTTATGCATAAGCATAAGAGAAGGAGACATATGCTCATGCTCATGCTCTTTTCCCTCTTTCATGCTCATGCTCTTTTCCCTCTTTCATGCTCATGCTCTTATGCTCATGCATAAGCATATGCTTATGCATATGCATAAGAGGAGTCTTATGCATAAGCATAAGCATAAGCATAAGAAAAGAAGACATATGCTCATGCTTATGCTTATGCATGAGCATAAGAGAAGGAGACATATGCTCATGCATGAGCATATGTCTCTTTTTCCCTCTTTACTTTCCCTCTTCTTCTCTCTTCCTCTCTTTTCCCCCCTCTTTTCCCTCTTTCATGCTCATTCTCTTATGCTCATGCATACGCATAAGCATGAGCATAATGCTTATGCTTATGCTTATGCATGCATAAGCATAAGCATAAGCATAAGAGAAGGAGACAAATACTCATGCTTATGCTTATGCATGAGCATAAGGGAAGGAGACATATGCTCATGCATGAGCATATGTCTCTTTTTCCCTCTTTAATTTCCCTCTTCTTCTCTCTTTCTTTCCCTCTTTCCCCCTTTCCAATCTCTCTTTCCGTTCCCTCTTCTTCTCTCTTCTCCTCTTTTCCACCCTCTTTTCCCTCTTTCATGCTCATGTTCTTATGCTCATGCATAAGCATAAGCATAAGCATGAGCATATGTCTCCTTCTCTTATGCTTATGCTTATGCATATGCATAAGAGGAGTCTTATGCATATGCATAAGCATAAGCATAAGAGAAGGAGACATATGCTCATGCTTATGCTTATGCATGAGCATAAGAGAAGTAGACATATGCTCATGCATAAGCATGAGCATATGTCTCTTTTTCCCTCTTTACTTTCCCTCTTCTTCTCTCTTTCTTTCCCTCTTCTTCTCTCTTTCTTTCCCTCTTTCCCCCTTTCCAATCTCTCTTTCCGTTCCCTCTTCTTCTCTCCTCTTATGCATAAGCATAAGCATAAGCATAAGAGAAGAAGACATATGCTCATGCTTATGCTCATGCATGAGCATATGTCTCTTTTTCCCTCTTTACTTTCCCTCTTCTTCTCTCTTCCTCTCTTTTTCCCCCTCTTTTCCCTCTTTCATGCTCCTCTTATGCTCATGCATACGCATAAAAGCATAAGCATAAGCATAAGCATAAGAGAAGGAGACATATGCTCATGCTTATGCGTATGCATAAGCATAAGCATAAGCATAAGAGAAGGAGACATATGCTCATGCTTATGCGTATGCATGAGCATAAGAGAAGGAGACATATGCTCATGCATGAGCATAAGCATGAGCATATGTCTTCTTCTCTTATGCTTATGCTTATGCTTATGTCTCTTTTTCCCTCTTTACTTTCCCTCTTCTTCTCTCTTTCTTTCCCTCTTTCCCCCTTTCCAATCTCTCTTTCCGTTCCCTCTTCTTCTCTCTTCTCCTCTTTTCCACCCTCTTTTCCCTCTTTCATGCTCATGTTCTTATGCTCATGCATAAGCATAAGCATATGTCTCTTTTTCTCTCTTTCCCTCTTCTTTCCATCTTCTTCCCTCTTCTTTCCCTCTTTCCTTTCCCTCCTCTTATGTAACTCTAACTCTCGTAAATTGGATCCACAGCAAGCTGCGATGGGTCATTCTCCTACAGATGCAGAGACACGACACGCATTTCGCATAGGAACAAAACCGTGGTTTATTGAGCAAGAGGCAATGGGAGTGATGGTCGATTGGGCTGAGGTGGTTGCTCGCACGATATAAGTCTACTCCTACTTGTAATCTCACTTTTTAAATTGTTTTATTCTTTAAGTTCCAATCTAATTTTCAATTTATATGGTTCACTCTTAGGGTGCAAGCTCTAGCGTCCCATCACCGGAGGCGAGCGATCAGTAGGGCCAGGGATCAGGCCAACAAGACGAGGATCAGGGAGAAGACGCAGCTCAAGAGGACCAAGGATCAGGCCAACAAGATGAGGAGGAGGACGAGGACGACGAGGATGATTCGAATGAGTAGTAGTAGTAGTAGTAGTAGTAGCAGTTTGCATATACTTCGCCATGTATGTCATTTTGTATATCCACTCATTTGAGCAATTTTGTATCACCCTTTTCGAAAGGGTAATTTTGTAACAAACAATGTTGTATGTGTTTGACATGTATATCCTTTTGTTGCTCGATCATTTCATTTGAGCGATTTTGTATCACCCTTTTCGCAAAGGAAATTTTGTAATTAAAAACTTTTTTTTGTAATTTTAAAAAAAAAGCATTAGTGGGGCAAAACAGGGCTTGCTATGGCCCTGTTAGGCCCCACTAATGCTTTTTTTTTACTTCTGTTAATCGTCGCTATATAGTGACGTTTACCAGTGTCGCTATATAGCAACGATTAGTAGTGTCGCTATATAGCGACGTTTAACAACGTCACTATATAGCGACGCTTTATAGCGACGGTTCTTTTCCGATGCTTTTAGTGACTTTTATAACGACGTTTGCACCCGTGAAAAAAAAATTAATGTAAAAAGCGTCGGTATTTTCATTGGAAAAGGGCCTATGCCTTGTAGTGCAGGTTGCCTTTCGCTAAGGCATTGTGATCCTTGAGAGTGCGAGACAGATTGTGAGATTGAGAGTTCTCTTGAGTGTTCTCCGTGAGAGTCCACTTCTGGTAAGATACCACCTTCCATTTCTTTGATAGAAATTTTTGTCATATAATTCCATCCATTGGAAGAAGATTTATGTTCATCTCCTTTGAGAGTTCTTTGAGAGATTATGTGAGAGAGAGAGAGTTTATGAGGGATTGAAGTCTTCATTGAGAGAGAGAGAACTTAAATCTCTTCCTGCTATAGTCGACAGAGAAAGATTTATTAGAGAAAGAGAGTCCATAGTGCAGGTAGCTGACAGAGGTAGCTCTCCATTGGCATAGTCTTAGCTATTGCTCCATGAGCTTGCTTCGATCTTTTCCAGTGTCCTTGTTGCTTTCATTTGATCCATGATATAAGTTTTCAATGATCATTAGCTATGGTAGTCGACTAATGTAATTGCAGAGTAGAAGATAGTTCTCCGTAAGCTAGTGAACGAGCTCATTGAGCTTGCCTCCATGGTTCTGCACTCAGAGTTTTGGCAATAAGCTATGTGCTCTAAATGAACTCGCTAATCTAGCAACCTGTGCTCTAAGGCTCACGTCCACCAACCAAGATTCCGCCAACCTCTACGATCTTCATTATATAGGCGATTTTGCAGCTCAACACTTCGCAGCCGGGTACTCGAAAATTGCTGCTCCGAGCAGCCGCTCGTTTAGCAGCTATGCCACAATAGCAAGGCTCCTATACCACTATGACTAGCAACCACTGATGGACAGGCTCCAGCGACTAGCAGCCTCAACTTCACATAGCTCGTTCTCGTAGATGCAACGCCTCCAAAGGCTCTAGTGAGCTTCTTGCAATCAGCAGCCACCCGCAGCACTAGCTAGCTCCAAGGTGCTCCATCAACTACAGCTTCAATGGGGACCTCTTTGCCCATAGCACCTACTCTGATGACGCTCTACAACGCCTCCTAAGGGCCATCGACGGCCGCTCGAAACTCAGCAAGCTCGTTGCAGCTTGTGAGCTCCAAAGCTCCAACCACAAGGGCTGCGCCCCCAATGGATTGCTCCTGGGACTCGACACCCTACGACCTTCCAAAGCCTGAGGCCCCTGCACCTTCACGATCTCTTGCACGCAAGTGCTCTCCATCAACCCACGACGGTTGAGACAGCCTCCACACAGTGAAGCCTCCAAAGCTCCAAGCATTGTGACTCCAACTACATCAGACCGCCTCCTTCATCGGCCTCCTTCTACATCAGCAGCTCTCGACGTGCAATGTCCACAACAACCTAGCCTCTAAGAACCTCCAAAGGTAAGGCCACCCAACAACCGACTCTGCATAACTATCAAGACCAATGGGCTCTGAGAGCTCCCATCAACACTCCAGCGACTAGCACCCAGTAGCAAAAAGAACCGCTTAGCCTCCCTACAGATGACTAGCACGAACGGAATCTTGTGAAGATTTTGACGCATCTTGTTAAGATTCCATCGGGCTCCCACATGGAGTCTTATCCACTCACCATGTCATCAGGCACCCCTATCTGGCCACTCTAAGTGACATGTCAACAACCCCGTGAGACTGCCATGTCATCAACCTATTTGCCAGCCGATTACCACGTATCAGTCAAAGTCAACCTGCCACATTAGTAGGCCACGTTAACAGGCCACATCACCCTACCAACTCATTAGCCACATCATCATAACCACGTCAACTACCATGTCACCTGCCATGTCATCATTACCATGTCATCTACTGACATCATCATTTGTGCCACCTCAGCTGTCAAGTCAACACTGACCCCTATAGGCACAGTTACCTCTCCACAGTCACTACATGTGACCACTCTTGCCACCTCAGCATAGGGCTCTATTGGCACACCTCTTGCTAGGCACAGTGCCACATCATCACTACATGTGACCCACAATGACACATCATCATTGAGCACCATTTGCACTCCTTTTGCCCCTCCACCTAGATCAAGTCATATCTCTTGATCCAAGAAGAATTTGAGGGCGCTCCAAAAAGAAAAGTCGCTCGTTTTTTCGTGCTATATGCGCTTGTCACATCATGCACACATTTTGACACAAGTTACACTCACATTTGAGCCTCGCAACAACACAAAACCACTTCCTTCATGCACATTTGCCTCTACATCGACACATCTGACCCAGCACTTAAAAAGAACAAAAGAAAAGGAATTATTTGATGTTCTTTCATCGATCAACGGTTGGTATAGATCTAGATTAGAGTAGACTAGATCACCATAGAGGAGACGCTTTGAATTTTCCCAAGTTGCCAATCTAAGCCATGCTCAAAATTCTCGACTAGTACCTACTCAGTCCATATGCTCACATACGATTTCACATCATTACATAACCTGAAACCTTACGTTCATCAGTTCAGTGAGCAGACTTCAGAGAGTACAGAGGCATTGCAAATTGTTTCAGTGGGCAGATAGCACTTGATTTCACACACACATGCCACCATTGTAAAGCCTATTCGGCTATCTCACGGCTTTGTGCACATCATTGCAGCCTTGTAAAGCCTCTTGGCTATTCCTAGCATCATTGCTACAAGCCTTGTAATACAGATCTGATTTTAAATATTGTAGTTCTATCTTCACCGACGGTTCAGAGATTTCACTTGGCATAGTGAGTGTATTTGCAGTTGATTCATATAGAGATTTTCACGACACTTTTGAGTACATTTCTTGCACCATGTCTACGACTAGCAACCTCAATTTAGAGGCATCTACTAAGTTAGACAACTCCAATTATGGTACATGGAAATACCGAATGGAGACCATTCTTGTACTTCAGGACAAATGGGAGTATGTCGATGGGTCTACACCTAGACCATTGGCCGATCCAACCACAAGTAGCTCTACTCCATCTGTTGTCACAGCACCAGCAACGGGATCTACAATAGGATCTACAGCTACACAAACAGTTTCCACACCTGTAGCAGATCCTGCCATTGCCCGAGCTCAAGCAGAATGGGATAAGAGACAAGTACGCCTATCATCTGATCAAGCAGAATGTGCAAGATGTCATGCTAGGACAGCTCAACACAGTCAAGACATCGAAAGAAGCATGGGATATGTTCGCAGATCTCTATGAGTCCAAGAACACATCCAAGATTCTCACCCTGAGAAACCAAATCAACCAGAGTTTCCGCAACAGCAGTGAAACCGGTCATGTTTATGTACTCCGCATAAAAGACTACAACAATCAACTTGTAGGAGCAGGAGAAACCATGAACCCCACAGAAATGGTTCAAGTCATTCTGAATGGACTTGGAGAGGGATACGAGAATCTACTCCAGTATATTGCCATCCATGGCAAATTCTGACACTGGAAGAACTTTAGTCAGTCCTACTTGGTGAAGAACTCAGGACTCAAGCTATTCAAGCACGTAAAGGTCATTCTAATGATCAAGCATTCACAGCTTCAGACAGAAGCAGAGGCAGAGGTAGAGGTAGAGGTAGATCGTATCAGAAAAGTGGTCATCATCAACAAAATCAAAGTCATCTCATCAACATCAGCATCAGCATCATCCTCACAACAGCATCAGAATCAGCGAAGAGAAAATCATTCCAACCGAGGAAGATTTCAAGGATGTGGGAATGCATCCACCAATGTGTCAAACATCCAGTGCAAACTACTATCACAAGTTTGGACACTATGAAAGAGATTGCCATAAGAAGCAATACGACCAAGGCGATCAATCCAGCAGTAATCGAGGGAATTTTTGACGCAGAGGAAATCATCGTGGTGGACATTCTAGTCACAGTCATTTTGCAAATGAACATGGGAATATGTTTCTTGCAAAATTCAAAGCCATGGTAGAAAACCAGACAGGCAGAAAGATCAAGGTCATGAGATCAGATAGAGGAGGTGAATACATGTCTTCAGCATTCATGAACTCTTGCAGAAATCACGACATTCGAAGACAATTCACATGTGTAGATACTCCTCAGCAGAATGCAAGAGCTGAAAGGAAGAATGGGACTTTAGCAAACAATGCTAGAGCAATACTTAGTGAGAAGCATCTTCCGAATCAGTATTGGGCAGAAGCAATAGCTATAGCAAACTACTTGCTTAATCGGCTTCCTACCGAACTGATACAAGGTATGACTCCTTATAAAGCATTCACTGGACACAAGCCACACATTGGGCATCTCCGCATATTTGGTTGCATAGCATATGCCCACATACATGATGATCATCGTAGGAAATTGGATGCGAAGTCATGCAAATGCATCATGGTTGGCTACAGTGAAGAAAGCAAAGCATACAAATTGTATGATCCCATCAACCGCAAGGTCATTATCTTCATGGATGTAATCTTTGATGAGGAATCAGAATGGAAAACCTCACCCACACAGGAGATCGAAGCATCGACTTCACAGTCATCTACAAAACAGGTTGATGAAGAAGAGCAAGAATTGCCAGGAATGCCCCAAGTAGAGCCACAACAGCTCAGACGGTCTACTAGGGAAAGCAGACCTCCAGCCAGATTGACATATGCTCAGAAAGGCAAAGCAATTCAGGTGGAAACCACCAACTATGCTCTTATGACTACCATCATGGCTACAGAAGAGCCAGTGTACTTCGAAGATGCAATAGACAAGCCAGAATGGCAAACTGCTATGAATGAAGAAATGGATGCTTTGTATAAGAATAATACTTGGGAATTATGCGACCTTCTACTAGGAAAGAAGACCATACCAAACAAATGGGTACACAAAGTGAAGTACATTCCAGATGAAAGTATTCAAAGATACAAAGCCAGATTAGTTGCAAAAGGATTTGAAAAAAAAATATGGTCAAGATTATGATGAGACTTATGCTCCAGTAGCAAAGATGGATTCCATTTGGTTCCTGATATCACTAGCAACACTCAGCAGATGGAATGTGTACCAGCTCGATGTCAAGATTGCATTTCTCAATGGTTATCTAGACGAGGAAGTCTACATGCAAGAACCAGCAGGTTATGTTGAACTAGGAAAGGAGAATAAGGTTTGCCATCTCAAGAAAAGTCTCGATGGCTTAAAGCAAGCACCCAGAAGTTGGTACAGCAGAATTGACAAGTATTTTGCTGATCTGGGATACATGAAATCCAATGCATATCATACTCTCTACTACAAAGTTCAAGGGGAAGACATTACTATTGCACTTTTGTATGTAGATGATCTAATTGTTACAAGAAGCAAGGATAGCTTCATCAGAAAATTGAAACAAGACTTATCTGCAGAGTTCAACATGAAAGATCTTGGACTTATGCACTATTGTCTTGGAATTGAGTTCTAGAGAGATTCAAATAGCACATTCATGAGTCAACTCAAGCATGTCATGAAGAAGTTTCGTATGGCAGATTGCAAGATTGCAGCCACTTCCATGGAACAAAGTTTGAAACTTACTAAAGATTCGAAAAAGCCTACAGTCAATGACAAATACTACAGACAACTCATCGGATCTCTTATATATCTAACAATCACATGGCCAGTTATTTGTTATGTAGTAAGCTCACTAGCACAGTTTATGGCAAATCCAAAACAGTCTCGCTAGAATGCAGCCAAAAGAGTCTTGAGATACATCATAGGTACAAGACAGTTTGGGATAGAATACAGAGGAAGTCATCCATAGTTGCATGGATACTGTGACAGTGAGACTATGCCGAAGATCATGAGACCAGGAGATCGACACAGGGATATGCATTTTTCCTTGGTCAAGGTGCTATATCATGGTTGTCAAACAAATAGCCAACTATTTCTTTGTCTTCAACTGAAGCAGAATATAGAGCACTCATTACAAGTGCATGTGAGGCTATATGGCTCAGAAGACTATTGTCAGAAACAGATTACTTTGATGAGTCAAAGCCAACAACAATATATTGTGATAATCAATCGGCTCAAGCATTGGCCAAGAATCTAGTATATCACTCGAGGACAAAGCACATTGATGTCAGAGAGCACTTCATCAGAGAAAGAGTGTTACTTGGTGACATCACACTGCAGCATTGTGATAGCAAAGAGAATGTTGCAGACATCTTTACCAAACCACTCGGTAAAGAGCTTTTCGAGAAACACCGATTAGCTCTTGGTTTGACACAAAGGAAGGACATTCCCATTAAAGGGGTGTGATGGAATGTAATGCTCAGTCCTTCTTCGATTCCTTAGAATCATCATCTTGAGGGAAGGCCTACTTCATGATGTTGATCTTGAGGGAAAGGTGTTGAGAGTTCACGCTCAACATCATGTGATCATGTGTGCATAGCACCATCACGCGATCATATGTGCATAGCACTACACCAATAGAGTGCTATAAAGGAAAGGGTTGGATCCCCTTACCCTAACCCTAAATGGGTTTGTATATATTCTATTTTTTCAACTAAATCTAGTGTATAGTTAGTCATTTGTGGTGTGCTCTCTAGCTGTACCCTCTCTCCTCGTCTTCAGTCTTCTCCTCTCCCCTCTTCATATTTTGTCACGCCTTCCTTTTTGCTTCCATTTTCAATGCTTTAGATGATTCAACAAGATCGGCCAGAAAAATCAACATATCTAGTGCAGACAGTGCTAATAAATTCATATCATGCAATTCCCAAACTTTGTTATCATATGCCAACAATTCAACTTCCAATACCCGTGGAGGGAAATAAGGATTAGTATATGTATGCGTAGAGCTCTTTTTTAGAGTGACTGCAATAGACATGAGTTGATCTGAGAATATTATCTCTTGTACATCTTCTAACAAACCCTCAAGATCACAGAAACTATGCTGTGTTGTGCTAGAAGATGACCCTTCTAGTAAAGAAAAGCACTTTAGATCCAAACTATCTGGGGACAAAGGTCCCACTAGGGGAGGGAGATTGGAATACATGAAGGGGTTACTCATTATTTCAGGAGACTTCTCTACAAATTCCACCAAAGCAATATTATCTTCTTCCATTAATTGGTCCAAAGACAAAGATAACTGATTGATCACCTCCAAAATTATCTCTGTATTGCCCTTCCCAATCACTAAAATTCTGCACCACTCATTGATGGACAGTTGCATAACCAACAGTTTATTTGACTCAGGGTGCTCTTTGATTTCTTGCATATCTATAGCAACGATTCTGTCATGGACTCTTTTATTCAGCATAGTCATAATGGCCTGGCATCCAAGAGGTCTTGATACATTCAGAATCTTATAACTTAAATGTCTTTGAATCTTTCATCTGATTAGTCCATTAAAACAAATCCAAATCCGCTGTTTGTAATTGCAGGAATTACACCCCTTTTCCCATGTAATTTTCCAAAGTCCCTTTAAATCCCAAGTCCTACTGTTCCTCACATAACTAGATCAGATTATACTTTAAATTATTCTATTGGCATTACGAAAGTAAAGAATCGGTGATATTATCAACTGAAAATAAGTTGGAAGGGGACTCAAGGTGTCCCAACTCATTCATTAGTAGTCCTCCCTTTTACCGAAAACCCCATACAATGAGTTCTGATGGAAGGTGGCAAGATACAAATTACTGTTCTATCAAAAACTTGCATAATAACAACAGCAGCTAGAGATCACTAAATTGTTCCAAAATTCCATGTTTATGGTGTACCCATACAAAGGACAATCTATTCCCAAAATTCTTAGTACTAGCCAAAATTTGTAAACAAAATATTCACTAATATCATAGGATGATTATATGGATCTATCCATTCCGCTGGTAGTATATAGTGTGCCAGTGTCATCTTCAAAAACCTTCATCAACAAATCTGATTGAGAAGTTTGCCAACTCACCTGCATCCATCCACAAAAAGGGCAAGTTACAACAATGACCCTTAAATGTGGGACTGCGGGCCTCCATGCCAGCACACAGTTGTTATCCTTGTCACCCAACTTGTTTTGCATTTCTTCTCATTATGGCACATGAACTTCAAGAGTATTTAAGTAAATGGTAGTAAAAGGCTTCAGTAAATGGTGATAAAAATCCTGTAAATAACAATGAAAAATCTTTTGTTAGTTAAAATTATCAACTGAACATCATATTCAATATAAAGGGTCCACCTTACAAGCTCCACAACTTCTTTCTTGACTTACAATACTTCAAATTGACTTGCGATATTTCAATTCTGGCACTTAACCTCTTAAACATATTCAGTAAATGGAAAAATAAAAAATATATATTCAGTACGTGGTAGTAGTCATTCTTTATTTAATAAAGATAGGAATGGTGCAAAGATAAAAACTATGGCACTTGGACTCTAAGAAAATATAGTACGTGGATGTAAAAAAATCAAAAAATGGCAGTAAAACTTCTGATCATACATATTATTCACAACACTGAAACCTGTGTGTCCTTTTTTCTAGGGTCTACCCATATGCAAGTGGTGATAAAATCTCTATTAGCATAAGCTTCAATAATATTATTAGTTGGGGAGAAAACATCTATCTGTCTCATGTGTATATCAATCAAGTAAAGCAAAATACTCGCTCATAACTTCAGTGTAACCATACTATGTATCTCCCGTAGGTTCATAACCTCTTTCGTAATGTATGAGCTTTATCCTAACTATGTATACTGGATACCAAGAGTCTATTCTATATTACTAACTAAAATTACATGGAATAATGCGAAGCGACCCCAGTCCTGGGTATATTATCATATTCTAGGGTTGTGCGAACTAGGTCTATGCCCTTCATCATTCTTTTTTGGCTATCGAAGGCATATAGCTCTAGTTTTATACAGTTGTGTGCTACAAGACTAATTCCTGGAGAAAACAGTACTACTTCTCTATTGAGAAAGCACGCTACTACCATTGCAAGCACACATGTATATCACTTCTTATATCATCCAATGTCAAAGTCACGTTATAGTCTGTTCAATACGAAGCCCTAGACATGCTACTCAGGGAATTCTCCATCGAAGCAGTGTATCACAACATAGTGTTTCCATATGGAGTGAACTACTTTACGTGACTCATTAATCCACGGCCCGGAAGCTTCCTCAGAACGTTTTTTGAGGTGCTATCCTCTATCCGCCGCATAGGGGCTACCATTTGTGACTCTGTTACTGATCTTAAGTAGAACAATGCATGTTCACACTGGCCTCATTACGTTGATAGAGTGTATGTTTCTAAATACGAGTACTATCGCTTCTCTACTCAGTCCGCATAATTGTTATGTATGTCGAGCAATTGTCTTCCATAATCCTATCAGACTACATGATGTGGAGATGTGGATTGAGGATATCCACAAGGAGAGATGTGGATTAGACGATCCCATAAGTATTGATTATTCTAAGGGCACTCTCTATATAAGAGGCCTATCATGTATTGTTGAGTACACACATTGCAAGAGAGATAGATTTGTTATCTCTCTCTCATGTCTTATTTAGTGTGCTTTGATCCTCCTTAGTTCTTCCGGTGATCTTGTGTGCACTAGCGTAAGTACGATCCGCACTTTGTAATGGTATCAGAGCTTAGGTCTAGCTCTCCTTGATTAGTTGTAGGCACACCTTAGGTACTCATGGTTTCTCTTAGCTAAATATTGAAACTCCATTTAGAGATTTGAGTTTCCTCTAGAGTGAACACTTCCATTCCAAGAGAGATCACTTTCTTCTTGAGAGATTTCAGTCTAGAGAAACAGATCTTTGTAGGGTTCATTGAGAGGAAAAGAGAGAGATGGTCATTGAGATTACTTGAGTATTCAGAGAGGAGAGAGAGAGAGAGATATAGCCATACTGAGAATTTTTTCAAGTGAGAAGTTCCGTTTTCAGAAGCTCCAAAGCCCTATAGCTCCACCTTAGTTGCAAGGCGGGCTTACAAGGCTGAGCTCCGCCTTAGTTGGCAAGGCGAGCTTACAAGGCTGGCTAGAACAACAAGCAGCGAACACCTAATGAATCTAAGCTCCTATAGTCGGCAATGAATGACCAGTGAGCAGCAAAGCTCACAGGCACCACCAACACACAGAACTAGGCACCACTAATACACACAACTCCTTCTTGGCTAAGGCGCAGCAAGTCTATACGGCCAGCTACTTCTAAGCCATAGCTTAATTCCTGGCGCTCCTACAACGCATCGTTAACAGCCTCACCAACGACCTTTTGCAAAAGGCCACGCGACTGCTCCAGCCACTCAGCTCAACAGTTAGCTTCCCGGCTTCTGGCTCCATCGATGAGCGAGACAACTCTTGCCTCCTACTTCAAGTGCTCATGCTTCAACAAGCCTCAAAGCCCATAGACAACCAACGGCCACCGCGACCTGCAGCAACAAAAGACTCCTATGAGCTAGCGACTTCATCGTCACGTCCCTAGCCTCCAGTCTCCTCAGCAAGTTGCTCCAGAAGCTCCTGAGCCAGTCGCCAATCAACACCTTCCCGAGCAGCCACCATGGGCTGCATATTCAAGACGGACTGCGCTTTTCTCTCAATGCTCTCCTCGACCAGCTCTCCTCCTTCTTCCCTTACACTCATCCTTATCTATTCTTGTAACTCTACTTGTTTTTCTGCAACTGTATGCGAGGCGCTGCATAAGAAATGCGGTTCGAGAACAACAAGCTTCAACTGGAGCATCGATCTTCTGAAGCAAGGCAACCATTAATCTCCGCACAGGTCTAAGGTTGAACCTTAGGCCACATGGCAAATAAGCCACTTAAGCTTGACCTTGGGTTAGATTATGATTAGATCAAAGATGACCATGGTAAAGTTAATGTAACTTTGAGTCAACCTATTTGGGTCAAAAGATTGCCACATCACCACAGTGCTACCAAAGCACAATAACCTCTTACTAAGCACCGTGTGAGTGTAGCATGTGAATCCATATGCCGCATCATCAAAGGCTTCTTCTTCACAGAACCTTCGACAAGCCGTAACTTCCAATCCAGGAAGAATTTGCATGCGCTCCAAAAAGGAAATGTGATCATCTTTTCGAGCTCTATGCGCCTATTAGATAAGAATCATTGTTAGCAATTAGACACTACCAATATTGAAAGAAATCAATTGGTAAGACCTTTGCAACAAATGATAAATCAAAGCATGAATGCACACATCGTTGTCATAAGCATGCCAAAAGCTCAAGTGCATGAAATGACCATAGCACAAAGCATGGCATCCACATAGAAAGCATCAAGGCACATGGAAGAACAAAGCATCATGCATGAAGCTACACCAAGCAAAGAAGCGAACACCATCGTCTCAAGCCATGAGCCAAAAGGCAACATCAATGGAATGTATTGAGAAACAAAAACCTTGCCTATATTTTGTAAATAAAACTTGACCACCTAAGAGTAGCTATGAAAGCACCCAGGGGAGGATTTGATCTTATAACTCACATCTGACCACCTTGCAGTAGCCAATGGATCATGGCACCAACGGGAGGTGTTGAGATATGGTGCCATGAGCACATAGATTAAAGGCTAAGGAATGTATTATAGTAGCCACCCTAGGATGTGGACTACATGATGTGGAGATGTGGATTGAGGATATCCACAAGGAGAGATGTGGATCAGAGGATCCCACAAGTGTTGATTATTCTAAGGGCACTCTCTATATAAGAGGACTATCATGTATTGTTGAGTACACACATTACAAGAGATATAGATTTGTTATCTCTCTCTCATGTCTTATTTAGTGTGCTTTGATCCTCCTTAGTTCTTCCGTTGATCTTGTGTACACTAGGCTAAGTACGATCCGCACTTTGTCATCATCATCATGTTCTCGTGAAGCCAGCTCGCTCTACCCATCAGTAGTCTAACGTTTTTGTTCTCTACTTCGTTTGTGAACGGTCTCTTAGCTCTTGGTTATCGTGGGGTGTTAATCCACCCTCAACCATCCCGGAGCTTTCTGTTCTTCTGACGCTCAATCTAGAGCTTTGCTAGTGTTGAACATGCTTAAGGCTCGTATTGCCTTGTTAGTCCTAACGTGGCTATGGTGTATTCGCAACACCCAGCTACCCGAATCGTCTTAGAACCTCAAAAATGAATGTCTCTCACATTCAAGCTCCCTCGCTATACCTAGACGTACTCATCATCAAAGACGAATAACCATTGTCTACTAAGTACTAAGTATTCAAAATTGGAACTGTTTCAAAACAAAGGTCTCCGAGCAATATAAAGAAAGACGTCAGACCTCAAGCTGTTCAACACCAATGTACTGGTCTGCCATCATAATCAAAGCTGTAGTTGCTAATATGTCTCTTCTAAAGTCACTGGAGATAGAGATCTCTAGAATAGAGCTGTAGTTATAAATCTAGTAGACGTTGCATTGCCTTTTTATTTGGGCTGGCAAATCGATCCATACATTTGTGATTTTGTGGAGTCACATAGAGGCAAAGTTCTACCTTACGTAGACATGGAGTCAGCCCAAATTTATGACAATAGTATATACCATAGTGTCCCATTGACCGTAAGCTATAGTGCATTGACAAATGCTTCAATACGTTATGTCATGCGCGTAAAGAGAACTCAAGGAAAAGCTCTTGGAGGTTAAGGGTGCAACCCTGAAACCATGGGGCCTAAGTGTTGCTTAAGAATGAGCACTTCATCACCTTCCAATTGATCTATATTTCATAGAGTGTCAACTTATTGGAGAGAAGCACGAGGTCATGAATGTCTAGTCAAAACATACCAAATATTAGAAGCGTACCAAACCTTTTTGGTCATGCCTAGTGTGCTATTTGCAAGGTTGAGTAAATTGTAGCTATGCAAGATGTTGTATTAGTTGCCAAGCATGGAGCTGTAGAAGCTCATGATCAATTCATTAGCCACATGAACACAGAGAAGAAGTTGGTGCAAGAATTTCATCGCAAGGAAGGAACGGGTCATCTCAGTACTTCATTTAACAACCAGTAGTGTACAAAGTAAGGAAAGTATACAACATCGGAGTGGCACCGTCCCCAAAGATGCTACCATATATAACTGGTCTATTGCCACAGCTTATCTAAGAGTTGCAGCTCAAGAGCCAACGTTAAATACTCCTACTGCTGGACACCACACACACCCAAATACGAGCGAAGATGCCTCACATGATAACAAACAAACAAACAAACACACCAATGAGCACACACACCCACAAACAATCACACAAGCGGTCTCAGTGGGAGCTACAACACCAATTGGCCTTGAGCCTCTCGTGCATTTTTTGCAAAAGAGAAATCCTATGCCTTTCATTATGGAAGAACAATTGATGTGGGTTGAAATAGTCAGAGGTAAAACGAGCAAAAGATTGAGGGTCATCACCGCCATTCTCAACCGTGTCCCCACGAACATCTAGTGGATCCAAAGTCTCTACTACAGGTAGTACGAACCAAATGTATAAGTCACTCTGGAACTCTAGCGAGTTGAATCCACACAGGGTCCCCTCAATCAAAATATCATGAAGTGTTTGATGGTAGCAGAGTCGTTTGATGACACTTCTCCCACTCAGGGTCTCTAAATGAACCAATTCAGTAAGGACACAGAGGAACCTCGCTACATAGAGTCGAAGGGTAACGAAGACGCTGTTGGCCAAATTAAACAAGTGAGCAAGAAGAAAAATGATCATTGCCACACCTGGGGTGGGGGCTACATTGTCTGTGAAACTTGAGCAACAATCCTTCTACCAAACATGATGCCTCCCATGATATGCAAGGGGCCTTGATCCTCACAAGTCACACACTTAGGAGTACTTGACTATCCAACCTCGAAGAGTGTATATATTAGTTTTCCGCCTTTCTTTTCTTATCAATCGACATTGGATGCCCATGTTTTCAGGGATGTATTTAGGCTCATTAATCCCAACAGACATGTGAGGATCCTTTACACTCTTTTTTTATGAGCCATGTACGATGGGGACGCTTCAATCCCCCATATATCATTCATGCCCTCCTCCTTTGAAAACTCTCACCTATTAAGATCTCCAAATATCTGATGCCATGAATGGCCATTAAAGATTTTACAATCTCACTACCACTTCCGTTTTTGGTCCTGTCCCTACTTGTCACATCCCAAGATTCTAGTCACAAGTAGTGTCTTTGGATTATACCATCCATCTACCCAACTCCATCAATCACTTATTTATAGGGGGTAAGATTCTGCCTTTTCCCAATTGTCTAATACCTATTAGTGGTGGACTTCATGAATTAATTCTCCTTGTAAATTCATGTCCAAAATGCCTATAGAAAATCACCATACTTTCACAATATTAGGGATCAGAATGCATTACTTAGAGAATTATCATAAATAATTCAAGACCAAATAGTATAGTACGAAGCTTGGTAGATGCCGCTATAAACATCATCATAGTTACCATTAGCGGTAAGATGTAATTGCTCAGTTCATAGTATATTTTTCTCTACGCTCCTCATCTTGGACCAAGGGGCATGGCTCATCTATTACGTGATCCATGAAGGCAAGGATCCCCAAGGGGAAGTGTGTGTGTGTGTGTGTGTGTGTGTGTGTGTGTGTGTTACAGGTTTTTTTTTGTTTTTGTAAACTAGGTTTTTCAAAAATAAATATATATGCCCTACATACACATGCATGCAATGCTACAAGAATTGTTTTCCCCAGTTTGGCTGTATTATCGCCGTTCCTCAGTTTGCCCATATCCTCGGTTCAAATCTTCTCCATTACTCCAAAATCGTCCCCCCTTAGCTTCCAATTATTATCCATCTTCTTATTTGCGCAATTTGTTGGGGACCTTTGGTGGTCCAATTGGTTTGGGGCATTAGGGGATCCAGTAAGAATCACCGAGTATCACTATCCTAAGTTGGATCTAGTAGATATTGTCCATTCTCCCCTTTTGTGTACATATATCTAATGTTAAGGAGGGATATGGATTTATCGTAATATAAAATTTCAAATTAGGACGTTTAGTCCTCCTTTTATCCTTCCTTCCTTTCTCGAGATCCTTTGGACAAAATCGACCCCTAGGGGTACTTGTAGGTCTCTTTCCATTATCCATGGAATCATCGATGTTGCCTAACAACTCCAACTTATAGTCCATTGTATATTCGACATACTTCTCACTCACAGTCATGGTACATGCCTTTACTCATGGTGGTTCCATTCATCACTTTGGTGGGATATGGAGTGTTACTAACGCAAAATTCAAATAGGGACGTTAATTCCTACCTTCTCCTTTTCGTCCCCTCCTTGGGTCCCTTGGGTAATATTGGGATCTAGGGGTATTCGTAGGTCTCCATTTGATGCTCATGTTACAAATGCTATTATATGTGACAACTTCAAGATATAACCCTATGTATAATCAATGGTATATCTCATGGGTATCTCTTTTAATAATTCTATACTCAACCCTTCATAGATAAAATTCACATGTTTAATCAAGGTATAATCCCCTACATATAGTGGTCCCATTAGTAGTATGGAGAGCACTCTCATTTCTAATTAGTATAACTAAAAGCAACGAACTCATGCATTTCTTAATTTTTCTTTTCATCTCCCCTTTTTCTATTTCCAATAATATTATTGCCAGATAAGTCCGTACTATACCTTTTCCATAGGTAAATGTAAAATCTTAATCATATAAAAATGCCCCTATAGAAAATCACCATACTTTCACAATATTAGGGATTAGAATGCATTACTTAGAGAATTATCATAAATAATTCAAGACCAAATAGTATAGTACGAAGCTTGGTAGATGCCGCTATAAACATCATCATAGTTACCATTAGCGGTAAGATGTAATTGCTCAGTTCACAGTATATTTTTCTATACGCTCCTCATCTTGGACCAAGGGGCATCGCTCATCTATTACATGATCCATGAAGGCAAGGATCCCCAAGGGGAACTCTGTGTGTGTGTGTGTGTGTGTGTGTGTGTGTGTGTGTTAAAGGTTTTTTTTGTTTTTGTAAACTAGTTTTTTCAAAAATAAATATATATGCCCTACATACACATGCATGCCATGCTACAAGAATTGTTTTCCCCAACTAAAAGCAATGCAAAGGATTAACTGAGATCCAAAATAAAAATCTCCTAAAAAGCATTAAATGTAGAGACTTATAACTAAAACCTAAAATCTTTTTCTTGAAATTAAAGGCTTTGGAGGGAGGCCCCTACCTCGTTGTAGACAGATTGTGTAAAAGAAGAAAAATGACTTTGCCGAGCTTGTATGAATGCACAAAAAAAATGGCAAGCTTCTGCACATGACTTTGTTGAGAGTGTATGTAAAAACCATGGCAAGCTTATGTACATACATTTATATTAGCTATCTATCTTTGAGAGGTAGAATTGTAAAATCACACAACTGATTACAAATGTTGAACTAGCAATAGTTGATAATTAAAATTCCTTTGATTCTCCATAGTTTTTGTCATTGGCAAATAGAGTTTGTAGATGTTGTGAGCAAGCTAACTATGTGAGCTATGTGGTTATCGCCTCTATGTGGATCAATGGATATGGATGCTTTTGTAGACGATGCAACACCTTTTATCAATCATAGATCATATGTCATGCTAAGCACCCTATGATAGTAAAGCTACGTTGCAAGCTGACCATCGCCTTGGATTTCAATATCACTGCTAATGCACCTACATAAAGCATGAAAGGACAATTAATGATTACTTGTTTTGAGGAGGTGGGACCATATATTGAAATCCTAGGTATGTTGCCCCATTTGCCATGGCTAATAAAGACTCCCCTAGGCTTTGAGAGTTTCCATGAAGTTTCATTGGACTTGTCATAGGAATGGGGTCTCTCATCAATCAAATATCAATGCTATTTCACGTGGGAGCTTGCTTTAAAGTTGGAACCTCTGCATTGATTAAGAGTTGAATAAGAAGGTAAAGGTGGCACATATAGGTAGAGTATAAGATTTGTGTGCACAATAGACGAGTGGAGTGGTGGGAATAACGGTCTTCAAGACATTTTGGTGGGGGGGATCTCATGGTTGGAAGAAAGTATTCAAGAAGAGTGAGGATATTCTAAAAGCAAGGACATGATTGGACACTACAAGGTGATTAGGCACCTCAAGGTGAGATGGTTGGGTAGTTTATGTCATGCCACGTATTGGTTGGTGTGGCCATTTCTTATTTGTTTGTATCAAGTAAAAGGTCCAAAGGAGCTTGAAAAACATTTATGGAGGCTTTGGTAATATGTTGACACATTGAATTGATTTTTGTTGATAGTAAATGTGGACACTCAGTTAGTCAAAGAGTTTATAAATCCTTTATAAGCATTTAACTACATATGATCGTGATAACAATAGCGATTCACTAAACGGCTTGGGCAACATTTCAAGTAATAAGAGAGTTTGAATATTGCTAGGATTGCCCTAAGGGGACACTATTGGAAACATTTTGGTTTCCTTAAGGCCTGACTTAATGACTCTAGCTCCATGGAGATATTTAATAGGTTGCAAATTGCTTTCTAGAGTTCTAACTTCAACATGTGCATGGTGTATTCTGGAGTTTCTACTTCTACTTTCTTCGTTTTGTGCATGGTGGTTGTGGCACGCTCTGGGCACCTCATCCCCTCAATATAATCCTTCTCATTTGCATTGAATATCGAAAGTGTTAAAGGTTGATGAGTCATTCGAGAAGCCTTGGACCACACTCCAAGAGGGATGAGCCTCTAATTTTTTATTTCAAAAACGAAGAAGTTAAAAGAAAAGCCTTGAAACAATTGAGAGCATGCATCAAACTTTTGGGCACTTGAAAGGGCTAGTTTAGATGGGCAATGTTTCTATCCTCCGATAAGATGCCCCTAAATCTCATAATGACCTCACTTTTCACAATGAAAAAAGTAGTCCTATTAAAATTTATAACTGGAACAAAGCATTATGGCCCTTTAATGAAAAGAAGAGTAGTTGAGGTAGCACTGAAGAAAGGCAACCTTTTATGCTCATAACAACTAACACAAAATTAAATGCTAAGCTACTTTCTAATATAGTCACCTTGACCCCAAAAAAAAAGGAAAACGAACCCTCAACCGGGATTAGCCAAAGAACCTAGTACTTTCCTTAGAGTCTTAGAGGCCATCTATACTAGCTTCCCACCACGGTCCAAGGCATTGAAGACATAGAAAACTTGCACCATCGACTCCTTTGTCAGACCATCCTGGATGTATGGGGTGCTCAAGGGTACCCCCAGACCACCTTCCCTACATCTTCCCTTATATGGATTGCCGGACTTCACTCTTGCCAATTGCAAACTTCAAATCTTCCAGTTGCAATTCAACTCTTTATATTTTTGCTTGGGTTTTACTAGCTTCAAGCAACAGCAACAATTGCACGTTGACGACCCCTTGCCCATTGTCAGGGCTTATCGAGACCAAAGATGCTTTCCATTTAGCATGTAGCCCTCCACGAGGGACCTCTCTTGGACCAAATGACAATGAAGTAGCTGTCAAATTTAGGCACATTAGAGTGTGAGAAAGTTTTCCCATGGCATCTAACCATGGATGAGCTAGCAGTCTCATTAATGCTCCTCTCCATTACGTCACACGAATGCTGGTTATTTCTTGGATTTGGAGCCTGCAAACTTATGATGTTTTGAAATTTGGGCTTCCAACAATCTTCCTTGAAGTGCCTGAAATATAAAATGAGCCTTGTAGCTCTATTGTGTCATAAATGTTCATTCAACAAAAAATACATCTACTTCATACATGGAAAAAGGAAAGGTTTGTGCATTTCTCCTTTTTCATTGTTGGTAATTGACAAAGGAACACCTGAATGAAAACGAAAAGATGTCAAATTCACAGAGTGCAAGGTCCATGTTTCTGTAAATGTGTTGTGTATCTATGTGTGTTTCCCGAAAACCCCAAAATGAGCAAGCTCATAGGTGTTTCTATGTTTGTGTACATGTGTGTGTGGCTCCATGTACTCTTGTGCTCCATGTACTCCATGTGCTCCATGTACTCTTGTGCTCTCTTAAGAGCACTTGATCCTCTAAAAAGCCAAGAAGCAAATTTCTCCTTGTGCCAAAAAGCTTCACCCTTTATTAAAAGCTTCACCGGGTATTCCTCTCATTCATTTGTAGGATTGCCCAAAAGGTTTGGAAGTGGAAGGAGCGTATACAAATTGCACTTTCCCTCGTCATTTTTACTTGTCACCCTTTTAATTCAGCCTCTCATGATAGTCAATCGCGTTCCCGCAGCAGATGGTTCATCTCCTTCGTTGTGCCGGAACAATCGGTGCACTTCTCTAACCTCTTTAGCTCTCTCCTCATCTTGCGGGAAGAATCCGTGATTTTCATCTCCTTCCTTTTGGTAAGCATCGTGCAGTTCTTTCCGATTCCGGAACGCATCTGCTTGAAATCGGAATTACACACCTGCATTCCATAGCTCCTCCACTTGTTTGCCTGCTTTCATCGCCTTTGCAGGCCTGGCAAACATGGAGGGACGCCAAAATTCTTCGACATCCGATTTATCTGTAGATACTTCCCCTCTCCTGGGAAGCGCGAACGAGGTCGCCAATGCGTCTGACAGTGGGAGGCTTGTTACAAGAAGAGGGAACCTGTCGCGCGTATTTCGGTTGCTGCGTCGAAGAAGCAGCGGCAGGATAATGAGAGAGCCTTCGGTGCTTGTCAGGGAGACGGCGGCCGAACAACTAGAGGAGCGCCAGAGCGATTGGGCTTATTCGAGGCCTGTTGTCATCCTTGACCTCATCTGGAACTTGGTTTTCGTGACGGTGGCCGCGTCTGTGTTGATATTGAGCAGGCGAGAGCACCCGGACAATCCGCTGAGAGTATGGATCGTAGGATATGCAGCACAATGCTGCATTCACATGATTTGCGTGTGGTTGGAATATCGACGGCGTCATCGACAACTAGCGCAGGGCAGTCCCCAAACTTCTGGCGCATTCTCTAGCTCTAGCTTGGGCTTGCCTTCTGAGACCTCCCACACAGACAGGGAATCCGACCTAACGCTCGACGAAGCCACTTCACATCGCACAAGGTGAAATTGCTTTGGACCCTTATCGTTTCGCGTTGCTTAATGCCAATTTCTTCAGGGTTGGTTAAAGATACTTACTCGTACTGGATTCACCATACATCTTCACAAATTTCCGAGCAATAACAAACGCCGCACGACCTAATTCCTTTGTAAGGACGGTTGCTAAAGGGAAATTCAACCATGAGGACAACCGCCATGGGTTTTCCAAAATCTACCGCCATGGAAATCGTCTGGAACATTTTTTATGCACTCTTGTTATTGGGTTAATTGTTCCACCAGGGGGATCATCCTTCCTCTATTGCTTTAGTGTTTTACATAGTCAATTTCCATGCCTATTCAAATTTAGCCTTCAGGATGTGAACCGCTTTCGCCTTTTCCATCTGAGCATCACCCTTTTGATTTGTCTAACGTCAACAGAACAACCAGCTGTGTTAGATGTGCAAAATTTGAGAGGGGATGCAAAAATTCGATTTAAGAAACTCTTGCTAGAGTTAACACTCGGATAGCAGAGTCGACTGTTTGCAACCCTCAGTCCTCAGTCTCTAGAGAAGGTGAACAAATAAAGAGGACCTCAGTGGAATTCGAAAAAAGAGGAATGAACAACCAACCAACCTCAGAAGAAACAAATGAACAAATAAACAAGTAACAAACCTGATTGCTAATCACTCAAGCGGATGTCCCGGGTTAAGTAGGATTCCGTTCTGTGAACTCATCCTGCTCCAAGACCGACAGTGATAAATAGAAGAGTGATAGAATGAACATGACAAATAGAAGACCGATAGGAATGAAAAGTTTTAGAGCTTGCATGGTAGCACAACACAATAATCTGCACTAGCAAACAACAGAGCTAAGGGAAATACATTTATATTCATGAATGCTTTTGGTTGGACGGTCAGTCATGTCACCTGTCTTGAAGTGTCAGTATCTCATTTGTGTTACCTCTGATGCACTGACTCAGCTTGTCATCCCTTTGGTGATTTGTATTCATCCAACTTGTATGTACAATGCTTCTGAGTTGAACAACTTTCACAGTCTGTTCTCTGATTTGGAAAAATCTGGCTTGCTCAGGTTGCATGCATTGATTTTCATCTGCATGTTCCTCCCTTGTCCAGCGATATTGCAATGAAGGGGGGCAGATTGGAGGAGGGAGAGATAGGAAGGGGGGAAAAGGAGAGAGAAGGGTGGAATGGGGGAAGAGGGAGAGGAAGAGAGAGATTGGGAGAGAAGGAAAGAGGGAGAGATAGAGAGAGATTGGGAGAGAGAGTGTAGGCAGCACGTAGGAGGGAGAAGAAGGGAGTAGATAGGAATTAGAAGTCACATAAAAAAGTACATAGTAGGGGGTGGATGGGGACTTATATAGTCCCTCCACATTTTCCTTCTAAAGGACCTCTAACGTGGCCCTTTTTCCCTTCATTACAGCCATCCCTTCCCATAGAATTTTGCCTCAAAATTTCACAGCATGGCTGTCCAAAAGTGCAGCAAACAGCCACTACTAATCAATCCGGTAGGAGATAGGGGCGGTCCTGGACAATGCTTTCTGGCTGCCATGAATTTTCATCCTCAGGGAGTCTCAGCCACTTGATAAGATATTACGTAGGCCTTGTTTCGGAGTACATGGTTTTTGAAACCCACGATGCGCTCCGGAACATAGAGGATGTGGCCCTCTTCATCCATAGGTGGCAACTCTGGAAGAACATGGACATGCTGTCCAACATGTGGTTTCAGCAAAGTCAGCAAAGACACATGGAAAACATCATAGATCTTGGAGGTATTGGGTAGCTCCAACTGATATGCTACCTCTCCAACCTTGCGGATGATCGTGTAAGGACCATAATACCTATGAGCAAGCTTTGTGTTGGTATTACCTTTCAGCGAGGCATAATGGTTCTTATGGAGACGCAAATGTACATAATCTCCCTCTTTGAAAGACAAATATCTCCTACGTTCATCAAATATCTCCTATGTTCATCCACATATTTCTTCTGCTTGGCTTGCACATCCTGCATATTCCTTTTTACCAACTGTAGAAGGGCATCCATCCTTTCCAAGTCATCCCGTGCTTGCTGATTTTTCACAGCCATGTCAGCAATCGAAGAAGGCATCCCAACTTGCATCCGTACATTGTCTCAGATAATGGAGAGATGCTTGGTACTGTTGTAGCAAAATTCAGCAAGTGAACCATTTATCCCAAGACTTCTGAGTATCATGACAAACATGCCTCAAATATTCCTCCACCCATTTGTTCACCCTTTCCGACTATCCATCAGTCTCAGGATGGTAAGTAGTGCTAGGTGTGAATAAAGTAGTAAATATCTCTTGCCTCAAGTGACCCATAAACTTTGCATCTTTGTCACTGACAATTTCTTGAGGTAAACCATGATGCTTAAAGACATGTTCAATGAATTGCCAAGCAACTTGTGATGCTGAATACCAGGTCTTAGTGGGTATGAAATGGGCTTGTTTTGTCATTCTTTCCACCATAACAAAAATGCCTTCCCTACAGAAGGCAATTCTGTGCCCTTTGGAATGGGTAATGGCTGCAAGAGACCTGCGGGTTTTGCTGTCCACTTTCTTATGTTGGCAAGGCAAACATTCAGCCATGTATAAAACCACATCTCTCCACATGCCTTCCCAGGTAAAGCTTTGCTTGATTCTTTCATATGTTTTAGTGATACCCGCATGTCCAGCCATGAGAGAGGAGTGCATTTCTTGCAAAACCAACTGGTGGTATTTTGAGTCTGGCACTAAATAAATCGTGTCTTGGCACCACAATAGCCCATTATGCAATTTGAAATCCGGATGACCCTGGCTAGAAGGCTTCTACAAATCTGAAAATATGAGACCTGCCTTAGAATTCTGCATATACTCTTCTTGAATGCCATGAATCCACTCCTGATATATGGTAGAGATAGGAGACAAATTGCAAGCCCACATCTTGGACAAGGCATGTGCAACCACATTTTCCTTCCCTTTTCTATACTTAATGTCGAAATCATAGGATTGGACTACAGCCAACCATCTCTTTTGCTTATATGACGAAGAATCTAAGTGTCCTATGATCTGTTTTCACCTTAATTTTACTTCTATACAGATAGTGGTGCCATTTCTTGAAAGCATGCAAGATAGTCAGCATCTCTTGATCATAAATATGCAAATTGAGTTCTTTAGCATCAAACTTCGTGCTTTCAAAGGCTATTACCCCGTGTTCTTGCCTCAGAACGGCCCCCAATCCTTTGCCACTAGCATCTGCCTCCACAATGAGAGGACACGAAAAATCAGGGCATACCAAGATAGGTGCATGAGTGAGAGCAAATTTCAGGTCCTCAAAGCTGTGTTGTGCTTCCTTTGACCACCCAAAAGGATCCTTCGTTAAGAGGTCAGTAAGAGGAGCCGCCCTCTTGGCAAATTTGCAAATAAAGCGCCTGTAGAAGTAAGCAAGACCTAAAAATCCTCTCAACTCGGTGGGATTTTGTGGCTGTGGCCAATCTTTGATGCATTTCACCTTTGCAGGATCCACCCAAATGCCACGTCTACTCACAATATGCCCCAGGTACTCAACCTCCTTTGCCATAAAAGTGCATTTGCTGGCTTTTGCATAAAGCTGATGCATCCTAAAAATTTTGCAGCTTTCAAGGCTGATTTGCAGCAAGCATTTGCTGGCTTTTGCATAAAGCTGATGGATCCTAAAAATTTTGCAGCTTTCAAGGCTGATTTGCAGCAGATTTTTGAAATGTCAGACATGGGACAGCTCCACTATTATTTGGGCATTCAGTTTGCTCATGTTGAGGGGGGTATCATGATGTCTCAGTCCAAGTATATTGGACAGCTCCTTGATCGTTTTCAGTTTGAGGATTGCAAGCCAATTTCTACTCCAGTGGACCCCAGCTTCAAATTCTCAGCTCATGATGGGAGCCCACCATGTGATATCACTCTTTATTAGCAGGCTGTTGGATGCCTTATTTATTTATGTCACACCAGACCTGACTTACAGTATGCAGTATCTCAGCTCAGCAGATTCATGCACATGAGTTCACAGCATTGGCAGGCAGTGAAGAGAGTCTTCAGATATCTCAGAGGCACTCAGATTTAGCCCTCTTCTATGGTGATTAGGGTTCACTTACCATGCATGCTTACACGGACAGTGATTGGGCAGGATGTTCCGACACCAGAGTGTCACATACTGGCAATTGTTTTTTGCTTGGCAATTCATGTATCTCTTGGCTCAGGAAGAAGCAACCAACAGTTGCCACATCTAGCTGTGAGGCTGAGTACAGGGCAGCTTTCACTGCTACAGTAGAGTGTGTTTGGCTTAGACAGTTACTTACAAATCTTGGTATTTGCCAGACATCCTCCACTATTGTCTACACTGACAGCCAGAGTGCTTTGGCCATTGCGCGTAACCCAGTGTTTCATGCGCGTACCAAGCATATTGAAGTTTATTATCATTATGTTCGGGAGCGGTTGTCAGTAGGAGACATAGAGTTGTCCTATCTTCCCACAGAGGACAACATAGCAGATATGTTTACAAAGGCACTTCCTCGTCCCAAGTTCGAAGTCTTTCGACAGGCTTTATACTTGGTTCCCTTTGTTACATGATTTAACATCCCTTGTACATTCATAAGTGGCTATATCCTTTTGGATGAACATGTGCCACCATGACCAGAAAATACCAGGTATTCAAAGACATTTCCAGTTGTGGTGTTAGTGCCTTTTAGGCCACATAGGACACTTAGTCCTATGTGACACTTAGGACACTTATCCTAGGTCTAGGTACTTGTACCTTGTACTTCTCTTTTTCCTATTATCTGTTAGAAACGAGAGATAGTGAGAGAGCAGGAAGCACTTTTCTCTGGCTCTCGCACTCTCCAATATAATGACCTGGCTTCTTGCAGTAATGACAGATGCCCTTCTTTTTTTGCTTGTTTATATCACCTTGTGCCTTATAAGAAGGCTGTCCAGAATCGGCTTTATGCTGATGTGTGGGCTGATGTGCATGTGGCTTATGCTGCCCTTTACCCTTGGTCTTGAACTTAGAGAGCATAGCATGCTCGCCAGCCCGGGTTGCCATATTCTTGCGTGTTTGTTCCTCCTGCAACAGAAGTCCTACCAACTTGTGAAAGGAGAGAGGATTGCTGCCCCCCCTCAATGACAAATTCAGCGAGGTGTGGAAACCAAGATAGGATTCAGGAAGAGAGTTCAGAGTGGTGGAGATCATCTCTGAATCCGGAATGACTTCATCAATGTTCAGCAATTGTTCCCTGAGATCCTGAAGCTTCGTGAGGTGAGAATTCATGGAATCTCCCTCCTCCATATGTGTATGGGAAAGTTCTCGCTTCAGAAAGGAAACTCTAGCATCGTTTCTTGCTGCAAACATACTCTCCAGTATTACCCAAGCTGCCATAGATGTCTTGCATGACCGAATATGAGGTATAATGAACCTCTTGACAGAAAGAGAAACTACTGAGGGAGAATGTGCATCTCTAGAGTCCCATCTTTTCTGCTCTGTTGTGGGAGCTCCTGGAGCGGCTGCTCCAATTACTTGTGCTGTATTTGTACCTCTACCCCTGCCTCCAGCTGTAGGAGTGACAGGTATGGGCTTTGTATCTGGTCTTTCTTCATCTCCATTGACATAATCCCAAAGATTTCTGCCAACTAAGATATTTCGAACCATGAAACTCCACAAGGAGTAGTTGGTGCCATCCAACTTATCCTCCTATGTGAGAACCCCGAACACCTCATTTGAGTTGTTCTGTGCCATTTTTGCTAGATAAACTCAGAAATACAGCAAACTGAACAAGTAAAATCCCTTCCTGGGATTTAAGATGCACAAATAAAATGTGCAAAGAAAGATATGCCCACAGTGACAAATATTGTCACAGCCTGTCAAAGTCTCAAAATGCACCACAATGCTCTGTGCAATGCCCAAAAATCTGCAAATAGAATCTGCAAAAGGTGGCAAAAGTCTGCAATTTGACTCGTACTGAGTCCAAAACTGTCTGCAAACTTCTAAACTGTTTCTTTTACCTACAAAATTGAAATTTAAATGCAAAAGCCCCAATTTCTTGTGGAAGATTGCATACAAAAGAGGGCAAATGGTTTGAAAGCCCCAAATGTTTCACAAATTGCACTCTGCCTGCAAAAGCCCCAAATTTCTGCAAGAAATTGCACCTGAAAGGGGCAAATCAACTAAAAGCCCCAAATTTCTGCAATTCTCTGCAAAAAAATGCAAAAGCTCCCAAAATGCAAACCAAACAATGGTTCTCTGCGCAAATGTCTACCAAAAAACACCTTCCAAAGTCCACCTGCAAAGAAAAACTCTGCACGAAGTACGAGCTCCTCAACTTGTACGGAACTGACAGTATGGAAATGTCCGTACGGATGTGTACGGCGAATTTGTACGGATGGCACTGAACTTGTACATAGTGTGCTATACAGGGCCTGTCAGCTCTGCTGTACGGCGACTTGTATGGAGCTCTGTGTACGGATGAAATGTACGGATGTACGGATTCATGTACAGACAATCGATGCAAATCTGCACGGAACTAGTAGTACTGCACAGGTACGGAGTATGTACGGCTGTACGGAACAGTCCGTACGACTTGTATGGACAGCAGCGCAAAGAGCAGCATACTGACGACGAGCTGTAGTACGGAAGTTGTTGGTACGGAACAGCCAGCTATAGCTGTACGGAATGATTCTCAAGTACTTGTACAGGATGTCTGCGTAGGTTGGTACGGGAGCAGTACGGACGAAGTGACGTAGGAGCTGTACGGACGTGATCTGCGAGCAAGGAGCTTGTAGCTGGGAGAGCTTGCGGGCAAGGAGCAGGGAGCAGGGTCTTGCTGCTTTGATACCAAATGTTAGAAACGAGAGATAGTGAGAGAGTAGGAAGCAAGAAAGCTGAACGTAGTGCTTGCAATAGAAGAAGTGACTAATACAAAGAGTGGGATGGGTTTTGTCTAAGTGACAAAACCTTATCCTTCACTAACCGTAGTTAGTGGACTAACTGTGGTTAGGGGGGAAAACCTCTAAATGAGGGAACAGTGCCCCTAACCTACTTATTACATTACATTGGTCACGCTGAATTATAATAATAATTCTAACATTATCCTAGTTTGACGTGATGGCTAATCCATCGACTCTTTTGCAACTTGCACTCTCTCTTTTCAAACGATCCTTCACTAGGAGGTTGCTGCTTCTGATTGCTACAAGCGTGGATAGTTAAGGAAGAAGGAGAACCTTTGGAGGAGGCATTCTGTAGGCGTGGACAGCTTGAGAAGAAGGCGAGCCTTTGAAGGAGGCGTGCCACAAAGTGTGGACAGCTTTGTAGTAGGAGGCGTCGCTAGAGAAGCCTCTTCTTTCTCTCTCTTTTGCAGCCACCCTCTCTTCTCTTCTTTCCCACCTACCTTGTCTTCTCTTCTTCCCCCCCCGCCTCCCTTTTACAAGAGCAAGCCGCTGTTGCCGCCGTCGCCGTCGTCGCCGCCCCCCCTGGGGTTTGTACACGTGGAGATCATGGACAGTGGAGTTCATTTTCTACGAGTAGGGAGCTGTAGGTCACACTGTTGGTGAGTCTTGGGAGTGGATCGTAGACAGTGTTGCTTCCAGGCACATGAACCCTTCTTGACAGCAGATCCAGGACCTTTGGTAGCGGTCAGGTGATATTGGCATTGGTGATAAGTTCACTATACCTCAAGGTGAGGGCAAGTTGAACATCATTCCAAATGGCAGAATGGGGAAGCATAGCTTCCAAGTTCCTGATGTTCCGACTCTTGGTTACCACTTGTTGTTAGTCTATGAAGTTTGCAAGATTGGCAAGCGCGTGATGTTGAAGCTGAGTCATTGGCCATTCGGGACAAAATGAAAGGTTGGGTAGTTTGGGAAGGAGCAGTTGACAACAGGATCTACGAACTCCCCATGCTCTCTTCACTTATCTATGATTTGTGGCATTCTCGAGATGGTGGAGTGGACGTGAAGCCTCAAAGTGCGACTCAAATTGGGGAGGAGATCTAGGCACGAGGAGCTCTACATTAGAGGACATTTGTAACCATGATCTGGGAGCAATCTCATGGAGTGACAAGAAGCAGCCAGCTTTGTCATCAACGGAGGCTGCAAAATGTAGTAGAGTTTTTTGAGTATAATTACTATGAGGAGCATGTTTTCACCTTCCTATCACCACTCTCTCTATAGAGGAAAAGATATTGTTCTCTGCAAGATTTCATTATTTCTTATGTAGACAAATGCTCAAGTAATTTTATCTTCACTTTTAAAAGGCTTTATTTGCAATCTCTACTAGGAGAGGTTAACACTGCAACAAAGACATATGCTAGTTGTTCTATTGTTTGTATTGTAGGGGTCACCTCCCCACCTGCGAGCCCTTAAAAATGAGGACATCGGGGAATTATACCATCAGCATAGGTTAGAGGCCACGTGGACTGACAGGGGCTCAGATTTGAGAGTCTACATTGAGCATAGCTGCTACAATAATTGTTGCAAAGTACAGCAGGGATGTACATAGGCTGTGCGGATGCATGATGGTAGGCTGGAGCAGGTACATGATTGCTGCAGGACAAAAGAAGCTACTGGGGGGCTGGGGCTATCTGTAAGCCTGGCTCCACATAACAGGGAGAAAGCCGAACGAACTCTCTCTTGCTCACTAGTACCTGAACTGATAGAATAATGCACTCAAAGCAAAATTGGAACTGTGGAGTGAGTGTGGGACTCTAAGGGAGGAAATACAATGGGCCCCTGAAGAGGGAAATAATAACTGAAAGAATGTCTTGCCCAATGGGCTGAATACAACTGTTAGTTTGGTTTTTCCAACACCCCCTTATTTTATTATTAATTATTATTCTTTAAATTTTAAAATAAATAAAGAAATAAATAACCAATTATAAAAAATAATGATGATAATTGTTTCCTTCTTTTGCGTTGTATGTGTGAGAGCATATATTTAGACGATGATCTACACCCACCATTGGGCACTAATGATGTCTGTGGGGATGTCATAGTAGCTAGTGTGATGGAGTTTAGCTTGAGATTAAACTACAATATGTGTTGTGCTCTTAGATAATGAGATTGGACATGTCTCTCTCTCTCTTTCTCTCTACACACTTTTTTTTGGGGGTGAAATTTCTCTCTCTACACACATACACACACACACACACACAAGTACTTACACGTTTTGGTCTCTTTCGTTGACACTTCTGTGCAGTCATGTCTAATGCTTAATTTCTTTGAATGCTATTTGTCTACCTTATTGAATTGCAATGTTCTTCATCTTCATGTGATCTCTTGGTTAGTATTTCTTAGCTCGAATATGCATTAGGCTAAGTGTAATAGAGATACCAAAAGGTTTTCAAAGACCACAGTTGTCTATAGCTTGTGGGGGGAAGTTGAAATCAAACTTTATTCTTGATGCAGTGCTTGCTTTTAATCTGATAATAGGGTAAGAATTGTAATCTTAATTTTTTTTAAATGTCATGATTTACTTCATTCATGTGTGCGTCATGTGCACATGCGCATGCAGGCACATATAGTTTTAAAGGTCATTGCTCTCCCACCAAACTTGTGGATGTATTTCGTGTTATGTTTTCTTCTGCAACACATTGTAGACCTGTTGTGTATATAGAAGCATTGATGATTTGTCACAAATTTCACTCATAGCGTAAGTTTTGAATTCAATTTGTCCAGGGATTTTTGCAGGGGAGAAGTTCTTGAATTGATGATCATTCTTTCATATAATGTCTTGTTATCCCTTTGGGTTGTACAGACCCAGGTGGTTCAAATGCTTTGGTCTGACAAGTTTTTTCAAATGGCAGTATTGCTAAACGGATTGAGTCGGTCAATACATCATTTTCGTTTGTGTGGTGGGTAATTGGCTTTTATTGGGCCACAACTGGAAGTCAAGCTGAGAATGCACCTCTTCTTTTTTGGTACGTATAGTTAGTCATTATGATTGTAGTTATGCGTGGTGGATGATAATACGTTTAAAACTTATCTTTTGATTTGTAGTGGTACGTTGCACATGTTTCTGAAAAGTATATTTCTTAAGTTTCATATACAAGTTTTCAACTCCACTGACATATGTTTTCGTCTTTGACAGGCTTTGCGTCATATTCTTGGCATTTGATGTCTTCTTTGTAGTCTTTTGTGTTTCTTTGGCTTGCATCATCGGCATTGCTGTTTGTTGCTGTTTACCTTGCATCATTGCAATATTGTACGCTGTGGCTGAACAGGTTGGTTCCCAATAGTGAACTTAATCTCTCTGTATTTGTAGTTTGTGTTTTAGGCCTTAGTTGCACCGTCTTTCCTAGGACTGCTGGCGGTGTGTACTTTGGCTGTACTCTAGAACAACAAAAATCTGAATTTGTACGATAATATATTCTAGCCTTACAAAGGTACATACAATCATACCAGCGTTACCTATAACCATTTTATTTCCGAAAGTAGATGTTTTTCGAAATGGCAAAAACGAAACGGTTTTAAACTTTGCCTACCGAAACAAATCACTTGAACTTTTAGATCTAAAGAGTCTAGAGCTATCTATCAACAACTCCTTAGCTATAAAATTATATATATCTAGATGAATCTAGGAACATGCCCATACTCATCCTCTGAAAACACAACACATTGCTGATTCAATCTCATGATAGTCACAAGGTTGAAAAGCCACAAACTCCAGCAGGCATAGTAGGGCTAACTACTATGACATCCCCACCAATAGCAGGACTAGCTACTATGACATCGCCACTGCACAATGGCGGGTGTAGATCATAAGATTAAACATATGCATTGTAGTCTGTAGACGGTTCCAAAGGGTGCATTGTCAGAAAAGCACACTCCCGGTTGCCCCTACTAGCTCCACTGCCTCCGCCTTCACCCTCACGCATTGGCTGCCTCTTGTCACCTCCTCCCCTGCCCGTGAGCTGACGCTCCCCTCTCCGCCTCCCCCAATTCCCCTCCGCTTTTGTCCTCGCACATGCCCCCTCCTGTTTGCCTCTTTGTCTCTCTTGGCGTCTGCTTCGCACCACCCCCCGCCTTCTCCTCCTCTTCCCCTTATTTGACCCCGTTTCTCCGCTCTCGTCACCTTCCCTACTCCTCCGTCTCTGCCTCCCTTGAGTCTGATTCGAATAGCCTAAGGGGCGAACAAAGACACTTGAGGGGGAGGTCTTCTTCTATCTTCTTGCAGACCCGATTCTTTCGATTGCCTTCTAGGACTCCCAACCGGTTCACTCCATGCTTAGGATTAAGGGAGGTACCACTTCTCGCCCTCATCATCCCCTTCCGTCTGGAAACAGTGGCGCACTACGCCCTCGTGTGAGTCGTGCCTGGGCTGCATGTTTCATCGTGAAGATGGGTCCTGTGAAGACTTCTCCCAGATATGGCACTATCTCCACTGGTTCAACACCACAATAGGTGAAAGTGAGTCGGTTAGTCACTGCTCGTGAGGTGTTGAAGATCATAACCTTAGTTTTCCCAAGGTTGACCGTCAGATCTCTCTCTCTGCAAAACACCTCTAAGGCCTCCAGATCTCTCTGTAGTCCCTCCGCTGAAGAGGATATGAGGACTATATCATCAGCATATAACAGTATCTGTATGAGGAGATTCCCTAGTGATGAGTCCTCACCACCTATGTGATCTATGAAAGATGTGATCTCATTAATGTAGAGTCGAAAAAGAGTCGGTGAGAGAGGGCAGCCCTGCGTCACCCCAATGGCGCTCTCGACCCACTCCGAAGGCCGCATGGGGCACGGACCCTACCTCTGACTGACTCATATAAGCTCATCACACCCCAAATTAGTATCTCTGGGATCTGCATCTCCTGTAGTCTCTTGATCATGCGGGATCGTGGAACAATGTCGAAGGCCTTTCGAAAGTCTATGAAGCATGTGTAGATTTTCTGATGTCTGGACCTCGCCTCCTCAATGATAGCCCTCAGAGTAAAAATGTGGTCCAGAGTAGAGTGCTACCTCCTGAATCCTGCTTGCCCTAGTGCTCGTTGCCCTCGTGCTTCTGTGTGACTGCTGATCTCTCTCTCGAGCACCGATCCATAGATCTTGGCCAGTGTGTGGCCAATCATGAGGGTACGATAGTTCCCGGTGTCCATGGGGTCTCCTTCTTTGTGTATCGGTACGATAGTAGTGGTGCTTCATGCTGGTGGGAAGCTGTGGCAAATTGCAAGGTTAAACACATGTGTATCTAGAATGTCGGTAAGTCGTGAAACTCATCTACCAAGGTCATGTTGGTGAGGAATTGGAGTTCATAGTCCCTTTGGATTAAACATGCCCAATTCTATTGTAGTGAATTGTGAACAAACTTTCCTCCATGCTATCATTGAGTTCTGTTGCTTGATAGAGACTTTCTTGAACCTTCTTGCATCCCTTTGCATTTGTCGGGTTTTGTCTAGGGGTTAAATTTCCATGTTTTGATATGAGTGAGCTAGGTGAGGTAACATCTTGAGGACTTCCATGTGACATGGAGTTGTGCATTAAAAAGTCATTACTGTCACTCACGTTGTTATGAAACTTTTATCTTTTGCTCTAAAAAGTAACCTGATTGTTTCTTTTTGGGAAAACAATATAAGTTTTGTTTCTTTAGATACTCAATGCTAAATTGGCCACTTGCGGTTCGGTTTTGATTGCGAATCATATCAGTGGCAGTGATGTCTTTCTTCATAAAACATAACTATGAGCATGATGGATTTGTTTCTAGTGGGCCTATAGGATGTGCTACATAGAAATATTAACTATGTATTTTTGTGGAAATAATGAACTGATAAGTACACCTATGGATTTTAAAATAATGCTAGCATTGAAAGCACGGAGTGCTTGAGATGACATTAATTTTTACAATACACTTTCAACTTGTCTATGGACTTGATGTTGATCAAATGGCTGAATTTGATGATTTCATTAACATCTTGTATCTTAAATAATCTAATCATTAATTGCTTTTTACTCTTAAACTCAACAGGAAGGTGCTACAGAAGATGACATCAGCACTTTGCCAAAATTCAAATTTCAACGCACAGGGAATAAAGGTAGTGGGAATTTGGCAGGGCCATCCGGAGGAACTATGATGATGCTTGCTACATCTGGAGCTCTGACGGAGCGTGTTTTGCCTGCTGAAGATGCGGTGAGACATGAGCGGTCAAATAGAGGGTTATAAACATGGATCAATGTAGTATGATGTCCCTTAGAGAGTCTATGATAAACTTATGGATAGTAAGATAAGTAAGATATGCTGAATTCTATGTATTGCATGCTCTCACATTATTAGTGTCTTTTTAATTTTTATATCTTTTTGTTATTTTCATAGTTGCAAACATTTTCTATCTATCCATATATCTTTTTTCCCCCCTCTAAATTTTGCTTGCTTGAAAAATTAAACGTTTTTTCACATTGAATGTAAACATGCATGGACTTATATCTAGACTTGAAACATGATTCTTAGTACATTTTGTGGTGAGCACTTGAAATATGCCTCGTATTTTGTCATTTTGACATTTGCACACACATTTTTGTGTGTTGGTGAAACTAAAATTTGCACGCACACACACTCTCTTTTGGTCTTAGGTGAAATCCGTGTAACTTTATATTCAAGAAGTAGTTCCTAGAAAGGGGAACATGCAAATGCATCAGAAGATGGCATTATAAGACAAGTAGGCAGGAGAATCTAGCTAACGAGCACATAGACAATCATAAAATGCCTTTGTAATGACATCTGGAAGAAATGAAACTTGGGAAAGGTGGGATCACCAAAGACCCTATGATTGCCTTTCTGTCCATGTTTCATTTTTAGATTGTTTATACTCCAGGAGCTCGGAACAGGGTTGTGGATGCTTTATCTAGAAGGCCTAAAGTGAATAATGTCACCATAGCACATCACTGGGACTTGGAGGCCATGAAGGAGCTTTATTTACAGGATCCAGATTTCGGAGAGACCATGAGAAATATTCAGCAAGGAGTATCCTCCAGCCAATATAAACTGAAAGATGGATTTGTCATGAAAGATGATCGTCTTTGTGTGACCCTTGACATGCGAGCCAAAGTTTTCGAAGAATGTCATGCTCCTCCTTATGCAGGGCATCGAGGTATTCTGTCTACTACACAGGCCATTGATAGATGTTTCTTTTGGCCAGGGATGCGGAGAGACATTCACAACTCTGCAACTAAATGTCTTACATGCCAAAAGGTAAATTATGATATGCACAAGACGCTAAGACTTCTCATGTCGCTGCCCATACCGCAGGGTGCGAGAAAAATGGAAGAGAGCAAGAGTGAGCAAGATGGAGAGTGAGTTGAACGTAGGTTACTCCCAAAGTGTACTAGAATGAAGTGAAGTACAAAACAAGAGATGAGGGTTTTGTCTAAGTGACAAAACCCTATCTAATCACTAACCGTAGTTAGAGATTAGATTGTGGTTAGGGGGAAAAACCTCTAAGAGGGAAAAGTGCCCCTAACCCACTTATTACATTACATTGGCCACTGCCTAGAATATAATAAGAAGTTTAACACCCCCGTGCAGTGCCAATGTGGTGTACAAGGTAGTGATCAATCACCAAAAGGAGATAAGTTTAGGGCACTGCGAAATGCCTCAAACCTCACGTGGAAGTGCTTTGGTGAAGATGTCTGCAACATTGTCATGTGTTGACACATAGATCATACTAATGTCCCCTGCATGCAACTTGTCCCTGACATAATGATAATGAACCTCAATGTGCTTCATGCGAGCATGAAACACATGATTCTTTGCCACTGCTATAGCACTCTGACTATCAGTGAGAATTGGAGAAGGATCCTCCAATAAAAGACGAAGATCAACAAACAAACGTCGCAGTCAAACACACTCAACTGTCGCTGTGAAAGCTGCCCTGTACTTAGCTTCACATGAGGAAGTAGCCATTGTAGATTGCTTCTTGCTCAGCCAAGAAATGCAAGGTTTGTCCAAAAAGGAACAAGTACCAATAGTGGACTGCCTGGTATCATAGTCTCCAGCCCAATTTGAATCGCTGTAAGCATACATCTGCAAGTCACCCCAGTATAGTGGGGGTCTATGGGCAGGTCTATGGCTTGCAAGCAGGGCTGCAGGTGGCAGGACAGCAGCAAAGGAGCTGGACCCTGCATGGAACAAAGAGCCAGCAAAGGGCCCTTATATAGGGCTGGTTGGGCTGAGCCAACCAGGTCGGTTGGGCCAGCCAACCCAGTCTGTCCAGTCGGCCCAGTCAGGGCAGACTGGTCGGTATTTTTGGTCAGGCCTTAGGGCCTATAAAAGGAGAGGCCCTGGGCCTCATTTCACATCACTTGGAGCAGCACAAGTACCAGCAGAAAGGAGCAGCAGGGAGCTTGCCTTAGGCCTCATCACTGGAGGTAAGGGGAGCACACAGGAGCTGCAGACTTAGCAAAGAGTGCTGCCCACCTAGGCTGGTGCAAAGACAGCAAGGTGGAAGGGATCTGGACGGAAAGTCTACAGAAGCTCAAGGTGGAGCACGCGGACTCGAGTCTAGAGATAGCCAGCAGATAGGAGAAGTATCTTGTGGTAAGATCAGAGGACCACACCATTGGTGGGACTCTGGATCTGTCTCTTTTGTATTGTGTCCATATTTGTGGACGGAAATATATATTTTGGTGGTTTCTCTATCTGGTTGGTTCATTGTCTATTGATGAGTCTGCACACCTATTGTATGCACATAAGTAAAGAAGTATGTGATTCCACACCCACACCGCACACTGTGTGAGCTCCTAGGCATTACTATAAGTCTTCCGTTGCGTGTACCCTCTGTTGGGTCTTTTCTAACATGGTATCAGAGCCCAAGTAGGAGGCTCACAGGTGTGGGAGCCTGACCCTTTCGACGGGACACTTCCTAAGAGGCAGAACTCTTGCCCTTTCGACGGGACACTTCTTAATGAGGCACAACCCTTCACAAGAGACATTCTAATGAAGAGACATTCCTATTGTAATGTACCCTCTCATCAAGGGTCACACCCTTCACAAGGGGTACACACCTCTTCATGCACATACCCTTTGGAGTACACACCTTTTCATGTGTGACTCTTCACTCTCTATATAAGAGAGGCCAAATTGTATGGATGACAATCACATCCACCCTACAGATATTCAAGCAATACAATTATTCCTTGTTCTCTGCTATCTCAGTCTCTTTTCTGTTCCTTAGCACATTTCTAAATATAGTAAATCTAGGATTTCTTACAGTGGTATCAGAGCAAAATTCGCTCCTGCCTGTAGGAAATGCCCCCCACCTTCTAGCGCTGATCTGATACATTTTTGCCGCTAGAAGGACATCCGTGCACATAGTGCATGGAAGAGATGGAGAGGATGAGCGTAAAATTTTTAAACGCCTAAAGTCATCCTGGCCTCTCCATCTCCCTCACATCACAAGTTGATGTGAATGGACACGACCAAAATCGTGTCCTTTCAGGTGCTTGGGCTGTCCCAAAACCAAGGGACGCGCCTTTTCCACCATGGGACACACCTTTTGGTGACGAGTCTCGACTCCTCACTCATGGGACATACCCCATCGTGGGCAAAGGGACATACCTATTCATGCAGGGTCGCACCCCTTTTAACAATAGGGACACATCCCCTCATGAACAGGTGCACCTATTCCAAGGGTCACACCCCTTCGAATAGGCACACCTCCAAGGCCCAAGTACCTACAAAAGGGTACCTAGAGGGGTAAAAAGGGACAAAAATTAAACCCATCCCCTACCCCTAGGTTTGCCCTAACTACCCTAGGGTTAACTAAACCCCCAAATTAATTTGGGGCAAATAACCCTTTAGGCAGCCCAACGAATCGTCGCAACATTCAGCCAAAACAAGAAAACTGCAACGTACGAATCCCGGACAGCCAGCCTGCGCAAAGATTACGTCAGCCGTACGGCCGTACCCTCCTGCGTCATCTCGTCCTGCGCCCCTTTCGCAGCCAGCCGTACACAGCGCCATTCAGCCGTACATTTCGCGCAGGCAGTCCGTACGATTTTGGTGCAGGCAGTCTGTACAGGCCGTACAGCCTGCCGTACAGGCCGTACAAGCCTGGTCCGTACACACCGTACGGACAGTACAGTACATTCCTTCAGCCTACGCTGCCCAGCCCTGTTTCGACATTTGCGCTGCCAGTCCCTGTTTCCTGCCAGCCTTGCCTCGCCCTTTTTCGCTGACAGACCACTCCTTATTTGCAGCCCTGCATACCAGATTTCCTGACAGTCTACTGCCCTCTCCTTGTTTCGCCATTTACACCCTGCCAATTCAGCACCAGTTGCCACATTTCTTGCAATGAAGACAGCCCGTTGACAGCCCGGACCAGACCAGCCTCTAGCACTCCTCGCAAAACACGGCAACATGGACCTCCGGACAACGATTTGCAGCCTTCTTCTACGCAATCACTTGGCAGATTAAAGTATTGCCAGGTGGAGTCTTTCCAATCTGCTTTTTCAGGATTCTTTTTAACAAATTACAGCAAATGAAAGAATCCACATTAAAGCATGGAAACCCCTGGTAATTCACCCGGCCATTCAAGGACACCTCCGGCACCTGCTACTACACAATATCGTGTTCAAATTGCACAGCCAGCCCATTTTGGAGCCTTTGCATCTTGGGTCTTCTGTGTCACGTGCCCTCCAAGTGACTTGGATCACATCCTCTACCTTTTGCGTGAGGCACCTCAGTTACATTATTTCCTCAGCACAGTACAGGTTGTGTTCCACGAGACACGAAGATATCCAGAACACGATATTCCTCAAGAGTTGGCTGTTCATTTCTGGAGAGAGTTTTACCCTTCACCTTCGGCATCCCCAGGGTACTCTCCACCTCCTTCAGCTCCTCGATATCCTCCTCTACAGGGTGTACCTTCTCCAAGTCAGTATTTACATCCTGAAGGCACTCCCTCCCCTGGATATCCTCCTCTTCCGACAGCAGCTCCTTACCCTTTTTCAGATCCGTGGACTCTGCTACCTACCCCTGTCTTATCACGAGCAGTAACACCTTTTTAGAATCTCCAGTGTTACCTCCGACAGGACCTCCCTTACCAGATTTCCACGGGTGGTTCCATCCTGCCTCGCCTGCCCCCTCCAATATGAGCAACCTCAAGGAGCAGCCCGAATCCTCTTTCAGGGATGGTACAAACTAGAGCGCAAGTTCGCGCCTCTCTCACAGGGATTTCCGACATGTCGCACCGCTCGCGTGAAGCCTCTCCCGAGATTAAAGAATCAAGTCCCAAAAAGACCCCTGAAGGCAACACCCAAAGTGAATCTCTATTGCAACTTCAAATATCTCAGCTTCAGGACAGCGTCTCCGACCTGGTTCAAAAAGTTCAACAACTCCAAGATTCTCGAAGTCCAGCACATACAGAGGACGACGTGACGCAACCCGACGACGATGCGGACTCTTTCCCCCCCGAGGTAGAAAATACTGAACTGCGTACTCTCTACCGATTACTTCAAGCTTCCAAAACAAAACGACTTGACGTCAAACTTCCGGAAGCCTACACTGGTCAACGTAATCGCCGAACTGTTGACCAATGGCTCGCTAAAATGCGCATGTATTTTGACACTGTTGACCTCACGGAAGGCAAAAAGATCGCCTTGGCAGCCTCCCTCCTGAAGGATACAGCATTTCTATGGTGGCAAAGACGCTTAAAGGACGGAAAAAGTGTGTTAACTTGGGAACGTTTTGAACACGTGCTCCGTAAGCAGTTTGTACCTGCCAATGCGGACTTCCAAGCACGATCAAAACTTCGACAGTTGGAGCTAACGGGTTCCCTGTCTTCTTATATCTCTCAGTTCAGCACATTGGTGCTAGAGATTGATGGTTTAACTGAGGATGATCGCCTTCATGCTTTCATCTCAGGCCTACAACCCTCGTTACGCATTGATGTTCTTAAAGCCAATATCACCACCACAGATGGCGCTATTGCTTACGCAGAGCGCATTACAGATTTCCTCAACACAGGGAAGCAGAGTGCTAATCGCACACAGAACTCTCCTATGGCCAAAGGTGCTCGCCCTCAAGAAAACACCAGGTTTCGCAAAAACTTCGGTAATCAAGGTCAGCGACAGTCTCAAGATTCCCAGAAGCCTCAGAAATCATTTGCTGGATTCCAACAGAAGCATTCCCCCAAGGATCGTGTTTCTTCTTCTTCACAAAGTCATTACCGACAGCCCCAACATAAAGGTGCGGCCACTGACAAGAAGAACAACTCCAGCTCAAAAGGACTTTGTACCATCTGTACAGGCGACCATAGATGGTTCGATTGTCCCAAGCGACCAAAGCAAAATTCTAATATGGAACTTAGCACTTCCCCAAAAGAAGATGCTACCTCAGCACAAGACAAGAAAGGCAAAGCTGTTCGAATGGCGAATACCATCCACCTGAGCCTTGCCAACAACCCCGAACCTTCCCTGGCCACTCAAGTACTTTGTGTTCAAGGATCGATTCGTGGAACAACGGTCACCATCCTCATCGACAGTGGCTGTTCTCATAATTTCCTAGCCAGTTCTGTGGTCGATAAACTTCGGTTGACCACCAGTCCTAGCCTCATGGACTATCAGATTGAACTGGCAAATGGAACAACTTTCTTGTGCAACACCAGGATCAAAAACTTGTCTTTTCGCATCCAACATTATACGGACAAGTTAAACTTCGACATTATGCCTCTTTCTCGGTATGATGTCATACTCGGACAACAGTGGCTCTACGACTATGATCCATCAATCAGTTTTCGCAGCCATACTATCCAGTTTATCCACCAGGGAAAACTTATTGAGCTAACTGGTTCTAGGGATTCTCCTTCAACCCCAGTTGCCTCTGCCCTACAAGTAAAGAAGTGGGTTCGTAAACGCCAAGCAAAGACTTCACTTCTGTTGGTTACAGCAGTCGAGGAGACACCAACAAAGGATCCTCTTGAATACCTCAACCAACCTTTTTTCCAGCCTTACCTGGATATTTTTCCACAGGAATTGCCAAAGCAGTTACCACCTCGACGACCAGTGGATCACCCAATCGAACTTATTCCCGGCAGTAATCCACCGTCGAAGCCTCCTTATCGGGTTTCTCACACTCAAAATGAAGAAATCCAACGACAGGTCACCGAGCTACTCGACAAAGGTCACATTCGGCCCAGTCGCAGCCCTTTCGGATCTCCTGTACTACTTGTGGAAAAAAAGAACAAGTCTATGCGCCTCTGCATCGACTACCGAGCCCTCAACAAGCTCACTATCAAAAACAAGTATCCATTGCCTCGCATTGATGACCTCTTCGATCAACTTCTACATGCAACACAATTCTCCAAGATTGATCTTTGTTCCGGTTATCATCAAATTCGTATACGAGCAGGCGATGAGTACAAGACAGCTTTTCGAACAAAGTATGGACACTATGAATGTTTGGTCATGCCTTTTGGGTTAAACAATGCCCCGGCCACATTCATGACATTAATGAACGACATCTTCAGGCCTTTCCTCGATAAGTTCGTCATCGTTTACCTCGATGACATTCTCGTTTTCAGCAGATCCCTACTTGAGCACAAACAACATCTTCACCAAGTTTTTGAAGTTCTCCGTGCAAATTCTCTCTACATCAACATTGAGAAGAGTGAGTTCTTCAAGACCCAACTTGAATATTTGGGACATGTTATTTCAGCTCAAGGTATCTCTGTGGATCCCAAGAAGGTCGAGGTAATCCGAAACTGGCCTACTCCTAAGAATGTTCATGATGTCCGCTCTTTTCTCGGATTGGCAAACTTTTACCATACAAAGGTCTATCAGTTTTCCGAAATCGCAGCTCCTATGTCCGAATTATTGAAAAGCACAGCAATTTTTCAGTGGCTTCCCGAAACAGAGTATAGTTTCCAACAACTCAAGCAAGCACTCACTACCACACCAGTTATGGCTATTGCTGACCCAAATCATTTGAGGTCATGACCGACGCTTCCGACATCGCTACAGGAGCAGTCTTGATGCAAGAAGGCAAAGTTATTGCTTTTGACAGCCATAAACATTCTGATATCCAAACCCGATATCCAGTCTATGATAAGGAGTTTCTTGCTGTTGTACATGCTTATCGCTCTTGGAAACATTATCTCATGGGTGCCGACTCTGTGGTCAAAACAGACCACCACTCTCTCAAGTATATCTTTACTCAGCCAGTCATGAACGCTCGACAAGCACGCTGGGTTGAGTTTCTGGCCAACTTTCACATGACCATTGAGTACATACCAGGACTACGCAATGTAGTTGCAGATGCTCTCAGCAGGTTACCTCTAGCATCAGCCATGGTAATCTCTACATTATCTGTGGATGTTCCGAATTCATTCAAAGGAAAGTATTTCAATGATAAAGACTTCGGCACCGCAGTACAGGTTCTTTCAAAAGATCAACCTTCGACTTCCGAACAAAAGATTTTCTCATCCTATTCTTATACGGACGACCTTCTGTATTATCAAGATCGCGTCTGCGTACCACATGACAAGGATGTTCGACGTCTTTTGTTAAAAGAGCATCATGTAGTTCCTTATGCTGCCCATCCAAGCATCAATAAGACTTATCGGTTACTCAGTGCAACATACTACTGGCCTCAGATGAAAAGAGATGTCATCAACATGGTTACATCTTGTCTATCATGTCAACAAATGAAAGCAAATCGACGACTTCCAACAGGACTTCTTCAGCCTCTTCCAGTTCCAACTGAAAGGTGGGAAAGTATTTCCATGGATTTCATTACAACACTACCACGATCTTCCCAAGGTAACACTCAGATTATGGTAATTGTTGATCGCTTGTCCAAAATGGCACACTTTGTTGCTTGCAAAAGCAGTGCACAGGCCCCGGACATAGCCAAACTTTTCATACAACACATCTTCCGACACCATGGATTGCCCAAGAATATCATATCCGACAAGAGATCCTAAGTTTACCAGTCACTTTTGGATTTCACTGTTCGAATCTTTGGGTACAACTCTACTGTTCAGTTCAGCCTACCACCCAGAATCAGATGGACAGACTGAAAGAGTCAACCAAGTTCTGGAAGAAATGCTTCGACATTATGTTCAGTCACGCCTCGCAGCCTGGGAAGAGTATCTACCACTCCTTGAGTTTGCTTATAATAACTCTTTCCATAGTGCCATCAACATGACTCCATTCCAAGCAGCTTATGGACACACTCCGATTGTACCAACAAATTTTGTCCTTCAACATCGAGTGGCCCTAGCTGATCAACTGGTTCAAGAAATGCAAGACATTCTACTGCAAGTCAGGGATCATATGCGAAAAGCGCAAGAGCAGTATCAACGGTCTGCCAACAAACATAGACGTCACCTGGAATTTAACACTGGTGACATGGTGCTCTTATTTGTAGCCCCACATCGCTATAAGACGGTTAAGTCTGTGTTTCCTAAGTTGTGACCAAGATACTATGGACCTTTCCGGATCGTCAAGAAAAATTCACCTTTAAGTTATAAATTGGAATTACCACCATCATGGGGTAAAATCCATCCAACATTTCATATTTCTTGGCTAAAGACGTACATTCCAGGCGATGAAGCAGTTCCTCCTGCAGGTGATTATGTCCCAGAAATTGACGACGATTATGTTCTCCTTATTCCTGAGCGTATTCTGGACCATCGACAGCGTGAGACTCGACATCGACTTATCACGGAATTCCTTGTTCTTTGGCGAGATCTGGACGACTCCGACGCTACTTGGCAGTCTGATGAAGACTTACAGCAGTACCCTGATCTTTTACAGCAGTATTTTCAGCATCTACCATGATACCCATCAGTTCATTATCTCCACCAGGGTCTTCTTTTGAGTGGGAGGGGATGTCACGATCTGTGACGTATTCCTTTCTTTTTCTAGACTTATGGATGGTTTGATGAATGGACACTTGTGGAAGGGTATGCCCTTTCGACGGGACACTTCCTAAGAGGCAGAACTCTTGCCCTTTCGACGGGACACTTCTTAATGAGGCACAACCCTTCACAAGAGACATTCTAATGAAGAGACATTCCTATTGTAATGTACCCTCTCATCAAGGGTCACACCCTTCACAAGGGGTACACACCTCTTCATGCACATACCCTTTGGAGTACACACCTTTTCATGTGTGACTCTTCACTCTCTATATAAGAGAGGCCAAATTGTATGGATGACAATCACATCCACCCTACAGATATTCAAGCAATACAATTATTCCTTGTTCTCTGCTATCTCAGTCTCTTTTCTGTTCCTTAGCACATTTCTAAATATAGTAAATCTAGGATTTCTTACATTGCTGAAGGACGACCCTGATTCAGAAGCTCTAGGGAATCGACTTCCACGACTGGAGGATTGTGCTCTTGCGAGAAGGAGGGTGACTCAGGTTCAATCAGGTGCGTTTAAAGTTCGCAGTCCAGGTGGTCTGGAGATGTACTTTTGTTACAGACCTTGTCAAAGGAAGGACGGGTTGAAAGAGACCCTCAGAGCATGGTGCCTGGAAGACTCCAGGTTGTTCACTCATTATGAGGGGGACGACTAGAAGATCGTGACGGCTGGATTGCTCGAGTTCAGAGGCGGGAACGTGACTGAAGGAGGTGGTGCCAGGAGGTGCTACCAAAGATGGACCTGTGTACCAAGATGGTGTGCGGAAGTGGAACCGGACTTGGTGGAGCAGGAGCCACTGGATGAAAAGCCAGGAAAAGATTTTGACACCGAAAGGTTCTAGAGGACTACGACCAGGAAGTTACTAGAGCATCTTCATCGACGTGTTGGCATTGGGCTGAGATGTCTCGATGAGAGGGGGTGTTGGAAAGGTCACCTCCCCATCTGTAAGCCCCCAAATGAGGAGAGCGTGGGGGAGGGAGACCTAGGGCAGGATGTGCCCAAAGAGAGATTACCTGGATGTGTGGATCTGGGACAGATCTGGAGCATTCTTGGTTGGAGGGGTATCCCAAGGATGAAAGGCTGCATCAGGAGCAGCTCATGTGCAAGAAGATGGCGAGGACACAGTGTCTTGGATCAGGCCTGGCATGAGGCACTCAGTGGACTGCAGCAGGACCCTATGAAAGGCGCGCTGACATCAGCATGTGTACGGAGCAGGGTACAAAGCTGTACAGATCTGTACGGGCTGCTGCAGGGCAGTGTACGGAAGAGTTATGGCCAGGACAAGGTGCCGGCAAAGGGCTGCAGCAAGGCGCAGTATAGTGGGGGTCTATGGGCAGGTCTATGGCTTGCAAGCAGGGCTGCAGGTGGCAGGACAGCAGCAAAGGAGCTGGACCCTGCATGGAACAAAGAGCCAGCAAAGGGCCCTTATATAGGGCTGGTTGGGCTGAGCCAACCAGGTCGGTTGGGCCAGCCAACCCAGTCTGTCCAGTCGGCCCAGTCAGGGCAGACTGGTCGGTATTTTTGGTCAGGCCTTAGGGCCTATAAAAGGAGAGGCCCTGGGCCTCATTTCACATCACTTGGAGCAGCACAAGTACCAGCAGAAAGGAGCAGCAGGGAGCTTGCCTTAGGCCTCATCACTGGAGGTAAAGGGAGCACACAGGAGCTGCAGACTTAGCAAAGAGTGCTGCCCACCTAGGCTGGTGCAAAGACAGCAAGGTGGAAGGGATCTAGACGGAAAGTCTACAGAAGCTCGAGGTGGAGCACGCGGACTCGAGTCTAGAGATAGCCAGCAGATAGGAGAAGTATCTTGTGGTAAGATTAGAGGACCACACCATTGGTGGGACTCTGGATCTGTCTCTTTTGTATTGTGTCCATATTTGTGGACGGAAATATATATTTTGATGGTTTCTCTATCTGGTTGGTTCATTGTCTATTTATGAGTTTGCACACCTATTGTATGCACATAAGTAAAGAAGTCTGTGATTCCACACCCACACCGCACACTGTGTGAGCTCCTGGGCATTACTATAAGTCTTCCGCTGCGTGTACCCTCTGTTGGGTCTTTTCTAACACTTACTTGCCAGGAATGCATCAATCTTGGCATACTGTGCACGTGGGGCTTGTTTTAGCCCATATAAAGCTTTGTTAAGCTTACAAACCTGAAGTGCATTGCCAGAAAGTTCAAATCGAGGAGGTTGTTTGACATGAATCTCTTCCTGCAAGTCCCCATTAAGGAAAGCTGTTTTTATGTTCAACTGATGGACATTCCACACAAAATTTGCAGCCATTGCAATAACTGACCATATGGTGGTCATCCGGGATGTAGGAGCAAAAGTCTCCTCATAATGTATGCCTTTCTTCTGTCCATAGCCTTTGGCAATCAACCTTGCCTTGTACCTATCAATAGACCCATCTGGCTTCCTTTTCACCTTGAAAACCCACTTGGTACCAATGGCATGCTTACCTGGTGGCAAATCCACAACATCCCAAGTCTGATTTTTCTCAATGGACTGCAACTCATTGTGCATGGCATGCATCCAATGCACATTATCCTTTGCTTCTTCAAAAGAGTCAGGCCCCTCTTCATCAAGAAGAGTCCCTGCATAAGCTGTCTCAACTGAAAGAGCCCCTCCTGCGTGCCTTACTGCACTATGAGTCTTGCCAGGCAATAGGGCCTCAAGCCTACTCTCCCTGAGAGTTTGTAGCAACCAATTCGGGACTGTTTTGGCTGCGTGTATATCTTGAATCTCTTGCTTGACAACTTAATCCACACCCTGTGGAGGTACAAAATCAGCCGGTGGTTGAATCGGATCAGGAGGAGGTTGCTGTAAATTTTGATTTTCAGCATGAACCTCAGCGGGGGAACCAAATGCTATAGGAAGCATCCCCTCAAAAACATCATCTGAAGAAGCTGGAAGCTGAAATTCAGCATGTGTATGTGCTGAATTTTCAGAGAATATAACATCTCTACTAACAAAAATCTTGCGTGAAGCAGGATTGTAGAGATGAGATAGCCTTTGCTTTCTAAACTCTACCCCACAAAAATGCATTGAAGTGCCTTATCTGACAACTTGTGTCGAAACTCCATAGGCACGTGGGCATATGCAACACAACCAAAAACTCTGAAATGGTCCACTGAAGGCTTTCTCCCATGCCATGCCTTATAGGGAGTGATTGTCTTCAAAGCCTTTCTGGGAGCCCGATTCAAAACATAGTTGGCACACATGAGGCCTTCAAGCCAAAACTTGTGAGGCAACTTTTTACTGGTAAGCATGCATCTATCCATCTCCATAAGAGAGTGATTCTTGTGTTGAGCTTTGCCATTCTAATGAGGTGTAAGCCTCATTGTAAGCTAATGCGTGATGCCTTTCTTCTTCAAAAATGCCTCAAACTCATGAGACATATACTCCCCCCCTCGATCTGTGCAAAGTGTCTGCACCTTGAGTCCTGTCTCATTCTCAACCATAGCCACAAAGTGTTTGAAATGCATAAACACTTTTGATTTTGCCTTGAGACCATAGGCCCAAGTGTAGTTGGTGAAGTCATCTATGAATGTAACATAATAAAGATAACCTGCAAAAGTAGGTGTCCTCATGGGACTGCAGACATCACTGTGAATAAGCTGTAATTTTCGTGTAGCTTTCAGTGCACCATCCTTTTTGAAAGGAAATCTATGCATCTTGCCAAGGATGCAACCTTTACATGCATGAGGAGGAGCTGACTCTTAAGGAGGCAATGCATCAACCATATCATGCTTCTGTAGTGTCATTAAGCTATCATAGCTCATGTGCCCATACCTGGCATGCCATAACTCCGCATTCTGCATTGCAGCAGTGGGAGTGCTCACTGAAAATGCATGATCGGATCTTTTCTCATATAAATGAAGCTGAAAAAGATCCCGATACAAAGTACCAGACAACATCAAAGCATAGTCATTCTCTTTGTCTCTGACTGCACACTTAGCATCATCAAATACAACCTGAAATCCTCCTCTATTAAGAGAGGACACTGAAAGCAAATTCTTCTTTATGCTTGGCACATAGAGAACATCTGAAATTCTGAAATTTGTGCCATCAGTGGATGTCACAATAATGTCCCCCACTCCACACACTGAATAAGAAGAATTATTTGCGCAAGTCATCTTCTTTTTAGTAGGTGGTAGATGCAGAGATGCAAAAAGACTCTTCTTGGAAGTGATGTGCTTTGAAGCACCACTGTAAAAATACCAAGTATTCAGTGTCACATTGACACTGAGAGAGCATGCATCCTTTAAAGGATCATAACTGCAAGTCAAGAAAGCATAAGGATCATCATCATTAGTGGCTGTAGCAACTGAACTACCCGCTGGAAAATCATAAGTGCAAGATAGAAAGGCATAGTACTCGTCCACAAAGTTGGCTGTAACATCTCCCTCATCATGAGCATGAGGAGCTGATGCATCTGACACAGCCATACCGGAATCCCTTTTCTTCTCTTTAGCTATGCGCTTGTTGCATTCTCCAATATAATGACCTGGCTTCTTGCAATAGTGACAAATGCCCTTCTTTTTTTGCTTATCTGCATCACCCTTAGCCTTATAAGAGGGCTGTCGTGAATCAGCTTTATGCTGATGTGTGGGCTGATTGGCATGTTGCTTTTGCTGCCCTTTTCCTTTGGGCTTGAACTTGGAAACCATGGCATGCTCGCCAGCCCGGATTGCCATATTTCTTCGTGTCAGCTCCTCCTGCAACAGAAGTCCTACCAACTCGTGAAAGAACAGAGGATTGCTACCCCCCCCCCCCCCCCAATGACAAATTCAGCGAGGTGTGGAAACCGAGATAGGACTCGGGAAGAGAATTCAAAGTGGTGGTAATCATCTCTGAATCCGGAATGACTTCATCAATATTCAGCAATTACTCCCTCAATCTTGAAGCTTAGTGAGGTGAGAATTCATGGAATCTCCCTCATCCATATGCGTATGAGAAAGTTCTCACTTCAGAAAGGAAACTCTAGCATCATTTCTTGATGCAGACATACACTTTAGTATCTCCCAAGCTGCCTTTGATGTCTTGCATGACCGAATGTGAGGTATAATGAACCTCTTGACAGAGAGAGAAATCACTGATAGAGCTTGTGCATCTCTAGAATCCCATCTTTTCTGCTCTCCTGTGTGAGCTCCTGGAGCGGCAGCTCCAACTACTTGTGCTGCATTTTGACCTCTACCCCTGCCTCTAGCTGTAGGAGTGACAGGTGTGGCCACTGTATCTGGTCTTGCTTCATCTCCATTGACATAATCCCAAAGATGTCTGCCAACCAAGATATTGCGAATCATGAAACTCCACAAGGAGTAGTTGGTGCCATCCAACTTATCCTCCTGTGTGAGGACTCCGAACACCTCATTGGGGTTGTTCTCAGCCAATTTTGCCAGATAAACTCAAAAATACAGCAAACTGAACAAGTAAAATCCCTTCTTGGGATGCAAAATGCACAAGTAAAATCTGCCAAAGAAAATCTACCCACAGTGACAAATACTATCACAGCCTATCAAAGGCTCAAAATGTACCACAATTCTCTGCTGAATGCCCAAAAATCTGCAAATAGAATCTGCAAAAAGTGGCAAAAGTCTTCAAATTGACTCATACTGAGTCCATAAATGCTTGCAAACTTCCAAAATGCTCTTTTACCTACAAAATTGCAACCCAAATGCAAAAGCCCCAATTTCTTGTGGGAAATTGTGTACGAAAGAGGGCAAATGGTGTGAAAGCTCCAAATGTTGTACAATTTGCAGTCTACTTGCAAAAGCCCCAATTTTTGGGGTGAAATTAAGCAAATGTCACTCAAATGTCAAGTCTTCTGCAAACAGTGCCAAATTTCCACCTGCTACAACGAAATGCCAAAATGCGCTCCCAGAATGCAAGCCAAACAATGGCTACCTGCAAAAAATGCCTGCCAAAAAACCAACTGCAAGAATCCCTGCAGGAATGAAACCTGCGTAGAAGGCCCTGCAAAAGAAGTGTACGAACACCTTCAGCTTGTACGGAACTGACAGTACGGAACTGTCAGTACAGGTTCCATACAATGGTACGGACAGTGTACGGTCGAAATCCGTACACTTGTACGGATGTATGGATGGAATTTGTACGGCAGGGCTATACGAAAACATCAAGATAGTACGGCGCTCCAACAAAAGTGTACGGATTGCAGGACAGTACGGAATTGTATGGCACAGCTTGTACGGTCGAAATCGTATGGATTGTACGGCGAAATCATACGAAAATCGTACGCTTGTACGGACAACGGGTGCGGAGATGTACGGTTGGCATTGTTGTAGTTCGCACGTGCGGCATCACAGTATAGATTGACAATCCGTACATTGTACGAACGATGTGCTGCAAGCTTGACAATGAAGCTGCACGGACAGGAGCTGAAATGCGGGAGCTGGGAGCAAGGAGGAGGTCTGGGAAGGAGAGCTGCTTTGATACCAAATGTGATTAAAATGGAAGAGAACAAGAGTGAGCAAGATGGAGAGCAAGCTGAACGTAGGTCACTCCCAGAGTGTATTGAAATGAAGTGAAGTACGAAACAAGAGATGAGGGTTTTGCCTAAGTGACAACCCTATCTAATCACTAACCATAGTTAGAGATTAGACTGTGGTTAGGGGGAAAAACCTCCAAGAGGAGAAAGTGCCCCTAACCCACTTATTATATTACATTGGCCACTGCCTAGAATATAATAATAATTCTAACACAAGGACCATGGGAAAGCATGCATGGATTTCATCTTTGATCTTTCTAGATCTAGATACGGGAATGATGGGATATGGACCATCATTGACAGGTTAAGGAAGCAGGCCCATTTCATTCAAGTAAGAAAAACTATTAAGGCAGACCACATGGCCAGATTGTTTTTGGCACAGATCTTCAAGCACCATGGGATGCCTAAGTCGATTGTTAGTTGTTGAGATCCCAGGATGACTAGTTTATTCTTGAGAGCATTATTTGATAATATGGAGACAAAGCTGGACTTTTCATTTTCTTTTCATCCTCAGTCAAACAGACAAGGTGAGAATGCCAATTCCATGGTATTGGATCTTCTCAAGTGTCATGCATCTGAGCAGAATATCGAATGGGAAAAGTATCTTCCTCTCGTGGAATTTGCATACAATAACACTGTTCATAGCTCCACAAGAAAAGCCCCATTCGGAGTTATTTATGGAAAGGTGATTCAACCACCTATCCTCAGAACAAAGGACGAGATATTTGTAGCCGACCAGTATGTTTGAGACTTAGATACATCTTTCTCTCAAGTATGGACAGCAATTGAAAGATCTCAACAAAAGCAAAAGAAAGCAGCAGACAAGCACCGGAGGGAGATGAATCTCCAAGACGGAGATTGGGTCTTACTAAAGTTTGAAAAAGCACGACTTTGAAAGATGAAAGGAAAAGAAGTATTCCCAAAGTTGTCTCCCAAGTATTATGGACGATTCAGAGTTAGTGAGGCCAGAAATAAAGCCGCTTTTCAACTAGAGCTGCCTGAGACTTGGAAGATTCACAATGCTTTTCATGTGAGTCTTCTAAAGAAGTATCAAGGACCAAAACCCACAGAACTAGTTCAAGAAGAGCCACTTGAGGTGGAAGAGATCCTCCAACTAGAACAAATTTGTATATTATACAGAGAAGAAAGGACCCAGAGGCAAGGTTATCCATAGATACCTTGTCAAGTTTAAGAATTATTTGGCACTTGATGCCAAGTGGGTAGATGAGGAGTTCTTCTCAGAGTATCCTCAAGTTCTACAATTGTATCAAGAAGCTTTTCAATTGAGGACAGCTGTTTAGATGTCACCATTTGGGACTTCTCCTAAGAAAATAAAGAGTAATCTTCATTAGATTTGACTTTGGTCAAAGAATGGTGAAGTTGGTTAACCAAGAATAAGTATTATTGTTTTTACTTTTGTCTTGCATTGGTAAAAAGAGAACTATGGGGACGCCCGCAAGGGACTAGAAATAGTCCAAGAACCAGGAATGCATGCATTTCGCTAACCTCTAATGGGTTAAAGTGTTGGAATTTGTTTGTGTAATGTGCAAGACCCAAGAGAGTGCAAAAAAGAGCCAAGATTGGGGAGAAAAGCACAAAAAGTAGGTCCCACATGGTTCTCAAGCAAGGTTTAAAAGAGGGCCCAAAGATTAAAAAGGCGCCCAAAAGCTCCAGAGCACCAGATATAGAAGGGAAAGGACTAAAAGCTTGGCTTTTCGTGAAAGTAGCTTTTACTCTCGATGAGCTGCTGAGCTCCCCGTCCTACTGCTCCTTGTTGCCCTCCGTCTTGCACCCCTCTCCCCTCCCTCCCAGCCCTTCCCTTCCCCTCCCTCCTCTCCCTGCCAGCCCCCCTCCCGGGCTGCTGCCCCCTCACCCGCTGCTGCCTCTCCCGCTCCCTTCCCTCCCTCTCCCTTTGCTGTCCCCCCCCCGCTGCCTCTCCCGCTCCCCTCCCTCCCTCTCTTGCTGCCTAGCTCTCCCTCCCTACCCCCGCTACCTCCCCCTCCCTACTCCGCTACCTCTCCCTCCCTACCCCGCTAGCTCTCCCTCCCTACCCCACTCCCTTCCCCTCTGCCTTGCTGCTCTCCTCGCCTCTCCCTAACCCCCCTGCCCTTTTCTCCTTACCCCTTGCTCCCCCTACCCGTGCCTACCTCACTATCCCGCTGTCCTCTCCCCTCCTCTCCCTACCCCCCCGCTGCCCCTCCTTCCTATCCCCCTTCTCCCTCTACCCCCCGCTCCCCCTACCCCGCCTCCCTTCCCCTCCCCTGCCCCTTCCTTCTGCCCCTCCCTTTGCCCCTTTCTCAGCCTCTGCATCACCACCTCCCTCCTTCGTCCCCCCCCTCTTCAACCTTGATGGAACAAGAGAGATTTTCTCTCTCTGGCAGCAGGTTGTCGGACGTAAGAGCATCTTTGTGTTCGTGTCGGCCATTCCACCTTGATTGACGAATGGGTTCCCATTCAGCCAATCCTCGACTACTTCCACCGGCTGCAAAAACAGTTACCTTTTTCAAAGGCGAGCTTCAACAGCTCAAGATAGACTCAGAGTAGGAGTATGCCACCTCACTCTTTGCTGCCTCGGCATGGGGCTGCATGATAAACCTTCCGCCCCCCTCACGGGGGGTGCGAGGCACCGAAGGTAGTTGTCCAGGGTCAAATGGGCTTACACCTTTCTTTATTATTTTTTGGGATCAGATTGGGATTACATCACCTCAGCCTTGCAGGGTGTTTGGGACTCAGGTGAGATGTCGGACTCACTCTCAGAGGGTCTCATTCATCTTATCCCAAAAGGAGGTTGCAGAAATTTAGTGTCTCAGTGGAGAGTGATCACCTTACTGGGCACTTTGTATAAGATCTTGGCAAAAGCCATCAACCTGCGATTGCAGCCCATCCTGCCAGATCTTATACATGACACACAGACAGGCTTTGTCTATGGCAGTAGCATTTTTTATAACATATTCTCATTTTGGGAGGCTTCCGAGTGGGCTATGCATGAGGGCCATATACTGGCATTTCTACTCCTGGATTTTGAAAAAGCATATGACATAGTAGATTGGGGTTTTCTAGAGGGAACCCTTCTTCACTTTGGATTTCAGATTTGTGAATTAGAGGGATTTTTGCTCTTTACAGGTCAGCCCATAGCCAGGTACTCATTGGTGGAGTCAGGGGAGACAGGTTTCAGATATCCAGATCAGTCTGAGAAGGCTGCCCTCTAGCCCCCTTTCTATTCTTATTTGTGGCTGAAGCTATGAGCCTCTATATTAGAGCTCAAGCTGATATTTTTGGGCTGAGACTTCCGTTGAGACAGGAAGAGGAGTTGCTGGACAATGAGTTGGCAGATGACACAGCTATTTTTTTAGATGCCACTCCACAAACACTCAACTCTTTTAGGACAACCTTGGATTTATTTTGCATTGGAGCAGGGGCTCACATTAACTAGAACAAATCCAATGGTTTCTGGATTAGTGATGAGGACACTCCAGATTGGGGTGCTGATATTGGCTTTACTTGGATTCAGAGGGGTGTCTCCGTTAGGTATCTTGGATGCCAGGTTGGGGTGGGCATTTCTCCAACACATCAGTTCGCTCCCGTGTTAGAGAGCATCAAGAGGAAACTCCTATTTTGGAGTTCGGCCAGACTTGATCTTGCATCCAGAGTGGTGGTTGTAAACTAGGTACTGTTGGCTACAGCTTGGTTTATTTGCTCTTGCTGGTGCCGATCTGCAAGCAGTATCACTCAGCTCAAGAGACCTATCAGGAATTTTTTGTGGAGTGGATTAGATGACACTTCAGATGTGATAGCCAGGGTGGCTTGGGAGACTCTCATTCTACCCAGTGAGGAAGGGGTCATCAATATTATTGATCCAGACTTGCAGTGTAGAGCCTTGCTCTGCAAGATAGTGGTCAGAGGTTTGATGCCTGGTCAGGAGCCTTGGAAGGATTTTTTCTTACGCAGTATACAGACATGCACACCTTCTCAGGGAGGAGATTGGATGGACAGCTTTAGATGGATCTTTATGTCAGCTCGTCTCAGATCTTCTACTTCCCTTCTCATGGTTGTCATTCTGAAAGCTTGGAACAGCTTCAGAAGTACTCTTCGGAGAGTTCCAACCTCCTATCGTGAAGAAATTGACAGGTAGCTAGTCATATATACTAGATGAGCATGGCAGATCACTAGGCATGTCACGTTATAAGTGGTCTGGATGGGAGTTGGGACCTGCATCCATGGTGGGTGCTTGGAAAGCTTTCAGGATGCTTCAAGAGGATCAGAGAGCTCGTTTAGTTAGTCACCTCAGAGGAAGTGCAGCCAGGATGCAGCAGATAGATGCAATCATACTAGTGGAGTGGATGGATACAGATCATTTGCCTATTTCTGAGTCCACCTGGTTGGGGGCTTTTTCAAGGGTAGGTATCCCTCTGCAGGTTATAGCCTTGCGGGATGCACATGAGGATACCCTTGTCTTTCAGGTTCTTGCAGGACGCAGATTCCACAGATCTTCAGAGGACATTCTTTTAGAGGCTCCTTTTCAGCCTGTCAGGATTGCAAGATACATGGAGATGGGTAGAGACTCACAGTGGTATCTGGATCTAGACCCTGTTCTCTTGGCTATTGGATCTTGGAGGCTTTGGTTGTAGGGATGTTTCCCTATTAGATCCTTGCAGTGGGATATCCAGGGGAATGAGAGTGGATAGTTGAAGGGCACCGAGAGAAGAGCATTCCCTTCTTTCGTTACACTATTAGAAATGCCAGGAGATTCTAGCTCAGTTGTAGAGGCTAGAGGCCCTCAAGAGCTCCTCATTGGGATACTTTTCAGATTTCTACAAAGATGCAAAAAAACTTTTGGATGAGACTTTGGAAATCCCTCAGGAATAGGAAAGTCACGTTATTAATTTGGCTTACTATTCATGGAGGGATTGCAGTGAACCTGTCGAGATCGAGGTCCGGGGCTGACCCTACTTGTCCTCAATGCCACTCAGCAGTCAAGTGTTTGGGAGTGCACTCAGGCGAGGATGGTTTGGAAGGGTGTTGCTAGGATACTTTGCACTTTTCATAGAGCACCCTTCTTCATGACCTGGGGATCAGTTGCTTGGTTATCACTCACTGGTCCACATGCTTTTTTCGAGGGACATGACACGGACACAACTTTCTTTTTTCAACGACATCTTGTGGAGTCATGCTCCCTCCGAGATGTTCCGTTTACTCCATTCAGAGCTCCCCACGCTTCTGTAGACACATCTTGGGAGATTGTGGCTAGTATCACTGCATGGCATATTTGGAGAGCCAGATGTACAGAGGCTTTGGAGGACTCCCAAGTTCACCCTTCTCAGACTATGGCCAGTATCTAGGCAGATACTATACACACTTTGATGGCCATTTGGGCAAACATACAGGGAACCTACAAGACTGCTACTACTAGGAGGGTTGCTTTTCTCAGAGTCTGGAAGGATTGTCCTTTCTTCTTTGACTCTCCTTCAGGGATGAGGTGGCATTTTCAGCCACCACCTTGGATTTTTGTTTGCTCATTTTGAGCTGTTTTTTCTCATGCTTGACATGATGTACTCCCGCACTTGAGCTTGCTCTGCGGTTTTTATTCATACTTAATGAAGTACTTTTCTTGGAAAAATAAATAAAAGTAGCTTTCCGAAAGCAGGCCCTAGCTTTTTGCTAGGCCTAGTCTATAAACGAAAGGCCTCTGGCCTCCCAGATTCATTCAGAATTGTACTCAGTTCTATGCTCTTTCAAAAGCTAGTTGTACAAAGATTATTCTATTGCGATAAAGACCTTCAGGGGTCCAGCCCTTATTTCTAGGTCCTAGTGCTGTGTTTTTCCCCTTACCCTTCTCTCCGAGCACTCATCTTATTGGCGATTCAATTTCTACAGCTCCAGCACATATCTCGAGAAGTGTACTGAATTTCCAGCGCCAGGAATCCTATCCCGGGTACTGCGATTTCAGCTCCAGAGGAGTCCCACGTCATTTGCGAATTGCTCCACGGTGCCGAAGTGAATTGCAATTTTTATCTGGTTTGGGTTACAGTCAAAGCAATCACAACTCGCAACGTGAGTTGCAACTTTCTTCATTTGTCGCAACCGAAGTATTTTTATGTGACATTTCAATAGTACTTGGATGAGAAAGAATTGGTTTTAGAAAGGGCTAATAATTAACTCTTATGTAAAGGTTATCTAATCTTTTTGTTCAAGAACCTGATATGGCTTTAGCTGTAAGGAGTCAGGGCTTGTGGACCATTAGAAATCAACCTCTCTACCTCGAGAGGTGGTCCATTGTTTTGACTTGGATCCGTGCCCAACTCTACTACGGCCCCTGTGACCTGTCTTGGTACAATTGCAAGACCTTGCTTTGGCTTTTTCTAGCCAACCAGATCATATTTGTTCAAGTCTGGGAATTGTGATGAGGGTAGAGAAGGAACAATTTACTACTTCTTGAGCCTACTGCTAGTTTTGCATAACGTTGGACATAGTAGAGAAACTTCCTAACAACATTCTAATCTACTCGAAGTCATCTGCTGGTCCAAAAGTGCAGCCTTTCATATATAAGAACCTCCTAGAGTCCTGCTTCCTCTATGGGCAGGCACACACTTGGTTAAGGATTGCCCTTTGAAAAGGGAAGGCAAGTCCCTGGATCCCCAAGAGACTACTATGAAACAACCGCCTCCACCCACTCACATCTGAAGGCCTGTCCAGTGTCGATAAACAAGGAAAGATTATCTTGAAACGACATTCTTCTGTTGCAGATGTAGGATCTGAGATAGTAAGGAAACACATAATATCTTTAGCAGTAGTCCTACTCAAAGCAAATAAGTCAGGAAAGAGCTGCCTGTAAAACACTTTTCAGTTATTGCAACAGTTTGCTGAGGAATTAGATGAAATTCTTGGAAACACTAACGTATACGTATGTTTGGTAGGGCAAATATTGGAAATATGGACTTTGTTATGCTGCAAACATTCACCACCTGTAAAAATATTTTTTGATTCGGAAAAATGGCCAATTTCTACTTTTGCTGTCGTTCACCTCATTTTATAGAGGCAATTTGTACCAATTACTAGGTTAGGACATACTTTAACCTCTCCCATGCTCACATGCATCAGTGCATCAATGTTTTTGGGTACTTCGAAATTGAACATGACATGTATTATACGGACTTTTGCACCCTAGGGTGGGGAGTTTAGGGGGGTTGGGTTTGAGCCACATATGTTATCAACCTATAAAAAATAACAAATGTTTGCCAGCGTATCCTACTTGCAAATGTTTGATACTACACATTTATGTTTGGAACTGTGAGTGGAGTGATGGAACTTCAATGAGTACTTAAAAACAACTTGATCCCAAGTTTGATGTGCACATTTGTAAAAAATAGTAAAAGGATGGAAACAGAGCTTGAACATGCAGACAGAGTTTTGTTTAGTGATGCAGCTCTGGCAGATAGCACTTCGGCTATTGTGTTTGTGGAATCCTGAGACCTGGTTAGTAGCCCTCAAGGGAAGAGCAAGAAAAAGTCCCGTAATGCAATGAAAATCTAAGCTTGATGACCTTCAATGTTAGGAGGGCTTACGGATCCCATAAAGGCTGGTGCCTCGGTAGATGTTTAAGATTATCTTCGTTATCCCTCTTAATATTCGCTCTTCAAGAGGTGAAAGTAGGAGGAGACGAGTTACCAAAGGAACTTAATGAAATTGGCAGGAGGACTTGGTACTATACTATTTAGAGAGGAGGTACTGCTGTAGGTATCGGTAGTCACTCTGTAAATATAGGAGAAAGATAATGAGAACTATTGGATTGCAGCTCAATTAGTTTTGCCTGTCAGGATGGTCACTTTTATAGGAATATTGGCCCTGGCAATCCTGGAAGAGATTGCTGACATGTGGATGTACAAGATTTCAGTCTAAATTGGTCGCTTGGGATTCAGGAAGGTGTTAAGGAACTCTCTGAGTGATTGATGTCATTGATAACAGAGTCTACACCTGGTCAAATAATCAGATTGGGGATTTCCACAGACAAGACCAGCTAGACTGAGTTTATATGTCCAAACCCATGTTTGATGCTAGCCTGCAAATAAGTTCAGAACGTGTGGATCCTTGATATGTAGGTTTAGGGAGGAGGAACCTTTATGAACTCCCGGTTGTTAAAGATGGCACTGCACGGTTTTTAGTGGTTGGAGCATGCCATCAAGCACACTCAGAAAGAAAGCTGCAAGTGTTTGTGCAAAGCAATGTGAAGATCTGGAGCATCAGATTGCTGAGGTTTTCTTCAGCCCCGGCTGTCACTTCCATCTCTCAGGAACATCTCTTGTCACTGAGAAACCAAATTGCAGGAGAGCCTCAAATTCCAGCACACAACTTTACTTGTTTCATGACAGAAAATACCATTAAGGACGGACATGCATATTCAAACTGAGCTTATGCTTTGGAACTATGAGAGCGTAAGCTTAACTTGCCCACTAAGTAGTCTCCTCTTCTGCACTTAGATTTGTTTCCTGTCCTTCTAAAGATCTTCTCTCTTAGGCTCTTTTCTAAAATCAATCTTTTCCTCTGTGTGTGTGTGTTGTGCTGGCCCTCCCTTCCTCTGTTTGTCCCCTACTTATTTCTCTTCTTTCCACCCTTGTTTTGCAAGAAAATCTCTTGTTTGTTTCCTACATTTTACAAGCTAAAATAGTTTTGTTTCCAATGTTTTGCTCAAAGGGGTAAAATGAAATCCATAATGTTTTGTTCTTGCATCAATCTTGGTCCTGATTGTTCCTTGTGTTCCTAATGCATGATATAATCAAATAAAATGAGTGCCTTCCTACTGAAACATCTGAGAATTGATGTGTAGATTTTTATTCAAAAACTAGCTAATATCATATTAAGCTTGTAGATGGATCCCACGTGGTTCCTTTGAGCATTGGAAAATCTACAGGGTTCATGAGAAGCAAAGTGGGTTGCAGAATTGAGCATGCCATTTTAAACTGATCATGCAAGGGGTATTATGAAATGCATAACGTTGTTCTTGCATTAGTCTTCATCCTGATTGTTCCTTGTGTTCCTATTGCATGAGCATGGGAAACCAACAATTAAAATGAGCTCCTTCCTATTGAAACATCTGAGATTTGATGCATGGATTTGAAACATCCGATATTCGATGCATAGATTTTTAATAAAAAATCAGCAATATGATATTGGACTTGTAGATGGAAGCCCACATGGGTTGCTTTGAGCTTTTGAAAATCTACAATGCTCATGAGGATTGAGCATTCCATTTTGAACTGATCATGCAAGGGGTAACGTGAAATGCGCAATGTCTCATACTTGCGTAAATATTGCTCCTGATTGTTCCTTGTGTTCCTATTGCAAGCATTGGGAAACAAACAATTAAGATGAGCTCCTTCCTATTGAAACGTCCGAGAATTGATGCATAGATTTTTATTCAAAATGTAGCAATATCATAAGCTTGTAGATGGAAGCTCACTTGGGTTCCTTTGAGCTTTGGAAAATCATTAGGAACAAATTAAACAAAGTGGGTTACAGGATCGAGCATGCCATTTAATTTAGAACTGATCATGTTTGGTTTGGGGTTTCTAGAGGTTTTAGAATCCACAGATGTGATAAACAGGATTTGGTGTGGTGCCTTTCCTGTAGCCACATTTGAAGCCTGGAAATGGGATATTCGTTCTTATGGTGGTAGTGCTCTTGGACTGCAAATGATGAAAATGGGTTTAAAAGAGCTGAAGAGTAAGGTGAACTTGATACTAATAGTACCTTATTTTGCAAAAAATTCATCTTCAAGAAATTAAATGTAAAGGCTGGAGAGTTGTCGCTTCAAAAAAGCCCATCAATTGTCTTCGCAAGTTTCTAATAAATTGTGCAGGTGTGGATCATGAGTGATAGAACTTCAGAATGGGTTAAAGCCAGTCTAGATCAAGGTTGGCTCTTGCAGAACCAACCTAGTAGTCATTTAATGGCAACTTGGAATAAGATATCACATATATACCAAGGTTATTGGTGTGTAAATTCTGCCACGTCAATTTCAGCTTAGGCTTTCTTAGATATGTCACAATATCTTTGTGACAATTGTTGTTGGCTCCAAGGAAAAGAGCTAGTTTTAAAGAAGCAGACAATCTAAGATGAGCCAATGAGGTGCAACTTTTAGAAAGGAGAGATGCTTTTGCATCCTGAATATATAGAACTTTCCAAAATCTAGTAGTGAATGATGGAAATGGATTTAAAAGTGCTAAAGACCAAGGTGAATTTGATACTGATAGTGCCTTAATCCCTAACAAGAATTTATGTGGCAGAATTTACACACCAATGACCTGAGCCAACGTTAAGCTAGACTTATCAATACCATTCCGATGTTCTATCATTCACGATCGACCTGCACAATCTATTAGAAACTTGTAGTCGCTTCCAAAAATCCGCTCAATTGTTTTATTATCCAGCCTTTTCATGAAGCTGAATGTTTGGCAAAGTAGATAAGTCGCAATATATTTGTGACAATTGTTGTTGGTTCCAAGGAAACAAGCTGGTTTTAAAGAAGAAAGACAATGTAAGATGAGCCATTGAGGTGCAACATTTAGAAAGGAAAGATTCTTTTGCATGCTGAATATATATGAGTTTCCAAAATCTACTAGTGATTCCTTGGGAGGATCAAATTGACTCCGCGAAAGTCAAGGAAGGACTCACAAATAAGTGGTTTATGTACGAGGAGGATATGGGAGATTCTTGAATAAGGTTTTTTGATGATGTATGAAATTATCACAGGTGTGGGATGCGATGACTTAACAGTTGAAGACTGTTGCTTTTGCCAGACTTCTCCATCCATCTCCATCTCCATAACAGCTTGCTCCCTGACAACCTGGAGCTATGATAAAAAATTAATAGGTTTAGAGCAAGTGGGCAGATGAGTTGTAGATTTATTAAGATGATCATGTTTGACAAATTGCAAGGGGCCTAGTCTTTCAATGAAGGATGCAAAGTTTAGTGGTGCTTAAGATCTTGCTTGGCAATTTGCTAAAATTTGGAGCACTGCATATCGGCCTGTTTGCACCTCCATTCATGTTTCACTTATTGGATCATGTTATAGTCAGCTGCTAAGAGCCCGAGTAGATACTACTGTCTCTTTATATTTCAATTATACACAGGCTATTAGCTTATATTTCCTCCCTTTGTACCTTGGACACTGAAGGTGAGGTTAGGAACTGAGATCTGCTGGAATGTCTTTGTCCTTGATCCTTCTTCATTGCCTGCTTACAGAGAGATGTTTCTCCCTCAGATTGATCTGAGAGTGTTATGGCTTCTAGGACAGTGCCACTGGCTGGCCATAGTCATTCAATGCTCATTGCTGCACCCCCTTATCTACCTTCTGCTATATTTTGGGACCTGATGCAGAAAGCAGGGATAATTTCAAGCATTTTAACTACCTGATCTTGGTCTTACACTTCGGACTTGGGAGTGGGAAAACTTGCACATTCGTAATCTGCTCAACTATTCTGGGATCAATGCTAGTGCAGCTGGTGACGACTTTTACAGCAGCAGTGACTTTTTGGTTCTACTATAGACGAACTTCATATAGAAATCCATGCTTCTGTTCAATATAAGGTCTTGCTGCATAGAAATAACACTCCGATACCGTTGATGTCCAATAGCTTTGATAGTAATGGATGGATCTACTACCCTGTCCCATTGGATGTGATAGAGCAAAAGTAGAACAACAAAATAAACCTCAGAAGGAGACTAGGAAAAGTGGTCTGAATAATCTCTATAGTAGCTCCATGAACCACTCTTTCAGGAATGGAATTTCTTCGGTAATGGAAATGACATGGTGTGTGAACCAACATCTATGGTACACAGATCAGAATTAGCGGACATGCAAATTTCACCTTGTGAGGTTTTCGTCCAAGTTGCGGCCCGCTGGTATTGCAATATTTCTTTCTATCTTAAATTCTGCGTTGCCCTATCAACTAGATTTAGATTTAGATTTTCGTTTGGGAGAGACTAAAATGAAATTGTTTAGACTTCACAAGCAGTTGTAGCTTGAATGAAGAGATTTGGACTACTTTTTGATTAGCCTTCTCCTTTAGTGCTAGCCTTCGTCATGGCTGAGTTTGCCCTTCACCTCCGGAGTGCCGACAGAAACTCAGTACGAAGACTTTGTATAAATGGATGCTCAAGTATGTGTGGGTGTGTGGATTTGTATGTGTGAGAGAATATTTTTATACTATGGTCTACACCCACTGTTGGGCACTGATGACGTCAGTGGGGATTGTTGGAATATGAAGCCAAAGTGAGTCAAAAATGAGTGTACTAGGTGTCTAGGGGGTGTTTTATAGTCTAGCGAGTCCTAGACATGCCACGTGTCATATTGGGAGTTATCCTATATAGACTATGGCTTTCTAGAGTCTAGTGTCACACTATATAGTGTTGTACTTGTCTTGAGTCTTTTGAAGGCTGTTCTCTTCTATCCTTCCTTGAGCTCTCTTCTCCACGCCATGATCTGCCACCTCTCTTCTCCTTCCTTCAGCTAGAAGCAGAATCACGGCTTTGTGTCTTCAGCAAAGTTGTAGAGGACCTTGAGTACTACAAATTTCGTTTTTACATCATTGCAATCCGAGTTTTCTATGAAAAGTTATAGTCCTTGTAAGAAGTGACGAAATTTGTTTCTGCGCGCGAATTTTGTTATGGAGCTCAATCATTTGATAGCCCAAGCATGATGCAACCAACTCAACATGGAGCTGTCCATCCTCTTCATCGTTGACCTTTGCTCCAACCCGCCATTTGCTCCTTCTGCCCGAGATTCTCTTGGAGCTGCTGCCCGTAAGTTCGTGCCCGCATTCTACTCATCATTCTCTTGGAGCTGCTGTCCACGTTGCCTCTATCTTCTCTGCCCGTCACTTGATGTGAGCTCTTGACATTACATTGCGGTGACTCCTTCACGTGACTACTCCAAACTTTGGTGAAGACTTCCCGAGCTAAATGTGAGTTCTCCGATACTACTCTGACACACTCCACTACAGTGATCTCTCTGATTAGTGTATTACATCGAGCTTGATGTGGACCACTCTACGTTAACAAGTGACTTCTTCAACATTGCTTATTCGATCGGTGCCTGAGGTACTTCGCATTGATTGACTTTCCTATTGGTCGTGGTACCTGAGGCTTCTACTTAGACATTGCATTTTGAGAGTCATCATGTAATTGCTCCATGTAGCTACCCATGGACTTCACCGACACATATTTTGGGGCATTTCTGCCTAGCGCTTCATTGACATCGTCATCGACCTTTAGGGATGTGCACACATGTGCATTAGCTACTTGAAGGACATCTCTTTCACAAAGAGATATTTTTATTTATTACTACACGCTTGATGTATTTTGGGGTCCTTTGCCTTGGGTAGTCCCCTTGAAATGATATGTATTGAGTGTTTGGTTTTCATTGAGTCTAAAGGTCCTCTGCCTTGGATAGTCCTCCTACAAAGATGTATTGGTTTTTCTATTTTTTTGGTGTGTGGCTTCCTAACATGTCTTGTTATGAAGCCAAGGGGGGATGTACTGTGGGAGCCATATGTATTGGCTTTGATAGGTCTATTTGTTTATTAGGCTTAGCTTGAGAGTTCCAAGATGTTGATGCATTGGTCTCCTAGACCTCTGAGTTGGTCATGCATCCATGCATGATGAGCCTCTGAGCCATGCTAGATGAGATTTCTATGTTATGCTCACTAGCCTCTGAGCCATGCTCACTTGCCTCTAAGATTGTGTGAGAACCATGTCGAGTTCTAGACCGGCATGCACAGCTCTGATGACCGTCATTGTCATGTTCTGTTCTTGGTTCCATTCCAGCAGTCTCTCACCTTGCCTTCATGAGGGGGTGTTGGAATATGAAGCCAAAGTGAGTCAAAAATGAGTGTACTAGGTGTCTAGGGGGTGTTTTATAGTCTAGTGATTCCTAGACATGCCACGTGTCATATTGGGAGTTATCCCATATACACTATGGCTTTCTAGAGTCTAGTGTCACACTATATAGTGTTGTACTTGTGAGTCTTTTGATATCAGTCAACATCAAGCTATCTACATGTGAGTATTTTGGTTATCATTGCCTAGCACTTGTTCTTTCATTTTTCTTTCCATTTTGCTTTTCATTATGCTTTCCACATTTCCATTCCGTTCCTAGCTAGCTACTAGATCTCTTCAAGGATGTCATAGTAGCTAGTCCCTGCTTTGCGTGATGGAGTTTATGGTTTTCAATCTTATGAGTGACTATCGTGAGATTGAAACTGCACTATGTTGTGTTTTTAGAGGATGAGTTTGGGAATATTCTTGGATTCATCTAGGTATATACAGAGATCAGGATAATGATTACAAAACGTCATGGTGTTAGTCATGTATTCCTTGCATCATATGTGCGACTGCTACTTACCAAGGTTCCACAAGGTCACAAGGAGCAATTGGAATAAATAGCTACCAAAAGGGGTTCTTGAAATCATTTGGTATTTTCTTTTCGGGTTCAATGAAAACGATTTAGCATTGGAGGTACTTGCATCGGCTTTGCCAACAAGGTTTGTTTTTTAATTTTAAAGCAGTTTGTTGAGGGAGAAAAGGCAAAGGCACCAAAGGGTAAGACCAGGTGGAGCTTGGCAATTGATTCTGCTCTCGGGGTAAGCACGCAGTGCTGGGAAAGTGCTGGCAGATTTATTTTTGCCAATTTAATTGTAGGGCTTCTTGTTTTTGAAAAAAGAAAGGGGAATTGACTGGAAGGGAGGGAAGACACTGTTACAAAGAGAGAGCCCTTGGGACCCTCCTGAGTTTGTCTAAGTTGATCCTCCTAATCTTTGAAGCATCCTCGGTTCTCAACGCATAGCATCATCAGGGGGTTGTGGGAGAGACCACAAACAAAAGTGCTTGTTGGTAGCAAGCTTCGTACTGGTATGAGGATGACAAAGTCTTTCTTTCTTTTGCAGGCATTTCCTTTAAAGAAGTGTGTAATCTGACTGACCAGTAGGCCTTTTCCAGGCCTTGTCGTGATTGCCTGTTACATGTTTTGTTGTTGCGGCTGCTAGCTGCATCCTCCTAGCTGTGTTTTGTCAGTTTTGGTACATGTGGATGGCGCCTTTTCCTGTTTTTAGTTTGATCCCGGAATTGTTGTCTGCATGGAGAGAAAAGTTACACTGAGAACAGTCATGACGTGTGCAGTTACTTTCCTTCAAAGGTGACAGTGACTTCCAACATGGATATGAGACTCAGACTGCGAAGTCACTCTTCTTTTTTTTTATAGACTCAGCGGCATAATGTTAAGGTCCATCGAACATCCTGAGTAGATAGAAAAGTAAAGAACCAAACACAGGAACAATCACTTTCTCTTGGTTACTCCGACTTTGCTCTTGAAATTGTTTTTGTTATGGCAAGTGTTTCAAATGCAATATCAGGAATGGTGCAGATTTGTTCATGGTGGTTTTCATGATATGGCTATCGCTTTTAGCTTAAAATTTAGCATTGAATCTTTACATGTGTCTGGGGACTGGGGGAAGGGTGCATGCATGTGTGTGCATGTACATGTGCATCAGTGTGAAATTTGGGTCTATGCGTGCTAAGTTCAGCACCCTTCAACTTATAAGTTGATGCCTGTGTCATGTCTTCTGGTACTAACTGAGACATTTTGCTGCAGGAATGTTGTATCTGCCTTTCTTGTTATGATGATGGGGTAGAGCTTCGGGAACTCCCGTGTGGTCATCATTTTCATTGTGCATGTATTGATCGATGGTTGCGTATGAATTCTACATGTCCACTCTGCAAATATAACATCTCAAAAAGCAATACTGGTGGAAGTGAAAATGTCTAGGGTGGGTGGCACTCCTGCAGGTATACTATGGTGCTACTGTGATCTGTGTAAAAACATTTTCTGCTGCATGGACAGTTTCTCAAAGCAAAGCTCTAGGAATGGTTACTGATGTCTGTTGTGTTTACAGTGCTTCACAAGGGATGGTACTGATGTATGCTGTGGTTACAGTGCAAGTATGAAAATCACCCTCACAGATGAATTATAAAGACAGGACAACGAAATTAGTTTTGGCAAAATTCATAATTATTGGAGGCTGGCAGATGGGTTGCCTACGGGGAAGGGCAAGTTTCTTGATCGTCTGGGGTGTGATCGAAGAATGAAACTCTCTTTTTGGAAGAAAGCTCTGACAAGTACATTTTATGTCGAAAATATGTTGCATTAAAAGATGAGGAAACATGCAACCTAAGGACAGAAGCAGTGCTTTACTTGCCAAGGAGCAAAACAGGAACATAAACTCATGAACAAGCTTTCAATGGCATCAATAATTGAGACGCGGAGGGTGACCATTCTGATCGACCTGATATTTATCACACGATGATTGTTTTTATATATATCTGTTGCCAGACCATTTCAAAAAGATGTCCGAAATGTTTTTTAGGTTGGATCTCATGTATGTGTAATTCAAAATGTATTAACATGCAGACATTACAATTACCAAGTGTACTCATCCTTTTTAAGAGCAGTTGCAATGGGAATAAATATTGGATCTAGTAGCCAATCTACTAAGTGAGTAAACCCCACATTGCTGGAGACTGAAAAATGTAGTGAATGAGACTATGTTGTTAATGTATAAGACTTTATAGGTTGAAGGTGCAAATACAATGGGAAAGAGAAATCGGGTGACACACCTTGCTTAAGATTTCGTTGGAAGCAAATCACAGTGTGTGGGGGTCTGGGTGCAATAGAAGTAGCAAAAGCATTATGAGAGAAGAGTGAGAATTTACCGAAATAGAAGGCATGTTCTCAAAGCTATGATACTGAAGACTTCTGAGAGTATTGTCAATAATTCAAGAGCTAAGTTAGATGAGAGTACAACTACTACTCTTGAGCAAGTTAATTGTAATTCAATCATGATACTCAAATTAAACTGTCTCATGTGATTAACAATTGTTGACACAATAGCTTGTAACACACGATCTAGGGTGCCATAAGCCATCTCTCTCCGAAGCTCCCATGAGCATTGTGAATGATGATGAGTGGAAATATGCTATGATGATGTACCACCTGTCACAACATACTTGGCAAGGTGTATAAAAATGTTTACAGCATCACTTTGTTGTATTTTGTGATTGTTAGATGTTATGGGATGTAAAATTGTTAGATGACATGGGCTGTACAATTGTGTCAAATGAGATGGACCAACATGTGATGACGTCCTTTAATCAATGAATGATGGTAATGTCTGCCACTTTCAGAGGGGAGGCCTTTCATAGATTTATAGATGAAACTGAGGATTAAATTAGATGACTATTGTAGGGATTCTATAAAGGTGTTACGTGAGTTGGGGCCTATGAAACGTTATGGCGAAATGTTAATGATTGGTATAAGTTGTGACATGACTTGATTCACAAAAAGAATTGGAGATTTGCACTACATTGTGAAGTTTATCTTGAAGTTGCCTAAGATTGGGCTATTGTGAAGCTTTCTTGTATGCTTTAGAATCATTAGAAAAAGGTCTAGGCCATTAGGACATGGAAGTTGGAGCAAGGATCATAGTTAAAGATGTGGTTGCATTGAGAATCTTGCTCAAACTTATATGCTTTAGAATCATTAGAAAAAGGTCGAGGCCATGCCATCGAGATTTTTGACTCTAATGCCTCTAGCACATGGAATTTGGAGCAAGGATTATAGTTAAAGATGTGGTTGCAGCCCACAATGCCAAAATTAGCTTCATCCTCCTTAAAGTTAGGAAGTGCAAATGTAATTTTAAGGTCATGAAACATGCTAGTGTAAGAGACAAGAGTCCCAACATTAGCAAGGAATACATGGCTTGATGCTCAACTAAAAAGAGCCTTACTATGAGGAATACACGGCAGGATGGTCCCTTCAATGAAGGCATGTATGCAGTACTACTTGAGGTAGTGGTGGGATAAGGCACAAGATCTTTGCAAAGCAGGGGTCATGTTCAACATTTCGAAGGTGGTGTGAGCCAACTACCTACCTGAATGAAATTTTCATTTGCATGAACAAGATGGCAAAGTAAAGATGCAAGGAAGGAATAGTTAGCTCTCCTAATGTTGAGGTACTCACAAATTAACAATTAGCTTGGATGTTCCACATGATGAGTGCAGCAAGTTTTGCCTTGTGTGACCTTGCCACAAAACTATTGGCTTATAGCATCAAGTTCCAATATTAAATGAAATATGAGTATGTTTAAGTGGATTCACAATATAGCACCTAATAGATTATTATCGAATCGGCTTGGAGTGCTTGTTGGGCTACAATGTTGTCGAGGTCCTTAGGGCAAGTGAAGTCTTTCTTCTTTGTTGGATATATCTAGTAAACATGTAGCATCTAGGCATTGAGTATTGCCAGGCCTTAGACACATTCACTTAGCATACGTTGGAACCTTTCCTGCTATTTATAGTGGCTCTTGAGTCTTAATTCTGATTTATATAAAGAACACTCCCTCCCATTGGTTGGATACTTGATCACACTAGATTTACACATGCAAAGGGTCATGCAGTTGTAAGATGCAATTCTTTTTTTGTTGTGGGCAAGGTCTCAAGTTCATCTTGAGCCACTCATACTCTCTTCAGATCTCTTTCGCATTTCTTCTTCCAGTTCCTTCATGATAGGCAACTTTCCTTGGTGTTGCATTGGTAGATAATCAAAATAGGTTGGGTTCCTCAATGATGTAGGTCCAAGTTTCCTTGATTATGTACTAATAGGGTCCCCTTGATTATGTAGGGCTGAGACCCCTAGTTATGCAGGGTCAGGTTTCCTCGATGATTTAGGTCCAAGTTCCCTTAATACCTATGCTCAAGTCCCTCAATGGACTTTTGATTCAAAGCACTAATGACAAAACACAATGACAACCAAACAACTATATTGAATATCTTTGGAGGCCGAGGATAGACATGCCTATAAGTTAACACACACGTCACGGACTACTTCGCTTACTATATGCCATGTTTGGTTTTGGGTTTTTGAAAGAAAAGTTATCTCATTTGACAAACTTTCCAAGAATGACGTATCGTTAGCAATAAGCCTCTTGGGGAGCCTTGGTGATGTAGCCTTAGGCTAGAAGACGTGATAATTATGGTGCATGGTGATTGGTGGAAAGACGGATGTTCATTTGTAGGTCAGTGATTGGTCCTGGAAGCTGCTTGACGTGGCTAGCCAGTAGGAGAATGAAGGTTATGATGAATTCGGGTTCATGGCGGTTTATTTCCTTCTTTCAGCCTGCGAGCTTGCTCTCTTGTGTGGTAGATATAGATGAGAGTCGATTGATGTAAAGCAAGCTTGGCTTGGTCGTCAGTAGAGTCGATTCTTCAAATCATTTTATCAGTTGTATAAGGCAAAATATATGGTAAGAGTGAGCCGTGTCTGAGTCATTCCATTGGAGTTTCGTCCCTCTAGATTTTCAATACAAGGCGGTCAATTCTCTCTATAATAGTTTGATATTTCTCATCACAGGTTTCCTACAGTTTCATTATTGTATCATTATTGTATGAGCTAGTGAAATCTTTAGAGAAGGGGTGTGATAACATAGCAATCTAAGTCCGATTTCCAATAATTGGTATCAGAGCACTGCGGTCCAGGAGGGTGAGAGTTTTACGTCTGAGTGGTTGTTCGGGAAAGGATCTTCTCTGTGAGAAATAGCTGGTAGTCGTCTGTGTACGCCCAAGCACTATGGATCCTTGGAAGAAGAACAAATCTATGGAGGGTTCTTTGCTACAATTTAACGATCAGAATTTCGCTTCATGGCAGCTCAGTACCCTTCTATATCTCATGAAAAAAGGCTTGTGGGGAGTAGTCGCAGGAATAGAGAAGCAGCCCAAAAGTTTGGCTAACAAAACTGACAAAATTATTGCTTGGGAACACAAGAATGAAAAGGCGATTGGCAGTCTAGGAAGAGCGTTAGGGCAAGAATACTTCCATGACACAGTGTATCGAAATCTGTAGTGGATAACTGGACACTACTCGAATCATTGTTTGGAACCAAGATGAAGAACTCGAAAGCTCTTTTAAAGCAAGAATTGTTTGGATTTCATATGGGAGAGACTGAAGGCCTTGGCACCTGTCTAAATCACATGCAAGCTATTCTGAGACAACTGCTGGCACTAGGAACAGTTGTTGAGATGAAGACGCTAAATCAATTCTTCTCTGCTTTATCTCAAAGGTATCTCGATTTAGTTCAGATCCTTAGAGTAAACTCAGAGAATTTTGATGTTTTTGGAATTGATTGCTTTATTGATGAGTGAAGTGAAGAGAGGCTCATGGAGTTGAACGTGCCTATCCGTGAGCCCGCTTATTTGATTAAACAGAAAATAAAAATAGTTGTAGAATCAAAGAAGGATCCACGTATATGTCACTATTGTGGGAAAGAGGGACATATCGAGCGTTGCTGCTATAAGAGACAAAGAGATAAACAGTTAGATAATTCCAAAGAAAAAGCTTGTGCAATCGAGGGCTCCTCTACAAAAAATGAAGTTGCAGGGTTGGTTGAAGGTGATGTCGATGAACAGGATTGGGCTTTCTAGAATTCGAGCATGAAAATATTATTTTGCACTGGCTCTTTGTGGGTGTACATCTTCTATGATAGTCTAGCTCTTTGTGGGTGACTATCCTTTATGATGATTTTGGCTCTTATTGAGCAAATCATCTGTTTTTAGCTTTGCTTGTTCGAAGTTTTGTGGCACAATTCTTTCAGTATGCCTTTGTTGGCCTCCCCCATTCGGCTTATGGGGGGGATTGTTAGCAATAAGCCTCTTGGGGAGCCTTGGTGATGGAGCCTTAGGCTAAAAGACATGATAATTATGGTGCATGCTATGGATCTCCTCTATGGCAGTGCTAGTCTACAGCTAGACTACACGTCAAAGCACAAAATGTAGCAAATGAATTTTATATTGATTCATTTTAAGTACTAGGTACATTGGAATGAAGCAAGAGGTGGTTTCGATGATAACGATGCAATGATGTTGGCATGTGGAAATCACTAATTTGAAATCTAAGGTGACAATTGCGTAGAGTGGGAGTTGCCATGCAATTTTGCTTTTTGGAGCACCACGAAATTCCGTCTGGATCAAAATATACGGCCCCTGGAAGGATAGCCAAATTATGATCACAAGAGAATGATGATGGCAGATGGAGTGTGATGTGGCATGACAAGTCTCTTTTGGATGTGGGCAAGGTATGTTCTCCCGAACTCCTCCTGCAATTTGCCATGGTATTGCATTGCACTTTGTCCTACTAGTAACCATTGTTGAGCTTGTCTTCAGCACACGCATGATCAACAGTGGGTATGAAACATCTACAAACATGGCAGTGAAGGTAGCTTCAAACCAAAAGTAGCTAGCTTGGCCTTCTTTTTTGCAATGTCAATGTCTTTGAATGTCATCAAAAGTGTATTTTTCTCAATTGCGTCATTTCAGATGTCCTATTTACAATAATTCACAGAGTGCTCCATTGAGCTATAGCTTCACTTGAGGGGTTGACTCGGCATTCATTTGCATCCTTGATGAACCTCTCTAAACAACCTTTGCTTTCATCTCTCAATTTACCCTATCTAAGAGACCATGGTTATCCAATTAGTCGTATCACCCTCAACATTTTGGGTCATCATTCCCTCTAATCAAGTACTCTTTATCGTGCGCTTCCACATGCTACACATATAAATAAGAAGCTCTTAAGATATTTCTAACAATATTTTCCTATTCTTTACTCATTACCTAATTTGAGGCTCACTCTGAGTGGTAGCAGTTCTCGACTTGATAAACCTATAAAGCATCAATAATTGCTTAAAAACTTTCATCATACCTATAGCTAGATTCTATGCTTTTACATTTTTGTGTCATCAAACTATCTTATGAATTTGAACTACGTCCTACAAACAATCTTTTTGCAAAATTAGGAGTAAACTCGGTTTCCATAGCATGACTCCACATAGATTCTGTCATCATTACGATTTGCAAAATTGCATTGCATACGAGAGTCTACCTTCTCCAATCCATTAGACCAGAAGTAAGCCTCCATTTAATAACCAATGCTTGCAAAGATGCAAATAATCCTGGCTTCATTCGAACAAAACAAATCTAAATCTAATCTTTGCTTTAAAAATTATTTATCAATTTACATTGCATCAAGTTCTAATATGGGTTCTCTTTTTCTGCTATAATTCAGTAAGTTGTTGGGTATGCTATCCTTTCTCTAATTTTTATTGGGGCTTCTAGTGGTGCTTTGCATGAGGGAGCCTTGTTTGTTATTGAACTCTACCAACATATGCATAAGATTTAGTATCTTGTATGTTGAGAAGGCGACGACTTACTATTTTCTTCATTATTGCTTTAGCTTACTTTATGTATTATGACGATGCACTATGTTTTGGTACAGGCTCTCTTTTGTCCTATAATTCAGTAAGCTCGTGGGTATGCCATTCTTTCTCGAGTGTTTATATAGACTTTTCATGATTCAGCCTTGCTTGTTACTATGGCTCCCAAAAAAGGCTACTAACATAAGGTTTAGTATCATGTGTGTTCAGAAGGTAGTGGCTAATTATTTGTTGCATCACTTTTAGGCTCATTTTTTATGCTTTAGTTTCATTATCATCCCATTTACAAAATGATCTTTTGTAATAAGTAGCTTTCCCATGTCTTGAATAGGTCTTTTTAAACTATGGTCATCCCTTGTCAACCAATAGGGCATTTGCTGACCTTGATGATGCATATGAATGGGTTGTTTCTAGATAGTTTTGTTTATTCAAAATAAGACCATAACAACAAGGTGGTAGAGTAGTCTCCATCCCAAAAATTATGACATGGGAGATAAAATTAATCCTCTAGATCATTGAAAAATAAAAAATGCAAAAGCAAAAAACTTTTATATAACCCTTCATCATGTTAATGGGTTTGTTATTCCCCAATTCACTTGGTTATGACATACTTGGATAATCAACTAAGATTTCTTGTGAGTATTTCGGTTATGACTTGCTTGCTTCCTTAATTGTATCACTTTTGATCTTGATTGGACTATATATAAACTTCGTAAGGCTTGCTAACTTACTTCTTAATATGCTTTCACATTTTTACCACTACTATGTTTATCATTCTATTACTATCCTTGATAACATAATCTTTTATTTTAATGAGAATCTATAGCACATAACTAATTCATGATATGTGCCTTGGGTCTTTCTTCCCTTTCCCTTTTTTTTAAACTCATATTCCCAAGAACATGGTTGATGATGTATCTCCACCTTATTTGTCTTGTTGATTACTCTTTATTTGTGGATTGCATGTGCCTTATCCCTTGGCATTGATTGGACTAGGATCTGAAAGTTTTCTTTTCCATTTTATAATGTGTTTTGTATGGCTTGCAGTGAGTGGAAATGAGGAGAGAGGACATAGCTATAGAGCACACCATGTTTTAAAATAATGAATATATACAAACACATTTAGGGTTAGGTAGGGTTTTTAACATTGTACATTTTTAGCACTCTTTTATGTTAGTGCTATGCACATTACAAGCATGATGTTGAGATGAATATTCCACACCTTCCCTTAAGACCAAGATCATGAAGTAGGCCTTTCCTCAAGATAGAGAGCATTGCATTAAAAAAAAGGTGCTACTTGGTGATATTACATTGCAAAATTGCGATAGCAAAGAGAATGTTGCAAATATCATTGTCAAACTGCTTGGGAAAGATCTTTTGAGAAATAGTAACACACTATTCATTTCACTCAAATGAAGGACTTTCCTATTAAAGGGGTGTGATGAAATGTATTATTTAAGTACTTCATTTCCATAATGAATGACATCAATGTGCTTTGTCCTAGAATGATATATGGGACTCTTGGGATTCTTGGCTAATGCTTGAGCTAATAGATTATCATAGTATATCGTTGTTAGCTTTGTCTCATTAAAGTAAGCTATTGGCAAATACTTGAGCTGATAGATTATCATAGAAAATTCTTTTTGAGTTTTTCTCGTCAAAGTAGTATGTTTTTTAGAGTAGTCTTCTAAGCCATATAGCCTCACATGCACCTGTTGAGAGTGCCATATATTCTAGTTTGTTGAGGACAAAGAAGTAGTTTGTTCTTCTTCTTTTTTTGACAACCATGATATAGCTCATTGACCAAGGAAAAATAAATATCCTTGTGTGGATCTCGTGGTCGAATGATCTCCTACATAGTTGCTATCACAATATCCATGCAACCTTATATGATTTCATCTATATTCTATTACAAGTTGCCTTATACCTCTAATGTACTCCATACTCTCTTGGCTACATTCCAATGAGGCTATATTAGATTTTCCATGAATTGTGCTAGAGAATTAATGACATAATAAATAGTTGGCCTTGCAATGCTCATATATATAAGAGATTTGATGAGCTACCAATTGTACTTGTGATTGACTGTACGTTTTTTTGAATCTTTGGTAACTTTCAAATGTTCCTTCATGGGAGTGGCAACAATCTTACAATCTACCATATGAAACTTCTTTGGAGACTACACATATTTCTATTGGCTCATGAAGGTTTTGAGTGTCTCCAAAACTCAATGCCAAACAATAATGTATAATTCCAAGACTGAGCCAAGATCTCTCAAGTCAAATTTTGCAAATAGGTCTCGTTTCAAGTGGTTGATGAACATCTCATTGCATCCTGTCACAATTAGATCATCCACATACAAAAGGGAAATGGTGAGTCTTCCCCTTTAATTTTGTAGTAGAGAATATGGCCTACGTTGGGCTTATGTATCCTAAATCAACAAAATGCTTGCTTTTAAATTTGATGTACCAACTTTTTTCTTTTATTTGGGATATAGAAAAGAAGAGCAAAATCTAAGAACTTGTACTTCCCTTGTCCAAATAAGTTTTTGTCTCATTTCGGAGGGGAAAGACTTGAGAAAGAGAGTAGACATGGTCTACAACTTATAGATAAAGATGATAATATGAAAAGCTTCAACCTCTCTCTCTGACCCCTTACGGATTAATTATTACAATGTCTATTGCTACAATCTGAGAGATTATGGAATAATATCCCCAAACATGGCTAAAAGCTAGCCATTGTTGATATTCCAAATGGTCTTAAACTAAAGGGAAGTATAAATGATGTTGCCCTTGGACAGAACCAAATTGATGCCCTGGTGTCTTCTTTGAAGGTGCACAACCCAGATCTTGTTTGGAGATTTATTACTTTTCATTACACCCCCAGGCAACATCCATTGGCAAAAGCATTGATTGACCATACCCACTCAATAGAGAACATTATGTGGTAAATTTTATATAACTTTGTCTATCATTTCCAATTTATTATTGATATTATTGCAACACTTTTGAATATATTATAATGATTTTTTACATTGATATGGTTGAGAGGGTAAGGAATAATCTAAATCATGTACCAAGAAACAAGATGATAGCATTATCCATGGTAGTCACATCCAGTGATACATGATGTTGGAATCTAGTGCATGAGGTGGACTTCACAACTGAAGTTAGGAGTCATTTGACTATTTTCTACTGGATCACCCAAATTATGAACATCCTGTATAAGACTGTCGATCTTCATCCACAAGGGTTTCCTAATGCCAAGACCCATGGTTTATTCTTGACACTTTTAGATTGGCTTTGGGGGTGAGCCTTGGTGTGTTGGGCAATGATGCTCGGTGTAACGAGGGCAAATCAAGATCATAAATTTAGAGAGGTGAGTTGTCCATTGAGTGAAGTAAAAAATGAAAGACCGTAAATGTGAGAGAGACTGATGACCATAGGTTACTTCTCTGAAGCAAAGAACTACAAAAGCCTTATGCATTGTCACAAAACTGTCAATAATGCTTTTCATTTCCCTACGGTGACCCAAAAGTTGTGTTATGCTGATAGCAATAATCATTAACTCGTACCAAAAGTGGCAATCCTTAATCAATGAGTTTATACACCTTTTACAATATAAGAAGATTATATATGTGACTTTTTTGCTGGAGCAAGAACAACCACTATAAGCGCTCTACAGAAGCATAGAAACTATGTGGTAGTTGAGAAGGACACTTTGAAAGCACCATTCATAACGCAAAGGATATGTGCACTAATGATCTTCCTAATGTTGATCAAGAAGTTGGAGCAAAATATAGTCATGAGAGTGTTGTAGTGCAATTGCCAAAGACCGCTAGCCTACATACAAGAAAGAAGAATCTGAGATGGCAGGGCTGTTTAAAAAAACAACACCTGAAGAGGTCACTGCTCAAGATATCGGGGCAAATGGTGATGAGACCTCTAAGAAGCCCACTGAGGATGAGAAAATTCTAGATTTCTAGGATTTGGGAAATAGTATTTGATGTTACGACTATATACCTTTGATCAATATGAGATCCGCCGGTTTCCTCCTTTCATGTGTCATTACCTTCCCCTTTTTCTTGTTCCTCCGTATTGAGAGCCCTTGTTGCAGCTCATGTCTCACCTTAGGGCTTAATGCTATAGGTTTAGAAAGCGTGATGCTCAGAGACCGATGGGTGATGTCCTGAACAACCGAATAGTCTTCTTGCTTTGAGTCGATAGGGAAATCCAAGTGCAACCACTTACTCGTGCAAGATCTTTAAGCCTTCTCTATTGGTGGCTCTGTCATCTCAGCGGTTGGGGGCTCTAAGAAGGACACCTTCTTCTCAGGGCGGCCCGGTCCACGGTTTGGAGAGGGGTCCAAGGTTGTACGACTTCTCTTCCCGAGGTCAAGGACCTCTACATTAGAATCTGTAGTGCCTAATTCACCTAGGAGATTTCACCCTTGGAACATTAGGGCATTCGGTGCAATAATGTCCCTTCTGGTGGCACTCGAAACACACAACATTGGCGCGTTCTCTTGGAGGACAATTGGCTTGATTTCTAATGCCCACCATCTCAAGCCAAAGATCATTCAAGGCCTTAGCAAGGTCATTGACACCGGGTTCTTCAGCAACAAGGGCCGGGGGAGTAGGAAGGAGAGGGGCTCATGGGCAAGTCTGGGGAAACCCTCTAGGCAAAGGGTGAGGATATACACCTTGTTGAGGGTAATCACCTAAGAGAGGACCATACATTCCAAGTGGAGGCGGTGGATACGTCCCTGGCGGGGGATGGGGGTATGCCCCTCAGATGGACACTCCTGATGGTTGTTACAAGAATTGAGGGGGTTGCGAAGGGACAATTGTCTTCTTTGAAGCGAGGTCGGACTGAACTTTGTCAAACCTTTAAGAAATCTCGTGTTCACACCATGGTCTTTGGATTCTCCCATTTAAGCTTGAGGCAAAATTCATCACTTGCTCCTGCTACGAGGTAGCCCATCACATGCTCAGTCATTCTAGTTCGGAATCCAACATTGTCCTCCTGCATGGCAATCAAACAGTCTAGGAGCACGGCCGCTCGATCCATGTATCGATGCACCGTCTCAGCTTTTGACTGCTTCAGGTTAGCCACCTGCAGGTACACATTCTTCGGCTTCTCTTCTTTGCCAAAATACTCTATCATAGCTGCTACTATCAACCTCAGCCAACTTTGGCGAATGGCCTCAGGCTGCTTCTCATACCCACACTTGAGCCAAACCCTCTAGAAATGTGGGAAGAACCAACAACCATCTATCTTAAGTAAGAAATTTGAGAGAAGCACAATGGCGCTTGAAGGCCACAACATAATTGTTTGGATTTTCTTCAATCTGACCACAAAATACAAGAATGTCAGCCATGCTTGGAAAAGAGGAGGGGATTGAAGAACATGGTGGACAAGGTAAGGATATACAAGATTATTTATTGACAATAGATAGTGGAATTTTAAAATGGAAGTGTGGGGATGAAACTTCTAGAAAGCAAATGTAAGCCAAAAATTGAGCATCGGGAGCGGTGTGATATTTTGTACGAGAAGAGTCGATGGCGAAGAAGAGTTTGTAAACAACTTTACATCTAACATCATTGCAAAAGATTGGGGGTACGGTGTCGCATTAAGTTTTTCATCAAGGCAAAGAGGAAAGCCATTACCATGGTAAGAAGATGCAGGGCTTGCACATCACCTTCAGCATCCTCGAGCTCTTGTTGTCTCCATGAGATTTCTTCTAGCGGGGTGTGGTTTTGCATTTCTACTCCTTTGAAGAGGTGTCTCCTTTTGATTCACAAGACGCTCGTGCTAGTGAGTCGTGATGCTATTCTGAGTTCTTAGAATATGCTTCACTTGAATCTCTTCAAAGTCTTGGCAAAGTTGAGTGGCCTATTGATAGTGGCTTGTCAAGGTTTCACTTCTCACTTTCCACTCACCACTCACTTGTCGGCATACCAGTTGTGAGTCACCTTGTACCTCCAACTGAGTGATTTGATGTTCTTTGGCTTTTTATAAGACAAAAATGAAAGTGGAATACTTGGCCTGATTGCAAGTGTCTACTGCCACGGGGCTGTCGTACAAAAACTTTTCTACGTGGGGTGAAGTCAACGTCATTCCTACCCCTGCCGCTTTTGTCGAAGGTCTATAGGCACCATCAAAGTGTAAGACCCAAGCCGATGTCATATGAGCACCAAGACACATATGTCCCAAGTCTCTTGATAATCTAGGATTGGGAGGATGAGTGGATGAGGGGAAGCTAAAACCTTAGCAAGGCGTTCTGGGATGAACAAGTTCACAATTTTCTGGTGAAAATTCACTTTGTGTCCAAACAGGATTACCACATGAAGTTCATGGTGAGGAACAAAAGGTTGGTTAGGAACAAATGGGTTCCGAGGACATAACATCTTGAATGCCTTTTTCTTCTTGACCTTCAAACGGAAAGTGTTAGATGAACAACTATATTCTGACATTTTGTCAACTGCTTGGAAGAATTCACTAGAAAAGACTCACTTTTCACATGTCTTATTCGCCTAGGAGGAACTGACCCAACTGTGCAACATAGTAGTCGAACAATGCAAGTTTGTGAACGGGAATCAAGCAACAAATCCTCAAAATGTACCCCCAATCTTGGGGCAATTCCCAACGATCAATGAATTTCACCTCACGTACAACTTCAAAAGAGGCAACACCTCAATAACAGTGCAGCTTGAGGTACTAAAATCCAAACAATCACCTTGAAAAGTCCATAAAAACGTTGGGACATCTTGATTACTGGCTATTTCTCATTGCTCTTCAATCTTATTTTCTCAATATGTAGAAGTACATAATCACCTTCATTTAAAAGAATGTGTTTCTGTTTCTTATTAGCTTGTCTTGTGTGCTTCTCTTGAGCGAATGTAATGGATTCTCGAACCTCTTTGAGAATATTTTGATAGTCATGGGTAAATGCATCTGCTGCCTCAACTCTATGGATCAATCGTGTGATAGGAATAGGTAAAGACTTTCCCATAGATGATCTCAAAGGGTGCTCTTCCAGTTGCATAATGAGGAGTATTATTATAAGCGGGTTATAAGCAAACTGTAAGAGGTGAAGATATTTGTCCCAAGTCTTTGGTTGACTTCCCATACAAGCTCTTAGCATATCCAAAATAGTACTATTTGTGACTTCAGTTTGACCATTGGATTCTGGATGAAAAGCTGAGGAGAAATCTAACTTAGTGCCTAGATAATGAAATAATGCAGTCCAAAAATTAGTGCAAAACTTCGAATCTCGATCAGACACTATGATCTTTGGCAAGTCATGATGGACAAAGATATGCTTTGTGCAGCTTGCTGAGCTGTGAAATTATTCTTGCATGGGATGAAATAGGCTTGCTTACTAAAGCGATCTACTATCGTCCATATCATATCATTTTGATTTGATGAAGTAGGAAAACATGTTATGAAATCCATGGATATTTGTTCCCAGGGTTGCGTAGGAATAGGCAAAGGCATTAGAAATCCAGGAGGCTTTCCTTTGTAACTCTTGATCTTCTATGACAAGTGATGCATTTGGCTACAAACTTAGCCACATCTTTTCTTATAGTAGGCTTATGAAATTCTCTTGCTATCACTTGTAAAATGGCAGTCAATCCCCTATGTCCCATGTATGGTGATTGGTGCATTTCTTCATTACAATTTGTCTAAAGGGCAAAAAGTCTGGATCCTCTTGGTAAGAATTCTTTATCCCTTTTGGGTCTCTACAGAAGTGATGTGATTAATACTTGGCTTTCTGCTAAGAACATCAGCAATTACATTCTCTTTTCTAGGATGATATTGAATCATCAATTTACAACTACAAAGAATGATCTAGAGAAATTGATAGTTGTAATACAGGAGCTTGAGTGAGCTTCTTTCAAAGCTACAAAAGATTTATCTTGATGCTCGATCCATAAGAAATGCTTATCTTTTCTAAGAAGGTCTATCAATTTATGTGTAACGAATGCGAAATTCTTGATGAACTTCCTATAAAAGCTACACAATCCTAAGAATGATCTTGATTGATGTGTCTCAGGATTTAGGCCATGTGACTATACATTCAATCTTCTTTGGATCTACTCAGATCCCATCTGCAGCAATGGATATAATGTGACCCAAATACTCTATTTGATCTTGAAAGAAACTACTCTTTTCAGGATTTATGTACAATTTATTTTCTTTCAAGAGTGAAAAGACTAACTTTAGATGTTCCTTATGCTCCTCAATGTCTTTGCGAAACACCAAATTACCACAAAATCTTGGTGTTTAAGAACTATTCGATTCATCATCCTACTGAAAGCAGCTAGACATTAGTTAGCCCGAAAAGCATAACTAGGAATTCATAATGTCTCGTTTAAGTTCTAAATGTAGTCTTGTATATATATACAGACTTGATGATATCCGTATTTAAGATCAATCTTACTAAATACCTTGGCCCTTTCAATTTATCCAAAAGATCATCAATTCTAGGGATTGGATATTTGTTCTTCACTGTGATTTTGTTTAGTGCACAGTAGTCTATGCACATTCGATAGGTTCCATTGTTCTTTTTGACTAATAAGATAGGTGCTCCATAAGGAGAACTACTGGGTCTTATCAATCCTCTTTGTATTAGTTCCTCCACTTGCTTTTGAATTTCCTTTTGTTCTAGCTGGTTGACTCTATAAGGAGTCTTGCAAGGTGGAGTATTACCCGGTAGGATTTCTTTCCTACGATCTTCAAGTTGAGAACATGGTAATCTGGGTGGTAAATCCTCTAAGAAACAATCAAAAATTTGAGAAAGAAACTTTTGGTGTAGGCTTAGTGTTTGGCTGAGTAGCCGTTACCGTATTCACCAAAATCAAATATGTTTTCTTGCGTTTCCTAATTGCTTTGCTCTCTTGGCTTGGGATGGTTGAGTAAAGGACTGATTTTAGTTTCATATAAATTTTCAAACATATTTCTTGTTTTTCCTTCTCAATCCACATCTAATGCGAGTCATAATCTATCTTAGGGTTATACTGATGTCTCCATGGCAATCCTAAGATGATGTCAACTCCTTGTAGGGGTTCCACTAGGAAGTCTCATCTATCCTTGTAAGGTTTGATTGAAATTTCTAGATCCTTGACTTCTCTAGTGCAATTATACTTCGTCTTGGTGAAAGTAGCTTTAACTTTATAGTACTGAGATGGGAATGACTCTAGGTTTAGCTTTGCTAAAGATCATTCTGAAATGAAATCATGTGTACTACCATCGTCATGTAGAATAACAACCTCTTTACCACATCAATGAAACCTTTCATTTTCAAAAGAGCATGACAATTATACTTATCTCCACCTTAGGAGTGGCTTGGCATCGTATCTCCCTCTTGCTTGGCTGCTTTGTTCAAATTTAGATTTGAAGAAAGGCTTTTTATCAAACCTCCTCTTCTTCTAGAAGGGTACAAGTTGTTCCAAGCTCTTCCCTTCTTTTGGGATTCCATTTTTCCTTTCACAAACAATTCATTGCAAATGAAATCGCAGCGTTCAGTAAACGAGGATGGAACATATTAATATTAGCTCTCAAATTAGATTTTAGACCTGCCACATACTTTCTTTGTTGATCTCACTCACTCACTTTGTTTTTATCAAACCTCCTCTTCTTATAGAAGGGTACAAGTTGTTCCAAGGTCTTCCCTTCTTTTGGGATTCCATTTTTCCTTTCACAAACAATTCATTGCAAGAGAAATTGCAGCGTTCAGTGAACGAGGATGGAACATATTAATATCAGCTCTCAAATTAGATTTTAGACCTGCCACATACTTTCTTTGTTGATCTCACTCACTCACTTTCTCTAAGGATTGTAATTAAATCAATGTTTGCCAAAACCTATCAATGTATGTGGAGATTGTTTCTTTATTGAATTGCCTGAAAGTATCACTGTTGTCTGGCTTTTGCTTTGCAGTGTGAGGGAAGGAAATCTCTCTTGATAAGCCTTTGAAAAGACTTCCATGATTTGGGTCGTCTTTTACTATCCTTAGTAATGTTCCACCAAAGTACAACACTCTCAACTAAATGATTTGTAGCACATTTAATTTTATCTTTTTCAGAGAATTTCTCCCTTGAAAATGTAATCATCTAACTAACTTATCCAAGAAAAGATAGTGCGTGCATCTTTCTTTCCATCAAAATTTTGAAATGAGAAAGCTTTTCTACTTATCTTACTCCCCTTTTTCGAATTATGTGCTCTCAGTGTAGCTTTGACTATCTTAATAATAGGATCATCTTTGGAATCATCGTCAAATGATGCCTCCTTTTCTTACTATTGACTTTCTTTTCCAATCTCTCCCTTTGTTCACGCTCATCTACCAAGTGTGCTTGAAGTGCGTCCAACTTCTCTTGGAGCATGGGTGGTTGTGGCTGATCTCCCATGATAATGCAATAAATACAAATAAAGCGGAGCGGAGGGAAATAGGAATACTAAGTGTATGAAAATTTAAACGAATGAAAAGTGTAATTTGACTGTATTGTAAGAAACGGATGGCGGATGATACTAAGTGTATGAAATATAAAGAAAAAGAAATCACTTCTCGCTCTTTGATCAAACATAGAAAGGACTAGAGTGGGAGATATGTGACCGATGATGTTGCTTGAAATCATCTTTGTGCTCAAACGCTCTCCAATTAATTGCGAGGTGTCTTTGTGGTTCCAAATCCCCTCCTTGATTCGAGCGTTCAGATTTGGTTGTGGTCTTCGCCTTGTTGGGAAATTTTTATCTTTGGAGTGGCCTGGTAGCTTGTTGAATTTCCTTGGAGAAAATTTTCCTTTAAAGAGCCTTTTTTGAACCTTGGGGCTCTCTTTAAATATAGATCTTTGATTCCTTTACCCTTCCTTTGTATGAAGTCAAAGGGATCTTTGACTTGGCAAGATGCATAGTTGTGATCTTGCCAAACTAAAGATTGTAGGTACTAAAGACTATTGGCTCAACGCGGGCACGGAGATCAAGACTTGATAGGCACGGGCGACGATACAGGCTAGTACAGACAGCTAGTAGAGTAATAAAAGCAGCCTCTATGTGCTGGGGCTGCTTCGATGGGGCAAGTCCCTAAACTCCTCTGGATTTTGCGCACGCGTCGGTTGCTACAGGCCAGTGCTCACCAAACCCGGTTGAGCATATAAAATTTCCTGTTGAAATTGAAAAATCCTGGTTGGAGTTGAAGGTTGCCTTTAATTTTAAGGGCCAGGATCTACATATTTTAGTTATAAATCCCGGTAAGAGTATAAATTTTTATGGACTTTTATAATTTCACCCGGGTTCGATCTTGGTGGTACCTTTAATTTTCAAGGCTCAGAAAAACATTTTTGTCGAGCGCTGCTGCAGGCTATGCTAAGCGCGAAGATGGAGGAGAAAGGCACGTGGGCAAAGACACTCTAGTGGGCAAAGCCTCGCAGATTTGAGGGCTGAGTCTAGTGGGCAGAGGTAACCCTCAAATTTGAAGGGTACCCTAGAATTTCATTTTGAAGGGCAATTTCAGAGTTATCCTTTTGGTAAGGCCGCAGAGGCGATGGGAGCCGATGCACGGATTGAAGTCCAGAATCAGCCAGCTGCCACCAGGAGGAATTTTTAGGCACGAAATACAGTGCGCATGACAACGCTTTGGGCTTCAGGCAATACAATGGAGTCGAATGGACGGCATGCGGCGAGAGGGCTGCAGAAAGACTGTAGGGATGATTGACAGTGATCAAGGGCTGCATAGTGCGGGTGGAGAAGTAAAGGAAGGGCCTGTTTAATATAAGGCTATAGCCTATGGGCAGAGGATACATAGGCGATGGTGGATGACAGCGCTGGCATATGACGACTGTCTCAGGCTTGATGCGCTTAAGTGGACTGTACCAGTGCTCGACAAGAATGTTTTTTTTAGCCTTGAAAATTAAAGGTACCACGAAGATCTAACCAGGGTGAAATTATAAAAGTCCATAAAAATTTATAGTGTTACCAGGATTTATAACTAAAATATGTAAATCCTGGTCCTTAAAATTAAAGGCAACCGTCAATGCCAACCGGGATTTTTCAATTTCAGCCGGGAATTTTATATGCTCAACTGGGTTTGGTGAGCACTGGACTGTACACGCCATGGACAGAGAAAGATGGCATGCAACACACGGGAAGAGAGAAAATTCCGTGGTGCAACGCAGTAAAGAAGTCACAGCCTCACAGGTATAGCACAAGGGTCGAGACTTGAGTAGTCCTCCCTAAGACCTCTCTTCCAATTCCACATGAGGGAGCTTCTCTCTTTTCTTTTTTCCTCCATGAGAGCTTCACCAAAGCTCTGATACCACTGAAACCAAAAGGGAGATCTTTCCACACAATATTCACCACTTGATCAATCGGAGGAGAAGAACACAAACCACACCATGGTAGCAACAGCAAATTGGGTACAATCTCCCCCCCCTAGATGAGTGGCTCACGCTTCCTCATCTAGAGTATTTATAATATTTCATAAAAGCACAAGGAGCCAAAATTGTCCCTCTTCCAAAAGAAGGGATTTGTTGTACACAACCTCTTTGGGCCCAAAATTGATTTATGTCCTCTCTTAAATATATTGCTCAAGCTTGCAATATTAAAGAAATACAAAATTGGCCCATTAGGTATGTATACAATGCATGTGGGTGGATGTATGTATGTATGTGCATGCAGTAGATATGTATGCAATGCATGTGGGTAGATGTATGTATGTATGTGCATGCATTAGGTATGTGTGCAATGCATGTGGGTGGATGTATGTATGTATGTGGATTCACAAGCATTTATATGTACATATGAGTACGTACACGCGTACGTATGTACGTACTTGTGTATGTGGGCATGTATGTATGTAGGTATGCATGCATACTGTGTGATTACCTTCCCTTTTCACCCCTCCCTCCATTAACGCCTCCTTAAGATCCCTCTTACCCCATACTTAGCAAATCTCCTTGCCTTTTTCCAAAAAGCACATTATTGGCCTCTCATTTCTCCCCATAGAAAGAATATGAGAAGGGGGAAGGGGGGAACGTACCAACCTCTATTTTGAGCTTAGTTCTTACACGACACTTAACTACTTAAGGCCTTTGATCACTCAAATCTCTAAGAGTGCATCGAGTCCTTCCTTCAATCTTTTGAAATGGATCAAGGCCACTGTTATAATTTGCGACGCTTTTCCTTTCAATAGCCAAGAAGGGCATTGGGGGAAATTAGTGCTAAATCCATTTGGTTGGGATTTTCTGGATGATTGGAGTCTCATCTCAGAAACTTCATGTCTGATACCGTCTAAAAAAGGTGGTCTTGTTAGATGAGATTTCTAGACACTTGGGGCAAATCTCCTGACATTTTCTAGGTGTATGGTTTGTCTTTATCTTCCTTTTTGCGTCTTCAAGAAGTGAAATTACGATTTTTTATTTCAAAAAATTCCCTCCCAAATTTGGACATATTCCAATGCAACTAGAGTCTAACTTTCACATAATCCCCTCTCTTTGTTTCCCCTAGAAATCCTCCTATTCTCTCTCTCTCTCTCTCTCTCTCTCTCTCTCTCTCTCTCTCTATCTCAACTTTTCGCCCTCTTTTCCACACTCCACATCTCAAGCAGGCCTTATGAATGATTTAAGAGAATTCATCTTATAATTAACCCTTTCAACCGGCATCATGAACTACATGTCATAATCTTGGTCAGTGGAAAAGCCAACTTCTTGAACTGACTATTGCGAGCCTCATTGGGGCCAAGAATGAGATATTCAATTCTAGGGTCACCACATGTGCTAACCTCTTTTGCTTTGGGGGGGTGATGTCAAAATGGACTCAAGTAGGACGGCCCATAAAAGGGTACCGTGTAAAGTTTCAACATAGTGACCCAGTCCAAGCCAATACTATACATCAAGTGGAGTACTTGACTCTAATCCTTGATCTCCAGTGGGCTCAGAGTCTCTCACTTGGAGGTGACAGTGACAACCCAACTAGAGTGCCAACAAGTACTAGAGTCTGAATTATGGCGTTGACATTGGACATTCTTTAATCCCAAGAACGGAGCAGATAATGAAATGACAATCTGTCCCCGACTTTAATATGGTTCCAACCATCTCTTTGAATATCAAAACGGCAAAGTTTCCTATTGACGTTTCCAACATCTCACGCTTTATCCTAGTTATCACTCTCGTACCATGTATCCGAGATTTTTACGTAGTATTCAAGGACGGTTGTTTCAGGACAGATTGCATGTCAAGCTGTGCCGGGAAAATTCAGATTGAAAAACCAGAGTTCAATAGCTTACATTACAGTTTTTTGAAAATATAAACAAATAATACAGCAACAACTCTTCATTGCTCTTCAAGGCTCTGATGTGTACTTGCACGAGGGACTTCTCACAAGTTGCAAGGAAACGAGTAACATAGCATGGCAAGCCCCCATGCATGTTCATTGAAGGAGCTCACGTGTATCATTTCTTGTCAGGCAGGCAGTAAAGCCTCTGCCACTCCAGCTATGGTCATCTTTCTTCCTTAAATTAGCTTTTGCTAAGCAGCTTTAGTGCTTCTAAACCTTTTCATAAAATGAAGTACATGTGCATACTAGCCAATCGAATTGTGTGAAATCCTCAAGCACATGTACCCAACCCTGATATGATCTTTGGATGACTGGTTCCCTAGCAATTTATTATCAAAGCATGCTTTGCCTTTGTACCTACCCTAGAACCAAAGAAATTATATACACATCGATAGGAGCTGTTGCTCCCTAGCTAATTGAGAAACAGCTTCTTCAACTACCTGGCCATCAACAAAAGCAATTTGTAAATCAACTCGAAGTCAGAACTGCATCTTGAAAACTTACAAGCATACTCATTTCCTTTGACAGACTTCAATACTCCATGTGACCTGAAATCCTGTCTTGATATACAATCGCCGGGCAGCATTGTTGTTGATGTTCACATGGACATACAAATTCTTCAGTTCTGCCATCATGCAGATTCTTGAGTTATCATGTGTGCCAGTTCTGCAATCAAACTACAGCCTTTTGTAACAAACTTACTCCAGCTCTTAGCTGCCTTGACTGCAACCTGTAGAAGATTTGAGGCTATTCCTTGGCGACGGGCTGACCTTGCAACACAAACATTTGCTACATAGCCACATTTACTGTCTGGCTCCCTGATTGCTAGAGAGTTCGTACTAAATAGTTCCTGCAAAAGAAGACGGGCTGTTAGCATACCTTTGAAGTTGCTCCACAAACTATGGACTTCGGAGGACTACCTGTACCAACCTTAGGAAAGGTTTCTCCTCGTAACAACTGCCGAAGACTGATATCAAGTGTTCCAACTACCCTGTCTCTTAAAGCTTGATGTGAAATTTTATCAATCCCATCTCCGGATTCTTCTAATGTCACCTGCAAACACAAAAAGCACATATCAACAAAGCATTTAAAAATTAATATATGTAGAGCTAAAGGAATTGCAGCAGGTTAAACAACATTTATTCCCTTCAGTAAGTGACAACAAAGTTGCAATCCATAGTCATATATAATCCTGTGCAGTATAGTTGCTTATGTTTACATCTACAAAAGTCACCTTTACTATGCTGATCCTTCTCAAGCTATTCTGCCATCCAACTATCTTATATGCATTGTAAATAGGAATCTTCTATCCCATGTTTCCTTGGAACAAAATCTGGAACCTGGGAACTATGTATGCCGCTGGCCATTATCACAAGCCAGATGTGGCATACTGAGCAATGCAGACTCACCTGACAGGTGGATTGCTACGACATATTTTAGGTAGAAGGTGAAAATTAAATCCTTCTCAACACAAAGAAAGAAAACAGGCATAAAAGAGTACATCGTTATGTCAAGTTCTATGTCTTTTACGGGAGTGCTCAACTTAAACAAAACCAAGAGCACTTCAACCCAAGGCATAGCAAAAAAAAGGAAAAAAGATCCTGCAAAGTGGCAAAATGCCGAGACCGAAGGAGCCCTTGATAGACAAAGAAACAAGAATTTACAAAGGCCTTGTCATTAGCTAAGTGGACTGACATTATTCGTACTTTAGAAATTACTGGAGCAATGGCCTGGAATTGCAATTCTTATTGAGAATTTCTCAAAGCTGATCTCTGTTTGGATCAGTAAATTTCAGCTTTTCCCATGCAAAGAGAAAATAGGATTGCCAAGAATATTGTGATATTAATAAAAGCTGTTGATTTTGCTATTGGACTTCAGGGAAATTTTCCTTTGAATTGGTGTCTCTCTCCCAAATTGAATCTTCAGCTGGCCTATCTCTTCACTTTACATGGTATATAATAATGACTATCCCTCCTCCATTCTGGTGTTTCTTGTCTTTTATATAAAAGCTTTTCAGGTTCATGTAAAATATAGGGAAAATACTCCACTCTGTCAATTCACTGGGAGACACTAAACAATGTCCTCCTTCAAGTTTTTCATTGTTTCAACTCGCATGGAAATATTGGAGGGGAGTACCAACTTGTAAGCGGCATCATTAATCTTCTCAATGAGAATGGAAAGATCCGCACTACCGAGGCGATAACTTCGGATCCTTACCAGCTCTTAAGCCCTTTTAAATTGGGCAGAATTATAAAATATACCCACATACCTTCATTAAGAATTCAGTGTAAGTTTTTGATCCTTGCTTGATCTTGAGCACTTTTAATAGAATTTTTAGCTGGTGCTAACATCTATTGCATATCTTTGAAAAGGCCTTTTACTAATCTTACAGGAAATCCGATCATTGAGAGAGACCTTTTCCAATCTAATCGCTTTTTAGAAACATATGCCCTAAGTATACCTCCATAATCTGGTACAAATATCTTTGCCGAGGCTCAAAGTGTATTGGACACTTTTGGCAAACAACTTTTGAGAAACTTCAAATTACTTCCAGCATGAGCTTAGTTGATCGTCGGCAATCTGATGAGATTACGTGCCTTTATGTTCGTCCCAAAACGTGCAAGTGATGACTGCTGCCCAAACTGCAGCATGCCCTTTACCTGTATAGGTAAGAATGTAAGTCAGTTCACTGAGTCCCCATGCCAATATATAGCCTCAAGTCTGGGCTGCATTCCATTTTAGACCTCCCTCCATATATACATTCTTCTAACCTTGGCCCAGGATCATCCATCCTAAACCACTGATTCTCCGCTCTAGGGTGTCCGCTAACCTATGGGTGGGTACTCGTTAACCTTGGATGTAACAACAATTTGGACACTGCAACTTACCTGTGCTGCCTTCTCATTTTAGATTTACTCCTCCACGTCTCGATGTATCAAATCACATGAAACGCCCACTGCAAGGTACTAGAAACCACATAAAATTCCCCCTTCCCCTATGCGCAATGTTAAAAATATAGCTGTATACCAAGGCCAATCATGTAATAAGTGGTAAATCTGGTGTGGACAGGATTTAAGAATAGTTCAACGTCTCTGTCTCTCTGCTGTCCACCAATGTTGCCATGTTAAACACTAGTGCCCCACTACTATCATTACGAATACATTGGAGATAAGGTATACTGTTAGAGGGAACTTCAAGGTTTGTGAAAGAGTGCTACTTGAACTAACAGCTTGAAAGGAGGTCTTCCATGCTCTTTGTTGGAATAAACCAAAAAAGGCCGGTTGTTCTTTAACAAGGTGGCCTTTTTTGGTGCATTGCAACTCAGACCATTGAAGACCTCAACACAACTGTTACATCCACCATTCTTTCATGCCAAGATTTCCCCAAGCTATTTTTTTGAGTGAGAAATGTGCGAGCACAAAAGCTAGTGGTGCTTTCAGTAAGACGCAAAATACTTGATAGAATTTTTGTTGAAAGAAGCCTCAATATCCTCGGAAGTCGACGCTTCACAGAAGCTAAAATTTTGAGAGTCCATCTTGATCCAGTAGCTGCCCAACTTTCAATATTCACATCGATTGAAAAAGCTTTCAATGCCTTTTGTAACTTTCTGCTTAGTACGTAGAATCCTTAAATTACTACTATAGAAAATGCTCTTGCTTAGCCATTCTACTGTGATAAGCAAGCATGAAATATATGCATGCACTCAGATGAGTCAAGTCCTTTCATTCTGATAATGGAAAGTGGACCGCCGTCTCACCATCACCACGCAAACACAATTTGTTGCATTGACCTGGGAATATATGCACACACACTCAGATAAACGCACGTTTCTGTTATGATAAAGAGAAGACCATCATCTCACCGCCACTAGGCAAACACATCTGATGCACTGACCCTGCCTTCCCAAGCAACGCCTCTTTAAAGCAGTGAACTCCTGTCATACATCCCAAATGCAAAAGAGGAGTTAACTCTCCATATATGGTACCAGTAAAAATCCATGCCAACGCATATTTTTACGGTATCTACAAGCACTCACTCGCCAAACATGAAACTTGCAATAGAACCAAGCATGATACGACAAAACGATGTGTTGCAAAAACCCTATGTCATCTCCAAATTTCATATAGCAGCACACCTGTTCAGCAAACTTTTTCCGATAGCTGTCTGTGTATCTGTCGTAGCCAGCCCTCAATCCAATGTATTGCAAGGTTAATACATATATGGAGGGAGGCCAATCTCAGCTTGTAAATTGAATGTGTTAATGTGTATAAACCGCAGCCTGAGCTTGCAAAAACAAGGGCACACTCTATCAACTAGCATTACCGGAAATATGGCTGTTCCTCTGAATAGATTTTTGCACGCAACCATGCTGCTGCCTACCACACAATACAATGGCAAAATAAGCCTCAGACGTTTCACATATAAAAATGTTACACGGAGAAAAAATGTAAATATCAGGGCAAGCCACAAACCCAATATTCCTCGTCTAGCACAGCCTCTCGGACCATGTACTTGCCGAATGACACAGCGAATGGTCTTTGAAATTCCAAACCTAGTGTTCCAACTTTGCCTAAGGCTGTTTCTTGAAGGTCTACCGAATTCTCTTTTGGGAGAGGGGAAATTGTGCAGCAGCTTTGCAAAAGATCATTGCAATCCACGTTTCTCATCACCCAGCACCGTGTCTCCAATGACCCATTGCTGCCATGATTTGACATAGTAATCAATACCAACACACACAAAACGAAAGCTTCCAATGGTCTCAAAATATCTGCAATGAACCGCTCAAAATCGTATGATGCTTCATGCCAAGTCTCAAGGATCCACCGTGTCTCCAATGATCCATTACTTCCATGATATCAATACCAACACACACAAAACGAAAGCTTCCAGTAAATTTCCGAACCACTCAATATCGCATGATTTCTTCATGTCAAGTCCCAATGATCTCCTCGGGGTTAAAACCTGGCCTCCTATTAAATACCACGCAATATCCTCAATCCTTTCGGAGGCAAAAAATGAAAACACCATTCACAAACTCGCCTCTCTTGGAAATGCTTATATGGTCTCCTTCTAAACGCCGTTTACAAGCCTAGCCGGCCACCAAAAGTGTAGTACTACCGATCGGTAGAAACAGCCTTCCTCCGAGAACCTTCGACCCAAAACTCGTTATACAGATTATGATTGAACCATTACGCAGTCGAAATCCATTATACAGATCCAGACGACGGATTTCAGGTTGTGTAATCTAAAAGCACTTCAAGATAATCTTATCGAGTTGGAAGAAACAAGCTTGACCGATCGATCACACCTAATAATTTATTGGCCCCACGTTCGCTCGTGTTTAAATTCGTGTGCACCGAAATACCCTTGAGGTTATGAAGCGAAAGAACGAACTGAAAGAGGGGAACCGCAAGCATGAGGCAAAGCGATCTGAAAATTACCTGGACAGGGGAACACACGCCAGGGCTCTGGAATATGTGACCGCTCGGGAGCAGTAAAATTGTGTACATGGTGAAAGGTTCGGCGATGGGAAGAACAATGCTCGAAACTCCATAGTGTCTTGCTCTGCTTTGTCAAGTGCTTATCAACGTTATGGGTAACTGACGCTCCTGAATTGCTTTGCAACTACGAAGCAAAAGGCTATCTGGCAAACAATGCAACTGAAGTAAATGCAGGTGGAAGGAGGGATTGCGTGGGAGGACGGCCCATAGCGACCACACCAGCTGACAGAAAGTACTGTAGACGAAGGAAAGAATCCAGCTAGAAGTTGCGTTTTTCCTCCGGTAGAATTTTCCGACAACCCATTTCTCCTTCTGATTCACCAACCCGATTCTTTCTTTCACATTCTTATTCGTCTGATTTGTTCGACCGTCCCAAAAGCAAAACCTCTGGGCCTCGCTCTCCGCGGCTCTCGCGAGTCTCTTATACGAGCCAGGTCTTGTGCTTACGCTCGCTCTCGTTGCAATTCGCGAAGGTGCATCCAGAATTAAATCAATCAGTGGCTTTGATCGCCATGGAGCAACAAATATGTCTGCCCGTTCTCTCCTCCTTTACCCTCTATCGCTCTGTGATATTCATTCTCGCGCCCCCGCTCGCTCCCCCTTCCGACAAATTGCCTACTTTGCTCTATCGCTCTGTGATATTCTTTCTGGCGCCCCCGCTCGCTCCCCCTTCCGTCGACAAATTGCCTACTTTGGAGCCTAACTTGTGCAAGAAAGCGCTCTCTTTGCAGTCTACAAGCTTCAAGCTCTAGACATGATTTTGCTCCGGCAAGCTTTAAATTTTACACTGCCGAGCAAGCTCTAGGGTCGATCCACACTCGAGTTAGAGGTTGGGGCGGATGAAGCGTATGGACAAGATCCACTGTAGATTCCAAACAGATAAATTGTGTGTATGGAAAATGTCAAGTGAATTTCTTTATTTAGTTTGAAGGACGTGGCATTGCTTTACAGGTTTGGGCATATAAAGCCGCCCTATTTTTTGTCTCTTTTCTCGTACTTTCCCTTCCAAATAAATACAACTCGAGGCTTGGCGCCTGTGCACATGCACACTCTGGAGCCCAACTGGACGCGACTTGCCAAAGTCTTGAAGAAGAAAATTATGTTCACCTTTCAAATCCTCAAGTTGAAGCTGTTTCATCTTGTAGTATACCTTGTCATTTTCATTGAACTACCCTTGCCTCCTCTTAATCTCCAATCCACCTCATAAACTTTCCTACCACATAGTTACCATCTTGTGGGAATTTCACAATTCTCATCTTTGCAAATGAGAATTGCTCCACTTGTTCAAAGCCTAACACTTTTCCTTGTGCTACAACCTCATTTGTAAATGACTTCATTTGTACAATATCTCCCACTCTAAATTACGACCATTTTTTGCACTGCATTCTACTCACCCAAATATGACCATAGCCAACCTCCAAATCTCTTCAAATATAGCATCCCATAAGGGATAACATCCCATGATTGAGAAGGCTATTAGGCTAGCAAGACAACAACATGCAAGTAGATTTTTACGCATACATCATCAAGAACACCTTTTTACAAAGGAGGTGTTCAGTGTGATCTCTATCTTGTGCTCAGCATGGGAACCTTCTTTCTAGACATCTATCACCTTGGATTTTTTATTTTTTCATATATCTATTTTCTTTGTGATTGAGTTCTCTGCCCAAGTGCAACTCTGCCATAGATAGTTCGAGGTCCTAAAATGACAGTGTTCATCATAGTATGAGACTAGGTTGAGCCTTCGTTCCAAGAGTTTAGAGAGTCCCTCAACCCAGCTAGCAACCAGGGGGGTTATTATGGAGAAATTAGTTTATGGCTATGGATAGAGCTCATATATGAATCAGGCTAGAAGGGCATTTCAAAGACATTGGTGTCTTAGTTTCTTAAACCCCTAAGTTGGTCCATCATGCATCATTGCTTTGACCTAGAGCCTCTGAGCCATGTGTGAATGTAAATCCATGAGAGTTCTTAGTTCAACCTCTAAACCATGCTTTAAAAAAATCCTCTGAGAGTTGTGCTAAAATTATGCACAACCATTTGAGGGCATGCTCCATAACTTTTTTTTAATTTGTTGAAAACCAAAACCGATTAAAAATTTGGAATCCAAACTAGTGGGACTACTGCATGGTGGTCTTAAAACATTGATAGTTGTTGATATTGGTATCGAGATTCACCCTAGAATGGAAGAATTTATAAATGTGCAATTTGTGCATGTGCAAAGATCTTTAATAAATCCAACACTATTTACAATTTTGAATTGTTTCTTTTTCTATGCAATTGCTTACTATATGGCTCATAAGCATGCCAAATGTCATTGCAGTTCATAGAACACAACATCAAACCTGATAGCATGCCCTTTGGCCTTTTTATTGGGAAAAAAATTTAGTTGAGGGGTTTTTTAAACACTCTTTGAACGCACGTGATACATAGGGTTTTTTAGTAGTGTAGCCCCCGAGCCCTATTACCATGTTGCTACTGATGTGGCATTGTGGAGCCATGGGGGATTGAATCTAGGACCTTAGTCTTGCAAAAAAAAATTTAACCATTGGGCTAACCCAAGATTCATCTAACTAAGTATGAAAAGCTAGTTATATTTTAATGTTTGGTCCAAAGTTTTCAGGGGCCATAACTTATGAAAGAAGTGGAATTTGAACATGCTGCGAAAAAGAAAAGTGTTTAGCTTTCTTAGCTCTTCAACTCTGGCTAGTCAAACTCAAAAAATAGTTGGGTCTTAGATGTGGCTCAGTTCAAACCCCCTCAAGCATTAAGCATCAGTCTGCTCAAACTCATGTTCTTGACCTCCGTTAAAAAACCCCTCCAACTAAAAATTTCCCTCCAATAAAACCACCCCTCTTTACTTATGCACTAATGGCATTTTTTCTAAATTTGAATTAAAAAGCCCCTCCTGTTATTGTAATCCTGTTAAATTTTTCCCAAAAGTGGGATTTAAATACCCCTCCTTTTGAATGCACGTGGTACACTAAATTTTTTGGAGGATTCTCTGCACTCTATATTTTTCTCAGGTCAAATTCAGTAAGGGGGGCTTCTTGCCTATAGAAACAATTTCTGCATTGATGAACAATTTGATGCAAACTCATGTACTCGGGGGTTCACATCACAAAATTTTAGTATACCACATGAATTCAAATCAAGGGGTACTTTAATGGCACTTTTAAAGAAAATTTAACAAATTTACAATAACGGGAAGGGGTTTTTAATTCAATAGTAGGAAACAATCGATTAGTTCATAAGTAAAGAGGGGTGGTTTTATAAGGGGGAAAATTTTAGTTGATGGGTTTTCTAAATACCCCTTGAATGCATAGGTTTCTTAGTAGTGGACCCCCCCAAGGTCGTGTACCACGACAGTGACATGTTCCTTTTTGGTTACCCACTCTTCTCTTTCCCCCTCACTTTCATTTTTTCCTTTCTATAATGGCCGATATTCCTGTGTTTTGTGGTTGAATGGATGAGAATGCAAGAGAATATCTAATGCCTTTTAAGTGCCCATGTGTAACCCTTAAATTTCTCATGGAGGATCGATGGTTGTTGGTGCTTCCTACGATCTTGCAAAGGCGTGGTATGAGAAGCAAACTAATGTAGTTGGACAAAGAGGGTCACGTTTGACCACAACATTGGTCGAGTATTTTGCCAAGGGTGAGGAACTCGATAATGTTCATATGTTGATAGCTAGGTTGAAGCAAGAAGAAGGGGAGACAATGTGTCAATATGTGGATCGAGCGATCAAGATCTTAGATTGACTAGTAGCTATGAAGCCAGATAATGAGGGGTTCATTGCCGGAATGACTCAGTTTGTGTTGAACCATATGGTGTTTGATGCAATGGATGAGTTTCGCCTGAAGCTAAAATGGGAGAGTCCAACAACCATGGAGCACGCACAGGCAATTGCAGTGAAGTGTGTCAGAATGTTTAGTGATCAAGTCATCATTCCTCATTCCCCTTGTGTAACGAATATCAAAGTTACTCATGGTGGATTTGCCTTGATAAAACCTCTTCTTACCCTATCCTGTCCTTCTCCTGGAGAGTATGCATACCCTACACCTATTGATGCTCCTCTAGTTCCTGATCTTGTGAAGACCCCGTTGGGAGTTGGTGGATTTGAAAAGTAAGGCGACTCTTGCTCAATATGATAAGTACCAAGTGTTTTGTCATGGTTGTAAACCAAAAGGGACACTACTAGCTGGAGTGTTGAAATATTCCTTAATTGCATCTCATGGAGACTTCTATTTCAATTATTGGGGATGACAGTGAGATCAAATGTGACAATCTCTAACCAACATTTAATGGTATCAGAGCAATATTCCTTCCATTCAAATAGATTTGCCACATTCCTATCTTGACAAGGCATCGTCCCCATATGGACTACTTCAAATTAGCTTGCCAATACGAGGGCTATGAGAGAAAAAATTGAATTAGCCATTGGGGGGGGTTGTTCCGGGGGGTGGCAGGGGAAAGACTCGTATGAAGGAGGGGGGCCATGCATGTGACACTTGGTCGTGCATGACATATGTAATGCCACAAGTCACATGCATGGCCGCCCTCTCTGAAGCAAATATTTGCATGTTATGTATAGACCTCCCAGAGTATCCAAAGAGTTCATGGAGGAGTAAATTCACGTCAGGAGTTCACCATCATCAGTCAATTTCGAGGAGTCTGATCACCACGACACCCCACGATGGCTTGGAGGACGTTAAATTTTGCTCTTTAGAGGTTTTCGTTCGTCGAGAAGAGAGCGCACGGCATGAAGTCTAAGCGAAGAGTAAGACTTCTTGGAGAGTTGTGTACGACGGTTGAGGACAAAGAAGATACCAAGGGAGAAGACCTAATACCAATTGACGCAGATGTGTGCGGAACGCGGGAGCTGGTGGGAGAGTATGTATTATGTAATAAAGATTCTTATGTTGTTTTAGGAGCTAAGAATAGATTTTTCGTGTTTCAGGATCAAGAAGAAGCGGGGCAGCAAAGACTAGTCCAAAGAAAAGCCAAGGTCTGAAGATTCTAGAGCTGAGTGTAATAGTAGGAGTAGGAGGCGCAGATATAAATGTCGAGAGTTTGCTTCCAAAGATGAAAATGTTTCTCGAAGAAGCATACATGTTGGGCTTTTGTGGTGTGGAAAGGGGAGGTGCTCTCTATCATTTGCACTTTCAGATGGTTGTGAGGATTAACACGCACAGTAAATAAAGTGTGAACAGATTGATTCATAGATATATCTGATGGGATGCAGATCGGTCGCTGGGTGGTGTGATAATGTGACGAGCACTGAAGCAGAAGAACCTTCATACCTGTCAAGGTATCAGGTACTGCATGAAGGATCTTGGGCAACCACAATTCAAGAGCATGTCTAGAGCCATCTCCCAGGATGAGATGCAAGCTGGAATCGCGTTATACGTCAAGTATGGGACAGATGAAATGAACAACCGCGTTTGTCTCACAAGTGTGAATGTATTCAATCGCGCGTTCATTTTTTGGAAGTTTAAGATGTGTTGTAGATACGCTGCGATGCTCAGTAAGTGCCTTCTCAAAATGTCACAAAGCAGGAGCTATTACCGCTCAGCCTCGTGGGTTATTCCGTATCAAGGGAAGGGAATCGATTGTAGCAGAGCCGAGTGCTTGTGGAAGGCTATGGTCATATGTGATCACACCTAGCGATGTCAGTAATATTTTCTTCTGCAGTGATACAAGAATGAGCCGGCCAAATGTTGATACACATATCAAGGGTGTGATTGATGGTAGATGGAGGTATTTCAATGTCAGATTGAAGAAGAGACGCTTGATGACGAGTTGCTACTCTGTAGCAAAAGTTCTATAAGCTCCATGGACGCTGGAGAGTTTTGGATCGACCAAGAACTTCTATTTTGACAAGAGGGTTGTAATGAAGCTGGAAATCCTATAACTATGGAAAGCTCCCCACATACTCTCAAGTATCGCGCAGGGAAGGAACCTATGAATACAACCGTTCTAAGGCCACCGCCGTTCTTTCCTCTCGTGGATGCTTCGCGCAAGGGAATCCATATTTTGTGAGCTATTTGGTCCGGACAAATAGCATATACAAAGCTTTGTCAGTAGCTAAATAACTACCTTTTTGAGCCTTTGTGGCCTATAGAGACTATATCTCTTTTTGGTGAAATTACTTATGTAACAGCTAATGTTAAGTGAAATGCAAGTCTTTTTTTTGTAAGAATTTCCAAATTTTCATCTTGTATTAAAGTTGAATTCGAAGTTCAAGTTGCTAAACATTTAGATTATAAAATTACAACCTCAATGCAAAAAATTGCATGTGAAATTGATGAATGGATATGGAGAATATGAATTTTTACCATTAGGAAACCCATTGCTACTGTTGAATCCTGATGCTCCACTTGAAGTCATCACATACCTGCATAGCATGTATCGTCGCATTTACTACTCTAACTAGCCCTAGACACCAGATAGTCCCCACATGAATGGTTTGTCATGCTCCATATGGATGAGAGCAGTGCAAATGTGGTGAAAGCGAATCATCATCAAACTCAGCCCATAATTCAACGAACATAGGCAAAGGTGTGGACATGTTCCGATCCATGGCATAACATGCCTATGAATATTTTCTCCACCTCGCATAAGCTTCTACATTTTTTCCTTATCTCTATCTCATATTGCACCTCGTCGAAACTAGGGATTTTTACTTGTCAAAATTATTACCAAAAATGCCTTACATTGTAGATTTTTCCCCATATAAAATAATTTCCAAGTTTGTTAATATACATAGTGTCTTTACCCTCTCGAAAAATGTTTCATCTTCATTGTTCAATCGTTGTTTCGTTACCTCACTCAAGACATGCCTTTGATTGCTCAAAACTATGGGATATCCAAAATGATGATGGAATTACAAAATGGCTAAAGCAATCTTTTGGTGTACACTTCATCATTATGCTAGCTCCATCACCCTACCAGAAAAAGCCTTGTTCCACCAGCTAGTCGGAGCAGAATCTAATGCAGCCTAAAATCTTATAGTCTTGTGCCTCAAGAGTAGCCTTGGTTGCTCCTTGATGGACTACGGTACGGTTGGAACATTGAAAATTCTAAGAGGAATAGAGCTAGCTACAACAAGTAGTTATGTTCAATTACCTACCCGAGAATGATTCCATTAGACATTTTGCTTACTTGGGACTTGAGCTTGAAAGAAGAAAATTTTCTTGCCCCAAATATATCCAAGCTCCTCATCTATGATCGCTTGGTTAATACAGAGATTCAAGTTTTTCATTGAAGTGAATTGATTTTCCCTTTAATAAGGAGATGCCTCAAGATAAGGAGATGCCTGAAGATCTGAATGAATCTTTGATCATTGTCCAATAGATAACATCCATGATTGAGAAGGCATTTAGGCTAGCAAGACAACAACATGCAAGTAGACTTTTATGCATGCATGGTCAAGGACAACTTTTTACAAAGGAGGTGTTCAGTGTGATCTCTATCTGTGCTCAGCATGGGCACCTTCTTTCCGGACATCTATCACCTTAAGGGATTTTTATTTTTTCATATATATATTTTCTTTGTGTGATTGGCTTCTCTACCAAGGATGTTTTTATCGGAGCTATGCTTATGTTAATCTTGGCGAAATTTTTCAAGCTAGTTTTTTTAGTTTCGCAATATTGGTAGAATGTAGTTGTTTTGAGATATTTTCTTTTGAATTTGGAAGAAAAATGGGTAAATCTTGGAGAAAATTCAATTTCTTTTGCATAAATGTTTCAATCATTTATTTTTACTGGGCATACAAACTTTCGATACCAATATAAAGTTTAACCTTAACAAAACTAACTTGAAAAAATCATCCATGTTCTCTGCCCAAGTGCAACTTTGCCATAGATAGTCTCATGAGGTCCTAAAATGACTATATTCATGTGTATGAGACTAGGATGAGCTGTCACTCCAAGATTTTAGAGAGTCCCTCAACCCAGCCAGCCGCCGGGGTGGTTATTATGGGGAAATGATAGCCCTTGTTTTGGTTTTCTCTCAGCCACACCACTTTTTTCTCTAAAGGGGGGTTTGTTGGGATATTTCATAGCCTAAGGTGTGGGAATACTAGGCCTAGAGTGTCCTTGAGTGTGATGGGTGTGAATGTTCTTTAGATGGCCACTTGTGTATGGGTCTGTCCCTTGAGAGTGTGAGAGGTTAGATTAGGTTTAACTTTTTTAATTACCTCATTTATGAGGTGTGGTGTGTGGTGTCCATCCTATAAAAGAGGTACCTATACTATGAATCAACATTTAAAAAAATAGATAAGGCTCTTTGCCTCATCTCCTTTGTTTCCTTACATCGTCTCTCTCTTCACTGTCATTACACATCTCTCTCTCTTTTTCTCAATCATGGAGTAGTTGCACCCTCCATAGGATCTCCATATTTTCTGTTGTGCAATTTCTTAACCAATAGGCAGCACAAACTATAGATGACAATTGAATGCTAGAGTGTATGGGAATAAGGGAAACAATCTATTCTTCCATGAGGCTGATAGTTTCAATTTCAATTCTTCCAGTGTATGGGAATAAGGGAAACAATCTATTGATAGTGTATGGGAATAAAGGAACCAATCTATTCTGCCACAAGGTTGATAGGTTAATAGTTTCAATTTCAATCCTAAATTTGATAGCACACATATCCTTCACTTTGATTCTTACTTTTTTTCATATTTTGTCTATTTAAAGGATTAGCAGAGGTTTTATGCTCTAATCTTGATCTTGCATTCAACCTCCAACTATATGGGGTGAAGTTTCTAAGGCATCAATATACTTATACCTATTCTATGTACTCATGTGTTGCTTGCAAAGTTATTAAGTGCATTCCTCAAGGTGCTATGTTGCAGGAGACCAAAAAATTATGGAATAATGATTTGAAACAAGACCTTTAAAGCATTACAAGTGCTATGTTGCATGTGAAGCATGCATCCAAAAGTGTGTAGGATATAGAAATTTATTCAAAAACATCAAAATTTTGTTATGTACATACATGCAACCAAATAATTCTTCAAAAGTAAACTACTTGAGTTTCTCCTCAACCTAAGGAAACACCTACATGAGAACATTAGGTATGGGTTAACAGGCCTCCAATCTTGAGAGGTACACTACTAAAAAATCCTAGGTATCACGTGCCTTCAAGGGGTATTTAAAAAACCCCCAGCTAAATTTTTTTCTTCAACAAAACCAACCCTCTTTGCTTATGAACTAACTTTATTTTTTCTAAATGGAATTAAAAGTCCCCCTCCTGTTATTGTAATCCTATTAAAAGTTTTCAAGAAATGGGATTAATGGTACACTAAAATTTATAGCGGTGAACCCCTTAAGCCTCCAATGTTGTTCTAAGATTATGCACACCCATTTGACTTATTTCTTTTTCCATGCACTTGCTTGCTATATGGTTCATAAGCATGCCAAATGTCATTGCATTTCATAATACACCACATCAAACTTGATAGCATGCCTTTGGCCTGTTTGTGTTTTGAAGCATTAGGCCACATTGCATCACGATCTTTGGACCTAGACGCCTCATCTGACCCCACATGAAATTTTCCCACTTAGTCCAAAAAGGATACATTGCTATTGTTTCCATCATCAAAATGCTTCCCATTGTTCTTTAGTCACCTACCCATCCTCATCCTCGAGCCTGTCCTTATCCCCATCCTCAATATCCTAGATACTCATGGCTCCACCTCATTCTTAAGCTTCGCGATATGTATCATTTTAACATTTGAATATAAGACTACCTTACAAAAAAAAGAAAGCCTGAGAGTCAACTAAGCAATTCTTCAACTCTTCAATCACTAACAAGCACATGGGTGTCTTGTGCATCACTACAAGCACATGGGTGGCTTGCATATGGGTGATTTGAAAGAAGACCATTAAAGCATTACAAGTGCTATGTTGCATGTGAAGCATGCATCCAGAAGTGTATAGGATATTGCAATTTATTCAAAAACATCAAAATTTTAATCTGTACATACATGCAACCAAGTAATCATTCAAAAGTATAATACATGAGCTTCTCCTCAACCAAAGGACACACCTAAACATGAGAACATTAGGTATTGGTTAACGGGACTCCAACCTCAGGGGGTGCACTACAAAGAAATCCTAGGTATCACGTGTGTTCAAGGGGTATTTAAAATACCCCCCAGCTAAATTTTTATCTTCAACAAAACCACCCCTCTTTACTTATTATGAACTAACATATTTTTTTCTAAATGGAATTAAAATCCCCCTCGTGTTATTGTAATACTGTTAAAAGTTTTCAAGAAGTGGGATTAAAATACCTACCTTTTGAATGCACCTGGTACACTAAAATTTCTAGTGGTGAAACCTCCAAGTCTGCAATGTTGTGCTAAAATTACACCCATTTGAGGGCACACTCCATAATTTCTTTTTAATTTGTTGAAAACCAAATATATTAAAAATTTGGAATCCAAACTAGTGGGACTATTGCATGGTAGTCTTAAAACATTGATAGTTGTTGATATTGGTATCTAGATTCACCCTAGAATGGAAGAATTTGAAAATGGGCAATTTGTGCATGTGCAAATATCACTACTACACACGGGTCTTATTCCGACGCTTAAGCACCGATGTTTATCGCACGCAGGGTGCTAATCGTCAGTAAGTAAAGCGGGTTTAGAAAAGTGTCTCTATATAGCGACTCTGGGCAAGTGTCTCTATATAGCGACTCTGGGCAAGTGTCGCTATATAGCGACATTTATATAGAGTTGCTATATAGCGACACTTTCCAGACTTGTAGAAGGTCGTTATATAGCAACTCTAAGACAGTTTCCTATAGCGATGTTTTACAGAGAGTGTTTTTCCCCTACTGACCTTTAAAGATAGTTTTTCCCAATGACAATTTTTTTTTCCTTTTCATACATGTTTGATCCTTTGAAAGAATAAAAGTATAAGAGCATGTGCATCAAGTTTGAAGCTCATATATTCATGTCCAAGTTTGAGATGAAAAAAATTCAATGAAGAGCATTTACATCAACGGCTTCATCCTGAGCCAAGTCTAGCATACCAAACAAGTCTATCTCCAACTCTATATCGAGTTAATCTCCTATATCATCATCATACTCTGGCATCATAAGTTCACCTAAGACTTGATAATCTTCTTCAATAAAGTCAGGTGATTCTTGCTGATCGTCATCTTCTTTCTCAATGTCGTGATCTCCATCTTCGTCTCGTACGATGTCATTATGCGCATCTTCCTCTTGGCTCATATTGTGATCTTCATCTTCTTCACTAGATCCATGTGGATCAATTGGATCCGGCATTGGTAGTGGCATCTCTATCTTCAAAATTTTACTTACTTCGTGATGCAACTTAGATCACGTACCACCATCTTGGATCAGAACGATCCAGATGAAAAACCACCTATATTGAAGATGGGTGCCAAATGCCATCAATTATATATAGGAAATTATGCTTAAGTACATGTACTAATGGATCTTTAAAAACAAAAGCTTCGATTAATTAAATCATTAGTATGCACCTGCTCACAATGCTCAGGAAGAAAAAAAGTATCACTTTCATAGTTTGGTGGGATCTATTACAAAGAAACCACTACTATCTTTCCTCATTATCGCCTGGGGACCATTGTAAATACTTCTAAACCATTTTACATCAAGAATGAAAATACTAAATTGTCTGAAAATGGTCCCACAATAATCCAACTGCGAGGAGAGAAGATTGGTATTCGAAGCACTTGCTCAGCTATCTTGTGTGAAGTTAGCCATGACTCCACAATCATATGTGACTCTCTTTGAATCGATGCATTCCACGCGAAAATGTTGTCCATATGACCATAATGCACTATACTTTTTGTACTGCAAAAGAGCATCATTAAAGCAATGAGGATGCATCTATTTTATAGCGTATATTACCATAAATAATTACTTAATTACGTCAAGAGGTAAGAAACTTACATGCATCATACATCCAGATGATAACTCTCGCTCGCACTCGTTTATTGTCTCTCCATCACGTTCACCTTTACATAGAGCCAATTGTAGCTAATCAAGTGACATGTGAGTGGGGAGAAGGGCGAGATCCCATGGATATGGTTGCATTTGCCTCTACATTACTCTGAATCTCCTCCTTGCATTTATTCTTTCTGCTTTGGCCACTTCATATCTCTCAATCCACTTCTGTATCTCCTTGCTATTGAGGATACAAAACTTATTGAATTTCTCTATTTTCTCTTTGCTCATCTTTCTTTCAATCCCTTTTCCTTGGGGGACCTCGCCAACGATGCAATCATCATCCTTGTTATGCCAAGCCTGCGACATATCGGGATCCATGGATGCAAGAAACTCTGTGATATATACTAATGACTCTTGCAGAAGCCATCCCTCTGCCATGCTTGCTTCCGGTCTTGCTCTTTGCCTTACAAATCCCTTCAAAGTTTCCATAAACCACTCGAGAAAAAACATCCACTGACTATGAACGATACCTGCAATGGCCACCTCATCAACTATGTGCACAAGCAAGTGCACTTAAGTTGTCATAATGCTCAAGGGAAAGTGCTTCTCAAGCAAGCATACAGCTTTGATGGAGTCAACCCTAGCCTTCTCGATGCTTGATATGGAGATCTCTTTTTAAGATATCCACCTATTTCACATGCCCATGTAAGATATATTCATAATTAGTCTACAGATTATTCAACTTTAATTGAAGAAAATGCAATCAATGTGATTTGATAGTAAGCATACCTCACAATACCACTGATCTTGAATATAGCATTTCTAACATCTTCTTGTAAGCACCCTTTCACTATAATTGGGAGGATGAACTATCCAAGCAACAAAGAAGTCATGTCAATAATATAACATAATCATAATTACACTAACGCATCACGATTCTCTCAAAAAATGTCCCCTGAGGGGGTATGTGTGCGCAAACATTTTTCCTCATATGTTTGGAGTATCATAGAAGCAATTTTGAACTACCAAGACAAGCATGGTACCCACTTGTAACAAGTACTACACGTGCATGAATGTGTTAGTATAAGACATGTGCACAAAAGAGAGTCATAAAAGCATAATCCTATATTATACATGTAAAGACACAACCACATACCTAGGTAGTCATGCATGGTCCACATCAAGATTCCCTTGACCAAAATGTCATTGGTATGTCTAGGAGCTCTGGAAATATCAAAGACCCACACTCCTCTCCATAAGAAATGTAACTCCTTTACAAAGGTGCCATGTACACGTCCATATTTTTAGCCTTGTACTTCCCTGGCACAAATAGTGCAAGCATGAGGTATCCCTTCTTTATTGTTAGCCATGGCGGGATATTATAATTCACCAAGACTATGGGCCATGTCGACCAAGATGTCGAGCGTAACCCAAAAGGGTTCACGCCGTTCATGGCGAGCCCAAGATGTAAGTTGCATGGCTCCCTCGCAAACTCCAACCACTGATTGTCTATGTGCTTCCAAGTTGCACAATCTACGGAAATCCTAAATGTGTCATCAATGGACCGATGAGATGCATGCCAAGTCATCAACTCCGCTATGGATTTGCATCGGAACATGTGTTGTATTCTAGCAATGATGGAAAGTGTCTCAAGACCTTTACCGGGATCTGCTCACCCTGCAAGTCATCTCTATATCATTGTTCCCCACACTCTGGACAACTAGCCAAATCTCCATGCTCACGACGAAAGAGAATACAATCATTACAGCAAGCATGGATAGTATCATAATCCATACCCACCATTATTAGCATCTTCTTCACTTCATCTCTTGACACAGGCATGGTATTTGGTGCAGGCAACATCTTTTGGAGCAACCTATCGCAATTCAAACATACATAAGCTTCAGTAAGCTTCGGATAATGATGATTCTCAAACATACATGATGATTCTCAAAACAAACAATATCCAAATAATGAGACAAATTAATGCGGGAGCTAACCTCATTAAGGCTGAGACACTTGTATCCGACCACCCATACTTTGCTTGCAGATTCAAGATTGAGAGACAAGCCTGTAGTTTAGACATCCGAGCACCCTCGTACAACTGTGTTGATTGAAACTCTCGCATATTGACCTCAGACTCGAACATCATGTGTACATGTGATATAGTGCCCCTAAAAATAGAATCCATCATGTCCACCATACCCTCATCATCATCTGGCACATCCCCTACTCAAAGTGTGAAGGTATACGCACACCCTTGCCACCCTCCTCATCCTGTCTCAAGGTTTCATGTAAATATAAGATCTTGTCTCAAGGTTTCATGTCGTGTACGCATGCAATATTAATCACAAACTCAAATAGCATTGACTTACCGATGATCCATCACCACGTGCACCATCAACGGTGGGTACTGGTTCGGGCTCCTCCCCATACATCCGCAAGTGGCGCATGACAATACGGCATTGATGTCATACTTCTCGCTTGCAATGAGTGCAATGACAATACAACCACTCCGTAAGCCACTCTGCGCTCCTGGGCATTAGCGCATCATCTGACGAGCTTCCACTCGTCCCTTCCATCTGCACACCTCCAAAATCACAACATCAACTGCAAGGAAATCCATTAAGACCCAAAAAATAGCCACCCATGAGCTCCTTTCCTCTCTCCTTAGATTAAGTGCCCTGAACTGTCGCTATATAGTGACGCTTTGCCTTGTTTCATCGCTATATAGCGACGCTTTTAGTATATTAAGTATCGTTATATAGCGACTAACCAGTGTTGCTATATAGCGACGCCTAGGGCTAAAACCCGAAACCCTACGCGACGCTGTCTTTCACAACTCTATTGTGGGAAAAGCAAAAAATCTCTCCTCCCACCTTATATTCGGCGACCTCGCTTTCCTCCTCTTTCTTCCCCACACTCCTCACCCCTAGAGGGAGGAAAAGAGGAAAAGAGGGGAAGAAGAGGGAATAAGAGAAGAGATGGGAAGAGAGGGTTCCTACACTCATCACTGCAGTTAGCGCTTAAGGCGCTAGCTGCAGGCCAATGCAAATAACGAATATAAAAATAGGAAAAAAGATGAAGCACTTTCTTTCCTGAAAAAGTCCCACTTAGCGTCTCGTGGATTGGCCCTACAAAAGAGAGGAAACATACAATTTTTCAGATAACTAGTTAGAGGAAGGAGGAGTTTGGAGAAGCAACTTTCCAAAGGGATTGGATTGAGGGGACAAGCATAAGCCTACAAACAAGGAGAAAGCACGAAAGGAAGGGAAAGAGGAGGAAGAGAAATAGAGAAGAGGTGAGTCGTCTTTCTTTCACCAAATCTTGTTTTTTGTCCTTAACCTCTGAAAATCAAGCATGAAAATTAGCACATAGGCTTAGCAATGCAAGGAGAAACATGCTTCAACACTCACAAAACAAAATCTCACAAAAAAAGAACCTAAATTGCTTAAAGAGCACACCTTATTGAAAAACTTCCTTTCACACGAGCAGAGAGGGAGAAGGGTGGAGAGGCAGCATAAGTGTTGGGAGAGGGGCAGAGCCCTAGTGATTTCATAGGACAGGTCCTCCGGCGGGAAAGGAGGAGTCATGGAAGTGGTAGAGCTAGAGCGAGGGGTGTTATTGCGAGCGCTTATGGAGCGAGGAGTAGCAGAGTGAGTGAGGGAGGGCAAGGGACCTAACTGGTACTGGATCTCATGACCAAGTGGAGACCTGTAGGGATGTGAGTGTGCTGAGTCGTCTACATCTCTCGAGTCAGCATAATAGCCTCGACCCTTCCTACTCATCCTTCCCTTATGATGGGTACACCCAGGTGATGACCCCTCAATTGAAGGGGCTAGAGGGGACGGCTATCGAGTAGGTCCAGCCATCGGTGTAGGAGAGGGAAGAGGTGAGGTTCTTTTGGGATAGCAAAGAGAAGAATCTTGCTACCCTCGCATCGCTCATCTGTGCAACAAATTTGTTGGGACTCTGGGTGAAGCCATGGGCTACTAGCAAAGGAGTTTCCCGAGAGGTAGTCATAGTGCTAGGTCTGAGAGGAGTTAGGCCAGGGGTAGGCCCCTGAGGAGTCGCCTGAGTGGAATCAAAGTCCTCTGGAGAGTAGAGATCATGATGTCTCCTCCTACGAGGGTTTTCGTACTCATCAGATGTGCAATGTGATCCCATGTCTAATTTGGGGGGATTGGACAAATGTAGACACAAACATGAAGACAAAAAACAAAAAAAAAGGGCGGATAAGAAGTGAAAAGACAATAAATTACTTAAGACAATTATGAAATTCAAACTCAAGAAATTATGAAATGACATCAACACAGAAAGGATAAATATGAAAGGACAATTATTTACTTAAGACAATTATGAAAAGCCAATTTTGAAATGACAAATATTTATGAAAGACAAGTGGAATCCAAGAAGATTTTCATATATAAAAAAATATCGCCAAAAGTATGTCTCCAAAAGTATGTATATAAAAAATATATATCTCCAAAAGTATGCTTGAGCAAAATTTGTATCCAAAAGAGACATTCTCCAAAAATGCCAAAATGGTGGAGGAGGTCTACTACTTTGCATTACTATTCGAGGTACTTTCCTCCTGCATGCTGCTAGGCGGGTCATTGGGAACCTCATCCTCCACTTCTTCTAATATGTGCTCATGCTCTTCAACGATTATGTACTTGCAATCCACGAAGGCCTCCACACAATCCATTATGTCCTTTACACAATCATATTTGGTGCTCCAGCGGTGGTGGCGGTCTCTCCAAAACCTATGGAGATCCCATAGGTTGTGTCGTGCATTCCTCAGTCGCCCCTGCTCCACTACCCTTCGGCTTAAACCCCACCCAGGCAGACGCACCTGGACGTTGTACTTCACCCAGTCGCTCTCTTGTGCAATCCTCTCTTTTACATGAGCTAGCAGAGAAGCTATGTCTATAATCTGTGTGATGTGGGGAACCGGGTTGGGGTTTAGGGAGAACACCCGTGGGTGAGGGCGTGGTTGTTCCATTTAGAATCTGTTTGGGAAAAAAAAAAGAACCAAATACGGCTAAGGAGCAAAAGAAAAAAGAACCGAATACGGCTAAGGAGAAGGAAATAAGCATAAGCATGCGTATAAGCATAAGCATAAGAAGAGGGGAAAATAAGAAAAGAGTGGAAAAAAGGGAGGGGAAAATAAGAAAAAGAGAGAAAGAGAGGGGAATAGAGAAGGGAAAAGAAAAAGAAGGGAAAAGAGATGAAAGAGGGGAAAAGAGCATAAGCATAAGAGAAGGAAAAATAAGAGGGAAAATTTTAGAAAAGAGAGGAAAAAAGAGAAAAAGGGAGAAAGCATATGCTTATGCATGAGCATATGAGCATAAGCATAGGCAAATGCATACGCTTATGAAAAGAGAGAAAAGAGGATGAAAGAGAGGAAATAAGAGAGGGGAAAAGAAGAGAAGGAAGAGGAAGGAAGAGGGGAAAAGAGCATAAGCATAAGAGAAGGAAAAAGAAGAGGGGAAAAAAGAGAAAAAGAGAGGAAAAAAGAGAAAAAGAGAGAAAGCATATGCTTATGCTTGCTCATATGCTCATGCATGAGCATAAGCATAGGCAAATGCATATGCTTATGAAAAGACAGAAAAGAGGATGAAAGAGAGGAAATAAGAGGGGAAAAGAAGAGAAAGAAGAGAAAGGAAGAGGGGGAAAGAGATGAAAGAGGGGAAAAGAGCATAAGCATAAAAGAAGGAAAAAGAAGGAAAATTTTAGAAAAGAGAGGAAAAAAGACAAAAAGAGAGAAAGCACATGCTTATGCTTATGCATGAGCATATGAGCATATGAGCATATGCTCATGCATAAGCATAAGCATATGAGCATATGCTCATGCATGAGCATAAGCATTGGCAAATCCATACGCTTATGAAAAGAGAGAAACGAGGATGAAAGAGAGGAAATAAGGGAGGGGAAAAGAAGAGAAGGAAGAGGAAGGAAGAGGGGAAAAGAGATGAAAGAGGGGAAAAAGAAGAGGGGGAAAGAGCTTAAGCATAGGCAAATGCATATGCTTATAAAAAGAAGAGAAAAGAGGAAAAAGAAGAGGGGAAAAGAGCATAAGCATAAGCATAAGAATAAGCATATGAGCATAAGCATAGGAGAAGCATAGGCAAATGCATATGCTTATGAAAAGAAGAGAAAAGAGGATGAAAGAGAGGAAATAAGAGAGGGGAAAATAAGAGAAGGAAGAGAAAGAAAGAGGGGAAAAGAGAAGGAAAAAAGAGAGGGGAAAAGAAGAAAAGAGAGGAAAAGAGAGAAAAAGAGAGAAAAAGAGAGAAAGCATATGCTTATGCTTATGCATGAGCATATGAGCATATCCTCATGCATAAGCATAAGCATATGACCATAAGCATAGGCAAATGCATATGCTTATGAAAAGAAGAGAAAAGAGGATGAAAGAGAGGAAATAAGAGAGGGGAAAAGAAGAAAAGGAAGAGAAAGAAAGAGGGCAAAAGAGAAGGAAAAAAGAGAGGGGAAAACAAGAAAAGAGAGGAAAAAATAGAAAAAGAGAGAAAGCATATGCTCATGCATCTTTTTTCTTCTCTCTTTCTCTCTTTCATCCTCTTCCTCTTTTCTCTCTTTTCATGAGCCTCTTCATGAGCATAGGGAAATGCATACGCTCTTTTCTTCTTTTCCTCTCTCTTTTTTCTTCTCTCTTTCTCTCTTTCATTCTCTTCCTCTTTTCTCTCTTTTCATGAGCATATGAAGAGGCTCATGAAAAGAGAGAAAAGAGGAAGAGGATGAAAGAGAGAAGAAAAAAGAGAGGGGAAAAGAAGAAAAGAGAGGATGAAACAATGGAAGGAAAAGAGAGGAGAAAAGAGAAGGAAAAGAGAGAAAAAAGAGAGGGAGAAAAGAGAAGAGAGAAAGCATAAGCATACACAAAAGAGAGGAAAAGAAAGCTTTCCTTCCCTCGAACCATGCCTATGCACCAAAATCCTTTTCCAACCCTCAAATCCTTCATCTCCTCACCATAATCACTTTTGAACTCCAAAATCCTAATTCTTCTCACCATAATCACTCTTCAATTCGTAAATCTAATTTCTTCTCATGACTTTGTTATGTTCTAATTCCAAACCCTTACTACTTCCACGGATCCTATTCTACCCTTTGCTAATCTCAAATATTAGCTCATGAGTTTTTGCCTGCAAATCTTGTTTTGAATCCTCTCATGTCTCCATTGCAAGATCACACCAACAAGCTGCAAAAAATCTTGGGGGGGGTCACTCATCATATGTAACCCTATCATGTGAGTTCAATGGAAGGATATTTTTAATTTGTAAAATTCATAAAATTTTACTTACATAAGGGAGTATTTTAAATGATTTTAGAAAAAATAAATAGATTTGTATAGAAAAAGGATACAATTTATTAATGCAAAATCTACAGATGAGGGATTTTACAAATAAGCCTTGAATGCATGTGATATAGAGGGTTTATACATAGTGACCCCTCTGAGCAAAAAAGCACCTTGCACATTGAAGTTCCACCTGAGTATGCAACGACTCATCAATGCGATGGCCACAATATTGCTAACAAAGTAAAATTGTACCAACTACGACAACAAGGAGCAAGGCATGTCGACCTATGGAGTGTTGCTAGATTCTATCCAGTGGATCCTTTGACAATTTCTCCTCCTATGTTTGTAATTTGTCAGGTTTACTTCAATATGTGGTAGAAGGTCTTCAAGGCCTACTTGGCTATTGCCAACACATTGGTCATACTAGTACCAAAGCCCAATTTTCCAAGGTTCACTTATTTGAGATGGAAGAAGAAATTTAAAAACTTACATATACTATGCACAACTAACCCCAGAACAAATAACAAGTTCAACTCTCAATAAAAAACTTGCAGATTCTGAAATTGAGATTAAAAACTATATTGATGCAAAAGAATGGTCACAAGAGACAATTACAAGATTAATCAATCAGAAGACAAAATTGTTGAAAGAGACTTGGTCCCTCCACCACCCAATAGCTCGCTACATTGACTATAAGATTGGAGAAAATTAAAAGAAACCCTCTTGGTTACAAGCATAAGATCAAGGCTATGCAACCAATGGAGAGATTGGCATATGGTGGTGGAGCAAGGAAGTGTAGTCTAAGTGCAAGCTACACAGTATGTTTGTTTTGGACTATTTTGCAATTGTGATGCTTTTCATATAATCATTTAATGGTATGTTTTTTCTAATCTTATCGATGCTTTTTGTAGGAATTTTATGGCGGGGATTATTAGAAGAGACACATCTGACAAACTTTGTGCGGTAAAGAATATAGTGAAGAAGAGAGAACTCATTTCCATTCTTAGGGATCCACGTCGGCGTGCGTTGTGATGTGTAATTTTGCAAGAGGTTGCAGCTAATTTAGGGGACATTGTAGACCCAGTGGAAATTGTCCATGCATGGGATGTTACTGGCATTAGTAGACAAGGGTACTTTATAACTATATATCATTTTTTTGTAAATGTAGCAACCTCTTGATTTAGGGGACATTGTAGACCCAACGGAAGTTTTTGATGCATGGGATGTTACTGGCATTAGTAGACAAGGGTACTTAACTATATATCATGTTTTTGTAAATGCACTTCGTGCTCAAGGTGTAAAGAACCGATTGTTACCAAGAGCAGTACATGTCAGAAATGCAAGAAAGGAAACAAATTCTGTTGTCCAAGATATGCTAGATTTATTTTTACACATTTTAGAGAGCATGATGTTGGAAGGCACAAATGAGATGAAAGGCCAAGGCACCATAAATAAAGGTGGAAAAGCTACCAAGGGGGCAAAGCATACACCCAGCACCTTGTATTACACAGAGATGAACAATGTTTTTTTGGATGTACGCAAGGTCCAAGATGCTATGGTTGGAGTATTACAACATGAAAGCACGGGGTAAGTGACCTTTCTCATGTTTTACTTGAGTTGTAATTTATTTATGATCTTTTTTAGTAGTATAAATTTGAAAATTTTTCCCTTCAAGAAATTAAACCTCGATTTTGATTGAACACTGCTAGATAGAGGAAATGATCATCCTTTTAGTAGTATAAATTTGAGTTGGAATTTATTGAGTTGTAATTTATTTGAGTTGGAAGTGATGCTAGATACTTGATTTGCAATTTATTGAACTTTTTTTATAGTTGGGAAATGTAGAGGGAAAGGGGGAAATAATGCTAATGCTAAACTTGTAATGAGTGATATGGTAGATGATGATGCTGAGAAATGGATGTATTGGAACAATGGAGTGATGAGCTATGCTCCACCCAATAGAGATAAATTCGATGAAAAATGGGATCTGATTTTTAACATCCCATTACTTAGAGTGCAGTTTTGTGTGTGCATGCTGAGATGCAGCTCATGGACAAGATGAATTACTTGCACATTGTATATGTATGGAACATGAAACCGAAAGAGAGAGTGGAAACATGTATTGAAAATCTCGATGCTCTTCTTTTGAGCATAGGACTACAAGGAGGATGTGTGCATGCATGTTTGTAAGTAAGTGTATCTGTTACTTATACAAGCATGCATGCACACATCTACATAACCTAGTGATTTTGTTTACTAAGTGTCTTCCTCCTTGGCGATAAAATTTGTATTACGACTAAGAGGGACAATTTGAATCGTTTGCTTGCTGTCTACTTGGAGTTTGCATATGTTTCCAACTCTAAGGTGAACGTAGCAAAGTCCTCTTTTTTGTATCTTCATTGGAACAATGGAGTGATGAGCTATGCTCCACCCAATAGAGATAAATTCGATGAAAAATGGGATCTGATTTTTAACATCCCATTACTTAGAGTGCAGTTTTGTGTGTGCATGCTGAGATGCAGCTCATGGACAAGATGAATTACTTGCACATTGTATATGTATGGAACATGAAACCGAAAGAGAGAGTGGAAACATGTATTGAAAATCTCGATGCTCTTCTTTTGAGCATAGGACTACAAGGAGGATGTGTGCATGCATGTTTGTAAGTAAGTGTATCTGTTACTTATACAAGCATGCATGCACACATCTACATAACCTAGTGATTTTGTTTACTAAGTGTCTTCCTCCTTGGCGATAAAATTTGTATTACGACTAAGAGGGACAATTTGAATCGTTTGCTTGCTGTCTACTTGGAGTTTGCATATGTTTCCAACTCTAAGGTGAACGTAGCAAAGTCCTCTTTTTTGTATCTTCATTGAAGTGCTGCTCGTACACTGCACTTTCTGATGTTGAGTGCTTGGTGAAGGAGTTTGTCTGGTGCTCAAGGTGGCATTATTTTCCTCGGGAGTATGTGGTCACTCACAAAGTCTTTGGAAGGCGTGGGTATTCAATCTTTCAAAGATATGTGTGATAAGTTGTATAGCAAATGGGTGCTTTGCTTACATCTATAGCAGCCTTGGGCTCAAGTGGCATACTTCTGGATCCAACAGGTCGGAGTATTGGGTATTACTAACAGGTTGGCGGGGTAGCAGGGGCTTCTAATTTCACCTTTTCTGCGATAAGATTTCACAATCTGATGTTCTTCACAAGCTAGTTGCTCTCTGGAAACGATAGTTGGAGGGGTCTACCTAGCAGGGATCCAAATGAATTATGGGCGATGAGTCGCTAGGCTTGAACTATTGGATTAATGGGTTTCCCTTTCACAATCATGTCGCTCCAATCCAGCTCAAACCATGCTTGTGTAAACTCTCAGCGCTAAGGGTATTTTCTCCTGGAGACACTTATGGAATTTCCGTCCATGTTGCTGGAGATCTGTGGAGGAATTATTGCAGTTTTATTAACTTACTGTTGGAGAAGGCTTGTTTATTGTCTCTACCTTCTCACAGTTGAGAGAGCCCTGGCCCACAAACTCTATGTATTGCTGTCATAGGGATCTTCGAGGTGGGTAGTGGGCTATGGCAAGGAATTAAGGAAATTTCATTTGGCCCGGTTGCTATTTTAGCTCTGACCCATAATGTGTGGAAAAGATGGGTGCCTTTTGATATAGTAAGTATTTGGGGGCATAGGCTTTCTAATGTTTGGAAGGCTACACCTCTATAAAGTGGCTTGTGAAACCCATTTCCATTTGTTTTGGGATTGTTTGCCTGTGCACCCATTATGGTGTGGCATAAGGGTGTGGTGTGAACACGGGAACCTCATTATGCCTTGTAAGTGGAAGCAAGCATTTTTTGGCGACAGAGGGAACCTCACTAATCCTCTTCTCTCTCTTTGGCACATTGTCAGAGCTTGTATCATTCAATTTGTCTGGAGTTGTTGGAATATTGTGGTCTTCAACAGGCTTCCTTTTTGGGGACTTTCCCTCAAGGATGTTCAACATGATATTTTGCGGGTCTTAGGCTATTATAGTAGGTGTTCGGTTGTACTCAACTTGTCTTATCGTGCTCTTACAGCTCATCTCTAGAGATAAGCTCTTCAAGATGTAATTTTTTCATTTTTCCCTCACTTTGATAAAGTTCTATTTCTCGGAAAAAAAAGGGTGGCAAAATGTGACATTTATGTTAGAGGGTTCCCCCCCTCCTCGGCATGATGCTCCATCCCTCTTTTTCTCCCCCTCCTTCTTCACACACACACACACACACACACACACACACACACACACAAGCACATTCCCTCACACCCACACACACACATGGATAACAATGAGGAATAATGCTGCGCTTGTGGTTTATGCTGACAAGGAGCAAGGGATTAGAACACGGGTAGCTAGCTGAGGTGGGTGAGCGCCCAAACTCCTTGAAGTGTCGCTACATTGCGAAAGGTGCGCAAGGACTTGAACTCAAGGCAACGCCCATATACAACGTCGTCGGTGGTTGAGGGGCCAAATTCATGGCCTAGAGTGTGCACTGTGAACACGAGGGGAAAAAGAGAACGTTACACCAAGAGAACGTTGAGTGTGTCCGGGGACTGGGGGAGTAAAAGGGGCCGTGCCGTTTTGGCAGAGTTCAAAGCTCACACTACCCCCCCTTGTTTCACCCTCAGAGCTTAACCTTGTCTGGTCTCCTCCATCGCCATAGCTGCTCCATTTTTCTCTCCCTCCCCTCTCATTTCCCACCTTCAGCTTGCCTCCCCTGCTACCATTCCTCCTCCCTTCCCTTCCCTTGGCCATGTTTCGGGTTTTTTGTCCCGGATCCCGCCTCTGAGGACTAGTGGCTCCTCCAGTAGCCTTCCTCTTTTGAAAAGTATGTACAAAGATAGGAGCTCCGTGTCGGAAGCTCGAGGTGGCAGCCGCGAGCCCATCGATAGCAAGAAACGCGTCGAAGATGCCTTTGAGAAGACCTCTCCATCGACATCTAAAGCAGGGAAGGAGCGATTATCGGTTCCTTCCACCTCGACGGCACGGCGTGGAGGCGCTGCAGACACGAGGACTGCTTTTGAGAAGACGAAGTATCCAGATGATGGTATGTGACTTGCTCCTCACAAATGTCAATGACGCCATGGGATCTGCTGGTCAGCATTTCGAGGGTATCAGCACGAAATCTTCTTGCTTGTATAACTTAAGAAATCACGCAAGTTAGAATAGTGGTGGAGAAAAAAACCTTATTTGCTCCAGGCATTATTTGCAGGGATCGCATAGGCATCCCGTAAGTCAATGCATGGAGGTGAATTGTGCTCTGTGGAACTTTTGATAGTACGAGTCTTTTCAACGTTTTTTTCTGCTTCTATGGCAAAGCCTACTTTTTTGGAGGAATTACTTTTACCTTGATCGCCTTTCCAACTTTTATAGCTTCACCAGCTTCTTATGTTGTGTTATGCATCCTATCAGTGTCGTCTCAAATGCCTTTTTTAACAGGCGGAACTTCCATGTTTTTGAACAGTTTAAAATCCTTCACATCAGACATGGAAGAGCTTTCTAATATTTACACACGATCAGAGTCTTGCTATTCAAAACCTCAATGGTGTATCATCCGTGGTTTAAATGTCTCTGCAGTCATTATTTTCATGTAGGTGTGCTGTTCAGATGCCCATGCATACTTTTCTTGCCAGGACTGGATTCTGGCGCAAAAGGGCACACGTTCTCTGTAGGCTGACTGGTCGGTGGAGAGGCAAAACATTCCAGCAGACTTGAACTACCGGTCCTACCAACAGTCCGCCTTTTGACTTCTAAAGCACAGATCGACATCTTTTGATAGGCATTCTGTTCTCCCAGGAGGCTTTCAGAGCCAGATTTCTGTTTCCAGGCGCCCTGTCAGACTGATGCATTGGATTGCTGGATGTGTTCTCCCACACCAAGTTAAGTTCATGCATAGCCCAGGTTCCACTCTGAGTTGGTGAACCAGTTCCTGTTCAGTCCTTGGCATGTACTTCCAGCAGCCTGATGCAGCTTAGTGGTAGGCTGCTTATCTAGCCAGGGCCAGAGGGTATGGTTAGCCCAAAATAAAGTTACACCCAAAATAAAGTTACACCTGGCTGGCCTAGGAGGTCAGGAACTCAATTGGTCTTCCTGTGCCCTCTGTCCCTTGCTTGGATATGTTAAGGGCATGGAAAGACTAGGTCTAGAGAGAGTGATAGGGAGAGTGGTCAATCAATACAATGGCTATCTGCTAGTCTCTAGATGCTATACCGCTCCAAGTGCTTACGAACATAGACCAAACGTCCTCTAAGAAATAGCTACAATAGAGCTTGGAAATCTCACAAGCAAGCTCACAAGGTTAAAATGGCCATTCAGATCATTGTCGTTCTTTCCTTAAAAACCCAAAACTTTTGGCCCATTTAGCACAGAAACTCCTAAGCCTGAATGATCTGACCAACACATCAATAGGCTCAAAAAATCGTTAGGATACGTTGTAATTATCAGTTCCTATTACAACCGAGTTGTATGTAATTGAATACACTAATAACCACTGTTAGCACCCCCAATGCAATTATTACAAGTAAGGCATTCACCTTAAAAATTACAATTAGTTAGAGGTATCTTGAGTTAAAGTGCATGCATCTTGCGATGCAACCTCTAATCGGGTTGTGAATAGTTGTGCATGCTTGGTGTTTTTGAGCCTAAGTTGCACGTTAGGCAGTAGGAGTTCGATTGGGAGAGTGATTGTGTGAGCAGGGAGAGGAGCTTGTACACCTGTTGGAATAGATCCAATGCTATATCTGCAAATCACCCATAGCTTTATTACCAATAAAGTCCTTTCGAACTACATGTTCATTCAAACTTGCAGGGTTCACAACACTCTGTCCGTACAGCGAGTATGTCTAGTTTTGACAGCCCTTTTGACAGGCCAAACCATTGAAAACACAAAAACCACCAGTCTTCCGTTTCAAGCACTCGGACATTGATGAGTCGATATTGCTCAAGAGATTTTTTGACATATGTGAGTGGTATGGGAACAGCCTATGGCTTCTTGTCTCAAAGATCACAAGGTCAGTTGTCATATGGAGGCGAACCATTGTCTTATGCCTAGATTGGCTCCTCAAAAGATTGACATTTCTGCATGGTGTCTAGCACTTGATGCAAATTGTGGTTTGTTTGCTTAGATGTCTTTGAATGATGATGTTGACGTTAACATGCATTTTTGTTGAATACTTTTTATTTTATTGCAATTCTTTAACATAACTTTGAAATATGTAAGGATTGCTTGGCCTTATATGGGCTTTGGTCTTGAAGTGGGGATGTTGTCATCCTTGTCTTGGTCAAGTGGAGATTTTGTTGGGTAGGGTTTCCTTGAAGATATATATATGCTTTTTGTATTGAGCATGTGGTAGGTTTTAGCATTGTAGGACACGTTGCTGTGGGGAGGATCTTTTGAATTTTGCTACGCTTTTATCTCATAGAGATTTGGGCATGATTCAAACCCCTTAGAGCATGCCATTGCTTTAGGCGCGGTTCTCCGCAGAGATGAAAATTGTCTCTAGGGGTTAGAAATCTGGAATTTTGAGAACTAAGGCTTGGTTGTTACATTTTGTGGACACCTTGTATTGTTTGCACCACTTCATTCCCAAGATGACAACTTCATTCCCAAGATGGCATTCGCTGCCAATGTTATTACATGCTAACCTTGTTTACTCCTAGCTTTACGTCGAATCACGGGCGTAGGCACATAAAATCACCTCCCAGCCGATCTCGGTGGTAGTAGTCAGCTTTCTCTTCTTTTTTTTTTCATCGTTACGTTGAAGCTCTTGCGTACTTAATTTCCACCAAGTCCCAGATTTCCCTAGATGGATCTAGTATGCTACATGTCTCCATTTTAGGGTGCCTCCTTAATGCATCATTTACCCCTCTCTTGGGATATCATTGAAACCTTAGTCTTAGATCCACCTAGTCTAGTGCCATGTCACCCTCACCAAGGACCTTGACCTTGATTCCTTTTTGATCATTTACGTGAAGCCCAAACAAATATAATACAAACATTGATCCTCTAAAGGAAAATGTCGACTGACCCTTCCGAGGTCATGTTACCTCGACTTGAGCGTAACATTCCTTCCCTCTTTAGGCATCAGCGTCCTCGATGATAAAGTCTGAGAATACTCTCCGTAAGTGGTATACGGATTCCCAGGTAGCTTCTGATAGAGGTAAACCATGCCATGCAACCAACATCGTGGGTATCTTCCGATTCCTTAGCCTTAGATCCACCTAGTCTAGTACCATGTCACCCTCACCAAGGACCTTGACCTTGATTCCTTTTTGATCATTTACATGAAGCCCAAACAAATATAATACAAACCTTGATCCTCTAAAGGAAAATATCGATTGACCCTTCCGAGGTCATGTTACCTCGACTTGAGCGTAACATGCCTTCCCTCTTCAGGCATCAGCGTCCTTGATGATAAAGTCTGGGAATACTCTCCGTAACTGGTATACGGATTCCCAGGTAGCTTCTGATAGAGGTAAACCATGCCATGCAACCAACACCATGGGTATCTTCCAATTGCGTACTTGCATTGTTTCTCGGTGCAGGATTCCTGTTGGTTTGCGTCTTGCATTATCCTCTATCTCTTGAAACAAAACAACACCTCGATTAGTGAGTCACCTGAATGCAAAAATTTCTTTAAACGATAAACATGAAACATTGGGTGCACCTTACAACCCTGTGGCAATTCTAATTTATAGGCTACCTTGCCTATTGTTTTTAGAGTTAACCACATGGCCTACAATATCGAGGCGATAACTTAGCACACTCTCCGTAACTGGTATACGGATTCCCAGGTAGCTTATGATAGAGGTAAACCATGCCATGCAACCAATACCGTGGGTATCTTTCAATTGCGTACTTGCATTGTTCCTCGGTCCAGGATTCCTGTTGGTTTGCGTCTTGTATTATCCTCTATCTCTTGAAACAAAACAACACCCTCGATTAGTGAGTCACCTGTATGCAAAAATTTCTTTAAACGATAAATATGAAACACTGGGTGTACCTTACAACCCTGTGGCAATTCTAATTTATAGGCTACCTTGCCTATTCTTTTTAGAATTAACCATGGCCTACAATATCGAGGCGATAACTTAGCACACTCTCCTGCAGTCAAAGACTTAGAGTGCGAAGGAACTCTGAGAAAAATTTTTTCTCCTTCCTTAAATTCTCTAGCGGATCGGTTTTCATACGCGTACACCTTAGCTCTATCCATAGCTTGGCGGATGTTAGCTCTCGCAAGTGCTAGCATCTCCCGCATGTGAATCACAAAGTTCGCGGCACTCGGCACTTTCTGAGGTACTCCAACTGTAGTTGGGTTCGCTGGTCTATAACCATAGTTTAGCTCAAACGGATTGAACCCTGTAGAGAAATGTTTTCTATCATTGTAGGCAAATTCTAACAATGGCAACCACTCGTCCCATGTATGTTGCCTCAATGACACATATGCTCTAAGCATATCCTCTAAAATTTGGTTGATTCTTTTCATCTGACCATCCGTTTTTTGATGATCCCCACTACTCATTCCCAACTTAGTCCTTAGTGTCTCAAACACCGCAGTCAAAAAATGACCGGTAAATTTGACATCCGTGTTTGACACTATGGATTTGGGTAATCCATGCAAACGAAAGATATGTCTAATAAATAAATCCGCCACTTGCGGGGCACTAACAGACTCTCTAGTTGGAATGAAGTGAGCCATCTTGGTAAGACGATCATCCGTTTCTGAATGATCCCCACTACTCATTTCCAACTCAATCCTTAGTGTCTCAAACACCGCAGTCAAAAAATGACCGGTAAATTTGACATCCCTGTTTGACACTATGGATTTGGGTAATCCATGCAAACGAAATATATGTCTAATAAACAAATCCGCCACTTGCGGGGCACTAACAGACTCTCTAGTTGGAATGAAGTGAGCCATCTTGGTAAGACGATCATCCGTTTCTGAATGATCCCCACTACTCATTCCCAACTCAATCCTTAGTGTCTCAAACACCGCAGTCCAAAAATGACCGGTAAATTTGACATCCCTGTTTGACACTATGGATTTGGGTAATCCATGCAAACGAAATATATGTCTAATAAACAAATCTGCCACTTGCGGGGCACTAACATACTCTCTAGTTGGAATAAAGTGAGCCATCTTGGTAAGACGATCAACCACCACTAGTTGGAGATCATCCGTTTCTGAATGATCCCCACTACTCATTCCCAACTCAGTCCTTAGTGTCTCAAACACCGCAGTCCAAAAATGACCGGTAAATTTGACATCCCTGTTTGACACTATGGATTTGGGTAATCCATGCAAACGAAATATATGTCTAATAAACAAATCTGCCACTTGCGAGGCACTAACAGACTCTCTAGTTGGAATGAAGTGAGCCATCTTGGTAAGACGATCAACCACCATAAGGATAGAATCATATCCACTTTGTGTCGTAGGCAGACCTACAATAAAGTCCATGGAAATGCTCTCCCACCTACCCAGTGGTATCTCCAAGGGCTCATTCCCAATACTTATTCCCAACTCAATCCTTAGTGTCTCAAACACCGCAGTCCAAAAATGACCGGTAAATTTGACATCCCTGTTTGACACTATGGATTTGGGTAATCCATGCAAACGAAATATATGTCTAATAAACAAATCTGCCACTTGCGGGGCACTAACAGACTCTCTAGTTGGAATAAAGTGAGCCATCTTGGTAAGACGATCAACCACCACTAGTTGGAGATCATCCGTTTCTGAATGATCCCCACTACTCATTCCCAACTCAGTCCTTAGTGTCTCAAACACCGCAGTCCAAAAATGACCGGTAAATTTGACATCCCTGTTTGACACTATGGATTTGGGTAATCCATGCAAACGAAATATATGTCTAATAAACAAATCTGCCACTTGCGAGGCACTAACAGACTCTCTAGTTGGAATGAAGTGAGCCATCTTGGTAAGACGATCAACCACCATAAGGATAGAATCATATCCACTTTGTGTCGTAGGCAGACCTACAATAAAGTCCATGGAAATGCTCTCCCACCTACCCAGTGGTATCTCCAAGGGCTGTAAAAGTCCGAGTGGCTTCACCTGCTCTGCCTTACTTACCTGACACGAAAAACAACGTGTCACATATTCATGAATATGCATAAAGTTTGGCCTTTTCTGGATGCCAGGTCATCCTTTTCCCCGGGTTTGAATACATGAGCCTTAGGCCAAAGGCTCTGGACGAACTCGTCCACCTTTTGAGTTTCTCTAATCTCGGTCATTAGAGCACTCTCTAATACCGTGAAACTCATGTTATGCATAATGCGTGACAACGCATCAGCAACTTTATTATCCTTCCCTCTTTAGTACCGAATCATCAAATTAAACTCCTGCATGAGTTTTGCCCACCATGAGTTCTGCCCACCTAGCTTGGTGGCCTCTCAAGTCAGGTTGTTTACAAAAATGTTTCAGAGTATCATGATCAACATCAACATAAAACTTTGATCCATACAAATAATGTGTCCATGTTTTCAAAGCATGAACAACAGCATACAACTCTAATTCATGAGTTGGTCAATTTCGTTGAGAGGGAGAAAGCTTCTTGCTTTTAAAGGCTACTGGCCTCCCCTCTTGGAGGAGAACTGCTCCTACCGCAATGCCACTTGCATCGGTTTCAAGGAAAAACGTTTCTGGGAATCAACTAATTTTAACACCGGTCCTGAGACCACAACTTGTTTTATGGTGTTAAAACTTTCCTGTTGGTTCTGTCCCCATATAAAAGGTACTTTATCTGAGGTCAGATCAGTCAATGGCAATACTATTTCGGAATATCCTTTGATATATATGCCTTCGATAAAATTGAATTGGACAAATCCCAATTGTAATGCATCTAAGGCAAGTCAATAGGCGAGCTCAAGGAAATCCAGTGGATTGGATATAATTTTGGAGGAATTTGGCAATGTGATGCCAAAAGAATTTGGTGAGGAATTTTGCAATGTGATGTCAAAAGAACTTCCTAAAGGATCATCGCCTTCGATAAAATTGAATTAGACAAATCCTAATTGTAATGCATCTAGGGCAAGTCAATAGGCGAGCTCAAGGAAATCCAGTGGATTGGATATAATTTTGGAGGAATTTGGCAATGTGATGCCAAAAGAATTTGGTGAGGAATTTGGCAATGTGATGCCAAAAGAATTTGGTGAGGAATTTGGCAATGTGATGTCAAAAGAACTTTCTAAAGGATCATCGCCACGGAGGCATGTTGACCATATCGAGTTGGTTCTAGACAGCATGCCACCAGCGAAGTGCCATGTTTTCTCTCTCTCTCTCTCTCTTTAAATATTTTCCCCTTGTGTTGGTCTCCTTTTGGGATCTAGTGTAAGAAAACAATACAACGTCTGTGCTCAACAGATAACAGGATCTCGTACGTAAGAGAGAAAAGTAGATACTATGGCGAATAAAAAATTTGATTACTGTAGAACTGAAACAATAGATGGCGCTACCTCCCAACCGTGCGCTCCTGTGAAAGAAGCTTCGATGGCCAGCTGGAAGCAGTAGAGGACGGAGGCTGGATGCTAAGGAATCAAGGTTGTTGTAGCTAGTGATGAAATGGGCTTCACGGGCTTGCTCTTATATAGCCACCACAAGTAGTTGGTTAGACCCAATTGGGTGACCGACCCAGCCCGCCCAAAACGGTCAACTGGGGGTCAGTTCCAAAATAGGCCATTGACCACACGATAGAGCCGGTGCGCAAAATAGAGCAACTAACCTACGTAGTTCGTTCGGCCCAGAGCCATTCGGGATCATCTGGGGCTCCAAACGGGCCTCGCAACCCAGCGCGCTCAAAACGGTCAACTGGGGGTCAGTTCCAAAATAGGCCATTGACCACACGATAGAGCCGGTGCGCAAAATAGAGCAACTAACCTACGTAGTTTGTTCGGCCCAGAGCCATTCGGGATCATCTGGGGCTTCAAACGGGCCCCGCAACCCGAGAGTGGGCTGCCCGAGGAAATGCTCCATCTACCCTCAGTGCGGTCAGTCATGGGATGTCTTCTCGCACTTGCATGTAGCCTAGTTGGTGGTGTGCCAAATCTATCTGAAGCCATCTAGCCATCAGGCCACACATGGTCCCCATCTGGTGTCCAAACCAGGACCTACTGCAAAGCGGTCAAACTCTGAGGGATTGGCCAAGTCAGTATCACAGCCACTTTCTTTGGATCCATTTCTACCCCCTCAGGAGTAATTATGAATCCTAAATATTCAAGTCTTACCATACATAGTATAGTTTTCTTTTTATTTATATAAAGACTGGCTTTCCTCAAAGTACTGAACACTATTCTTAAGTGTTCGTAATGCTCAGCAATACTTTTGCTGAATATAAGAATATCGTCAATAAAGTGTACTACAAACTTTCCGATATACGGACGTAGTAAATCGTTCATAAGCATGACGAACGTAGTTGGAGCATTGGTAAGTCCAAAGGGCATTACCAAAAACTCATAATGTCCAAACCTGCTTCTAAAAGCGGTTTTATGTACACCTGCTTCTAAAAGCGGTTTTATGTACATCCTTGGCTCTAATATGGATATGATGGTAGCCACATTTAAGATCTATCTTACTGAAAATTACGGCCCTTTGTAATGCATCTAGCAAATCATCGATCCGAGCCATCGGATACATGTGCTTAATAGTGATATTATTCAATGCTCTGTAATCTATACAGAGGCGAAAAGTATCATCTTTCTTCTTCTTTAATATCACTGGCGAAGCAAAAGGTGAGAAACTTGGTTGAATCTGCCCCAACTTGAGGTATTCTTCCAATTGTCTTCGCACCTCCGTCTCTTCAGTAAAACTCAACCTATAGGGAGGTCTATAGGTTCTGCCCGCGGGATTAGTTCAATCTTATGCTGAACATTCCGCTGTGGAGGTAACCCATAAGGTAGCTCATCCCTAAAACAATCAGAGAACTCCTCTGCTATTTGATTAACCAACTTGGCCATCTCTCCATTTTGAGTAACATCAGTGCTAGCCGAAGAATCATCAATCGGCTCTATCGATGCTGTACAAAGAAATAAAAACTCTTCTTGAGCTTTTCGAATTGTCTTCGCACCTTCGTCTCTTCAGTAAAACTCAACCTATAGGGAGGTCTATAGGTTCTGCCCGCGGGATTAGTTCAATCTTATGCTGAACATTCCGCTCTGGAGGTAACCCATAAGGTAGCTCATCCCTAAAACAATCAGAGAACTCCTCTGCTATTTGATTAACCAACTTGGCCATCTCTCCATTTTGAGTAACATCAGTGCTAGCCGAAGAATCATCAATCGGCTCTATCGATGCTGTACAAAGAAATAAAAACTCTTCTTGAGCTTTTCGAATTTCCATTACGGAAACCAACGGTCCTTGAGGTATTTCTTTTTCACCTCATAAGACATATAGCACATTATTCATCTTGAATTGATAAATGTGCTTTTTCCAATCTATGGCTGGATTCTTCCTAGAATGCCAAGCCTTATCCAGGGCTATGTCTGCATGAGCAAGCTTAGTCATTTCAAAATCAAGCTTCTCAGCATAGTCCTCAATTTGAAGCTCCAACTTGGTAACCCTTTGGTCCCATACTTCAGTTGAACTTCCATCTGCCATTCTGATTGTATATGCATAGTCAGATGGACTAGTGTTTAGTTTCAGTCTCTTTACAAGCTTGGAGTTAATTACATTGTGCGTTGATGCTGAGTCAAACAACACAATGACATCATGATTAGCTACTTGCCCTTTCATCTTAATTAACTAGCCGAAGAATCATCAATCGGCTCTATCGATGCTGTACAAAGAAATAAAAACTCTTCTTGAGCTTTTCGAATTTCCATTACGGAAACCAACGGTTCTTGAGGTATTTCTTTTTCACCTCATAAGACATATAGCACATTATTCATCTTGAATTGATAAATGTGCTTTTTCCAATCTATGGCTGGATTCTTCCTAGAATGCCAAGCCTTATCCAGGGCTATGTCTGCATGAGCAAGCTTAGTCATTTCAAAATCAAGCTTCTCAGCATAGTCCTCAATTCGAAGCTCCAACTGGGTAACCCTTTGGTCCCATACTTCAGTTGAACTTCCATCTGCCATTTTGATTGTATATGCATAGTCAGATGGACTAGTGTTTAGTTTCAGTCTCTTTACAAGCTTGGAGTTAATTACATTGTGCGTTGATGCTGAGTCAAACAACACAATGACATCATGATTAGCTACTTGCCCTTTCATCTTAATTAACTCCATATCATTAAAGGCTGTATACCCCGTTGCTGCGGGCTTTGATAGGATATTATCAGGTCTCTTTACAAGCTTGGAGTTAATTACATTGTGCGTTGATGCTGAGTCAAACAACACAATGACATCATGATTAGCTACTTGCCCTTTCATCTTAATTAACTTCATATCATTAAAGGCTGTATACCCCGTTGCTGCGGGCTTTGATAGGATATTATCAGGTGCACTAGTTATTAACCTCTTTACAAGCTTGGAGTTAATTACATTGTGCGTTGATGCTGAGTCAAATAACACAATGACATCATGATTAGCTACTTGCCCTTTCATCTTAATTAACTCCATATCATTAAAGGCTGTATACCCCGTTGCTGCGGGCTTTGATAGGATATTATCAGGTCTCTTTACAAGCTTGGAGTTAATTACATTGTGCGTTGATGCTGAGTCAAACAACACAATGACATCATGATTAGCTACTTGCCCTTTCATCTTAATTAACTCCATATCATTAAAGGCTGTATACCCCGTTGCTGCGGGCTTTGATAGGATATTATCAGGTGCACTAGTTATTAACCTCTTTACAAGCTTGGAGTTAATTACATTGTGTGTTGACGCTGAGTCAAACAACACAATGACATCATGATTAGCTACTTGCCCTTTCATCTTAATTAACTCCATATCATTAAAGGCTGTATACCCCGTTGTTGCGGGCTTTGATAGGATATTATCAAGTGCACTAGTTATTAACCTCAAGCTTGGAGTTAATTACATTGTGCGTTGACGCTGAGTCAAACAACACGATGACATCATGATTAGCTACTTGTCCTTTCATCTTAATTAACTCCATATCATTAAAGGCTATATATCCCGTTGCTGCGGGCTTTGATAGGATATTATCAGGTGCACTAGTTATTAACTTAGCAACAGACACACATAACAAAACATGTACTGACCTTTGAGAAGATCCCGCTAGCTGAATCTGCATCTGTTCTGCTCTGGGACTTCCCTCCATTTCCACGTCGCATTTTGAGACCAGCATCTCAGCCATTCGACGATCCTTGTTTCGTGGACAATCTTTCCACTGATGAGGCTGAAGGCATTCAAAACACAAGCCTTCTCTCGCTTTTTCCCTTTGCTGTGGTTTCACCTGCTTGGCTTGACCACTAGGCTGTGAGGCACTCCCTTTGCTAATCCACTTCTTCTTAAATCCAATTTTCTTTGGGTATCCATACCGAGTCCCAACCTGCACAAACCCACTTGGTCTGTTCCCTTTTGCATCCTCATAGTTCAGGGCTATGGCAATTGCTTCATCTAGCGTGCTCGCATACTTAGCCCGAACTTCCATCTTGATTTGGTCATTCAATCCAAAGGTAAAATCTTTTACTTGGATTGACTGAGGTAGAGGTTCATCAACCTTCATTACACTTTCTTTGAACTTATCAGTGTATTCTGCCACTGATAAATTTCTCTAACAAAGGTTTCGATACTGATCCCAAGCTCGGGATGTGTAGTAGATAATTGGAAGATTATGAACATTTCTGGATCATTGTAAATATTCTAAGTCAAAAGAAGCAATATGTGAAGGGTTCGAAGTGCAAATTCCTTGAGTCATGTCCAAAACATTTCTGGATCATTGTAACTATTCTAAGGTTCGAAGTGCGAAGTCCTTGAGTGAAAGTTGCTTCAAGTTGGGCACACCGGACGTAGTCTTTCTTGATGATGTTGATGTTCGACACATTGTACGTGTTGCTTGAATTTGGATGGATGAGGTCTTTCTTGATAATGTGCTGGTTTCTAGTAGATTATTGGAAGATTATGAACATTTCAGGGTCATTGTAAATATTCTAAGGCAAAAGAAGCAATATGCTAAGGGTTCAAAGTGCAAATTCCTTAAGTGAAAGTTGCTTCATGTCCAAACATTTCTGGATCATTGTAAATATTCTAAGGCAAAATGATCAATATGCTAAGGGTTCAAAGTGCAAAGTCCTTCAGTGAAAGTTGCTTTAGGTTGGACACACAATATTTGGTCTTTCTTGATGATGTATGGGATCAGGTCATCAGAAGAATATGAACATTTTTTGATCGTTGTAAATATTGTAAGGCAAAAGGATAATATGCTAAGGGTTTGAAGTGCGAATTCCTTGAATGAGAGGTGCTTCATGTTGGGCACATCATACGTGTTGCTTGAATTTGGATGGATCAGGTCTTTCTTGATGATGTGCTGGTTTATAGTAGGTAATTGGAAGATTATGAACATTTTTGAATCGTTGTAAAATATTCTATGGCAAAAGAAGCAATATGCTAAGGGTTCGAAGTGCAAATTCCTTGTGTGAAAGTTGCTTCATGTCTAAGCATTTGTAACTATTCTAAGGCAAAAGAAGCAATATGCTAAGGGTTCAAAGAGCAAAGTCCTTGAGTGAAATATGCTTCAGGTTGAACACACCATATGTGTCACTTGAATCTAGATGGATGAGGCCAGGTGTAGGGTGGCTTAAGTAGTGGTCAATTCGTGCGCGTGCGCGTGCACACATGCATGCACATGCACGCAGGCACGCACATACATACATACATACATACAATGTATGTGTGTGTGTGTGTTCACACTCACGCACACAAGCGCACACATATACGTACATGCATGCGTGCGTGCATGTAATGTTGGACACACCATATGTGTCAGTTGAATATAGATGGACAAACATTTTAACAAGATTTGTCAATAAATAAGTAAATGGGAAAAAATTACACACAACACATAGATGCACACACAAACACAGATGCACATGCACACGCACACATGTACGCACGCATGCAAGGGCGCACACACAAGATATATAGACAGGTATGTGCGTGTGTGTGTGATCAATTCTTCTCTTGGTGTTGCTATTGGAATCTTGTATCGTGCTCGTACCATTCGACTCTTTGAGCACTCTTCAGTGAACGTTTTTCTGTACTTTCGAGCTTCTTTGCTTCGGTCTACAGCATCTTTATTCCCTTGGAGACCTTTCTTAGGCTCAGTTGGAAGTTTGTTATTACTGTTTCTACTTTTGAGTAGTAGCTGTCCAACTCTGGGACAGTTGTTAATGTACATCTTTCTTAATGCAAAATTTCTTAAAAAAAAAAGAGTGTGTGTGTGTGGAGGGAGAGAGAGAGAGAGAAAGTTGCATTAACATCTTTGGGAGGCCTCGTAGGTCTATGAGACAAAGTATTGGACTGAGGCAAAGGGCTCGCTAAGGCCTTGGCTGAGTGCTATGCTAATAATCTCAAAAACTCAAACACTCAAAAAAACTAGTGCTCAAAATAGCCATGGTGGCTCTCTGGTGGGATGCGAAGATGTCTCATATTTGTGTCTGTCAAAGTCGTCTCTTGCTGTGGTGGGGGCATGGTCTATGTGATCTTTGTATCCGATGACACCTTAGCTCGGACGGTACCTCAGCTCGGACGGTCCCTTTGAGGAGGGATGAGATATGGTGAACCTCCATCGTACTTGCTTTGGTCACCCTTTGCATTGTGTGTGGTCTTTGCATCTCTGGCTCAAGAGTGACACCTCCCCTCGAACGGTCCCTTTGAGGAGAGTGGAGATAGGCTAAACCTCCATCGTACTTGCTCTGGTTACCCTCTACATCGTGCGTCGTCTTTGCATCTTTGGCTCAGCCGCTCCGCATCCTCTCTTCTCGCTGACTCTCTTGTTAGCTATCTCCTCCTCTACTGAACTATGTCTCGGGGTTGACTCAAATGCTTAGAACTTTGTGACATGTCGCTGTGCTCGATCTATCTCTATGTGATTTGCCACAAAAGGGCTCTCTCTGTGGCACCATGTCTCCATCACATAGAGACCAATAGAGATCTGGTCATTAAAGTGGATCAGCCGTGTGCCCCTCTGCTCGGACGCTCCCTTTGAGGAGAGTTGAGATAGGCTAAACCTCCATGGTACTTGCATTGTGTGTGGTCTTTGCATCTCTGGCTCAAGAGTGACACCTCCCCTCGAACGGTCCCTTTGAGGAGAGTGGAGATAGGCTAAACCTCCATCGTACTTGCTCTGGTTACCCTCTACATCGTGCGTCGTCTCTGCATCTTTGGCTCAGCCGCTGCGCATCCTCTCTTCTCGCTGACTCTCTTGTTAGCTATCTCCTCCTCTACTCCACTATGTCTCGGGGTTGACTCAAATGCTTAGAACTTTGTGACATGTCGCTGTGCTCGATCTATCTCTATGTGAATTGCCACAAAATGGCTCTCTCTGTGGCACCATGTCTCCATCACATAGAGACCAATAGAGATCTGGTCATTAAAGTGGATCAGCCGTGTGCCCCTCTACTCGGACGCTCCCTTTGAGGAGAGTTGAGATAGGCTAAACCTCCATCGTACTTGCTCTGGTTACCCTCTACATTGTGCGCATCTTTGGCTCAGCCGCTCTGCATCCTCTCTTCTCGTTGACTCTCTTGTCAGCCATCTCCTCCTCCTCTACTCCACTATGTCTCGGGGTTGACTCAAATGCTTCGCTGTGCCCGATCTATCTCAGTCTCTTGTTATGCGATTTGCCACAAAAGGGCTCTCTCTGTGGCACCATGTCTCCATCACATAGAGACCAACAGAGATCTGGTTATGAAAGTGGATCAGCCGTGTGCCCCTCTTGAAAGTGATAGTGGTACCGTTCTCGGATCTCATAGTAAAGTGGGCAGGCACATAGGAAATGCTAGTGTGCATAGCTTGCAGATCCGTTGCTCTCTAGGCATGCCTGTGGCTCTCGTTGCCTTGATCCTCTACGTGCGCACCTGTCTGATGGCAATCCTCAATGCATGTGAGACTTGTTTGTCCTCTAGATTCTGGGTCTGATGGTCACTCTATCCTCTGATACTCTCAAGAAGTGATCGTGGTAGAACTAGATCTTGTTGGGGAACTCTTTGTTTCCTCTCCACATCCATGATGTATAGAGCTGGAGAAGAGGATTCTATCCTCGCGACTCTTGTGAACTGAACTGCACTTCAAGAGGGGATTCTTGCATTTTCTTAGATCTTAGACTTTCTCAATCTACCATAGGATTAGAGGTTGATATATATGATAAACGTGAACAACCTGAATATAGTGGTTTACACATTATAAAAATACCTCACATTGACTCAAACATTTCTGATTTGGCAAAATATTTGGGCAGAAAAGAAGTTTTGTATTGATCACTAGGAGACAACAAATGCAGCCTGTATGTGAAGAAACGGAGAACCATGAAAATCAGTGTTCAAAACAGTAAGTCGCCAAAGGGTAGGTCCAGTAGAGGAGAGTACATCTTGACACGAGATCCTGTGTTGGAGAAGATCCACTACTTCACTTCATAAGGGTTCCTCTTTGACAGGGTAAATAGGAGGGAGGTCATGATTCTGCAAACAGCCAGAAATCTCTCTGTAGCTGAAGTTCTTGGCATGTTCATCAGCTTCTTCCTGTAGTTGAGAGAGGGCCTCATTGTAATTATGGATCTGTTGGTCCAGCAGACGCTTTGCCTGCTAACATGAAAATCTTTCCTATTAGTTGACCTCTTAATTTTAAACATTAGTAACATTGTTTTCCAAACCAACATGAGAACACTTCAATGGCACTAATCACATCACTTTGAAATTGGTAACAGTTTCTTGATATCCAGATGGCTCACAATGCTTGGGTAACCCTGAGGGTTAGCCAAGAGGAGTGAGGAGTTTTGAGGGAGTCCCCAAGGAGGATTGCCTTCCACAACCTGAATCTGGATGTACTTCCAAACTTTCCTGGCTTCGGGGCATGTGATGAAAAGATGAAATATGTCTTCCTTTTTGGAGGGGCATGTTTTGTAGAGTCCAGACCTTTACCTTGGACTCCAAGAGCCAGAGCGTTTGCTATAATCTTGTAGCTGTAGTTGAGCATTGTGAGGGGTCTCAAGTTTCTCAGTTGGGTTTTTTCCCCTTCCTTGGGAATAAGTTTATAACTCCTCCATTTAAATGGCCAAGGAGGGAACCACATGCCAGGTTCTCATTCCAAACTTTGAGGAGACATGGACCAACTATGTATTAGAAACATTTGTAAAATTCACATGGGTGCCCATCCTCCCCAAGTGTCTTGCCTTCAGTCATGGCAAAGGTTGCTTATTTTAGTTCTGGAAGAAATAGGTCCTTGTCAAGGTAAACTCTGTCATCCCTGGCACTGTAACCTTTCTTGTCTTGGCCCCTCCTGCACTTCCTTCTTGCTTCTGTGGTGTTGTTGGTATCATTGTCAACATTGCGAAGCATGCCTTGAAAGTGGTGTCTTATGTACTCCAAGTTTTCCTCAATTGAGGCCATTGCCTTTGTTGAGAAGGGGGATTTCCTCTTGGGTTCTCTTTCTCCTGACAAGTTTGAAGTTTTCTTTAGTCGGTCTATCTATTTTCCTTGACCACCAATCCCTGTAGTACACCTTGGAATCTAGCTTGATTTGCTCTTGTACCCTCAGTTCCTTCCTCTTTGGTACCAGTTCTTCTTGGGCTCAAGAGTCTTGTGATCTAGTCTTCTCTTCTAGGTCCTCAATAGTCTTTTTGATGCTATCCATTCTCTTGGCACGTATTTTTTCTTGCTTTTTAAAGAATTTCTTGATGTTTTTGATAGCACTCAACCAAGCCTCTTTAGCTGACATGTCAAAGGAAAAGGCGTTTGCCCATACTTGCGTTATCTCTTGTTGAACAGACTTACGAGAAATGAGTTTGGGGTCTGCCTTGAACGAGGAAGGGCTCTTTCTACCTTTGCCAAAATCAAGTGTTGTTAAGATAGGTTTGTGGTCCGAGAGAGCTAGTGTAGAGAAAGTTGTAGTCTTGGAGGACGTTGTCCAATGTCTGTGAGAGCAAGCTCTGTGAGATATATATATTCTGTCGAGCCTTGCTTCTCTTCTAGCCTCCCCATTTTGTCAGTTGCTCCAAGGAAATACTCCTGGGATACTTGAGTCTACCAGTTGGAGATTTTCCTTCAGTTCCTCCCAAGCTAGTAGGAGCTCAACCCCTCAGAGTGGAGCCCTTCATTAACCACTTGTCACTAGAGAGCTCAACCATATTGAAGTCACTTAGCATTATAGTATCTAGTCCCACTCCGTTCAGTTCCTCCCAAGCTAGTAGGAGCTCAACCCCTCTCAGAGTGGAGCCCTTCATTAACCACTTGTCACTAGAGAGCTCAACCATATTGAAGTCACTTAGCATTATAGTATCTAGTCCCACTCCGTTGAGTTCCTCCCAAGTAACTCTTCTTGACTGTGCACCTCTTGGGGCATAAGTGTAAATGATATGTTTTTGATGCTACAGGACATGGAGATCCATCTACCATCTTGATCAGTTTGGCTATCTAGGATCCCCTCACTGAGATTTGAGAATGGCTGTGCCACCTTTACCATTTTCATGACTAGTAAAGAACCAGAGTCTTCTTTTGTCTACCTCTTTAAGTCTTTGTTCAAGAGTCTCATTAGTGACTTTAACTTCTTGGAGGGCGAGAAAGGTTGGGGAGAGAGCATTTGGTCTAAGCCAAAAGGCAAGTTCGTGTCCTCTCATAGGATCAGTTAGGCCGCAGACATTTAAAGAAAGGCAAGAAATGGGTTTACTTACCATTCTTGTTTTTTCCCTTTTTGCCTTGAGGGCAAGTTTCTTTGGGGGGGTATTCTGACCCTTTATCTGGGATATTCTTCTTTTATTCTGAATAGTGGCTTGAGCTACAATTTTGGGAGCGCTCTTTGCAGCTGTGGTCGTAGGCAGCTCTTTTTCTGAGTTCTCGGCTCAGAATCGCTCATGTTTGAATCTTTTTGGTTTACCTCATCCTCAAACTCTTGCGACTAGCCTGGCTTGACGTCTTCATTTGTGTTAGCTTGGTCTATCCACAGTTCAGTCTCTTGATCAATTAGTGGGTCCCAGAAGAAAGTTGCTTCTACACTTGGAGTGCGAGGAGGATGCCGAGAAAAGTGGGGGAGGGATAAAAAAGTCCTCCTTTAAAGCTTTGAAGTATGCCCTTGTAAGAGGTACCCTTGTGAGAGGGCCTCTGATCCTTTGCCTCTTCTGTTGGGGGAAGAGATTTTTCAGTTTTCCAGTCGCTCTAGTCTAAGGGGTTCTTCCTCCGACGCCTCTGTTATATTCTCCCTCTGTCAGGGACCCACGGTGAGAGACAGATCTTGTATTCTTAGATCCATATTTCTCCTATCCATGTTGTAATCATGCAAACAACCAACGGGACTAGCAATCCCAGGACTAGCAGTCCCATCAGTCGGTCTGTTGACTGTCAGTACATTTCAAAATGCTTCTTCACCATTCTTAGTATCAACTAAAAGAGAGGTATCTATCTCCATCTTTGAATTGCTAATGGAACCGAAGTCAGGTTTGAGGGGGGGGGAGGGGAGCAAAGTGCGAGTGTCTTAGGTCAAGGGAGTCGCCACCAAGTCTATCTCCATCTCCATCTTTCATCCTCAAGCGATTTGGCAAAATATGGAGTCGTTTCTTCCCAATTCCATAGATTTTCCTGCCTTTGTACAACCAAGGAGTCTTTTATCACTCAAGGTAGTAATTTGATCACTTTGTAATCCAAGAAAGATAATGAAAAAAGTATGCACGATCTTAGATATGAAGTCTTTTATCTATGGTGTATCGACCTTCGGAATTTTTAGAATGATTGAACATAAGCTGAAAACAAAAAGCGGGGAGTTGAATTGCCTTTTTTTCTTTTAGTTTCAAAAGAGAGTTTGATTGAGTATGCATGTGCTTTCCAAGTTAGGAATGTAATTTTGCATCTTTGTAGGAAGCGGTACATAAGTGTAAGGGTAAGGGGTCCTTTTAGTTCTTTATGTTTTAAATGAGAGAGAGAGAGAGAGAGAGAGAGAGAGAGAGAGAGAGAGAGATTTTATTCCTGTTTTTTGGAAGATTTTGTTTCTTGATTTGCTTGTTTAATTTTGCTTAGTCACCTTTTTCCTTTCTTCTTCCTTTCTTGTTTTCTTTATCTTTTGTTTATTTGACGTATTTTAGTAAGCACTGGGTTTGTCCAAGAGATTCCACGGGTCTTTAGAAACCTAGTATAGCTGCTCATGCTTGGGCACTAATGACGACATAAGTGTTGCTTTGCTTGCTAAGTATGTCTTCCTTTTGTTTCAAAAAAGTTTTTATTGCCTCTTTTTTCTTCTCTTTCGTTTTCTCTTTTATTTTTGAACTTTAGAACAAAAAATCTAAATTTGTATGATTGGATATATTCTAGTCTTACAAAGGTATATATATAGATCCAACCGTATGATACGGTTGATCTCATCTCGCTCGCATGAGAGAGAGAGAGAGAGAGAGAGAGAGAGCATAACGACTAGTACATACAAAGATGGCTATAATATGTGTGTCTATTAAGAAAACCAGTATAGCTGCTTATGCTTGGAGTGGATGATGGCATAATTGTTGCTTTCCATGTCTTCCTTTTGTTTTTCAAAAAATTTTGTTTCCTCTTTTTTCTTCTCTTTCATTTTCTCTTTTATTTTTTGTGTAAATTTTTGGACTTTAGAACAACAAATTATAAATTTGTACGATTGGATATATTCTAGCGTTACAAACGTGTATAACGGGTGTGTGTGTGTGTGTGTGGATAGACATAGACGTAGACGTAGATAGACAGACAGATAGATAGACAGATAGATAGTGTGCGTGCGCGCGCACACACACACAGAGTATCCTCTCTCTTCCCTTTTTAAAGAAAAGGTTTGCTAGCTACAGCCAACGCTTATGCAGTGGAATAAAGAAAGTCTTTGTTGTGATAGATCTCACAACAAAGAACTTTGTAGGCCGACTCATGTTGTACATGTAAAAATATCAGTTATCACCAGAATATGTCCTTGAAGTTCTAATCAGGAATTTTATTAAATTACTGTCCCATACAAGTAGGATATGAGAAAAGTCACAATAATACTATTGTTCTTTGTAACAAATCATTGTTCATATTCTTTTTCTTAAGTGTGAATGATCCTATATTCTGCTAAATGGTTGGTTGCTGAGAATGGTCTAATACTCATTTCTTCTGCAGTTAGAGTATACATACATTTCATTTACTGGCATACCAGTCATTCCTTATAAAATTTCTTTGAAAATCTAAAAACAAAATAGTTTGCATTGAGGGTCTAACATTAAAGTCAAGAGTTAATTGAATTTCACTATCATACCAGTAATTCCTTACACGATTTCTTGAAAATGAAAAAACAATATAGTTTGCACTACAGAAATTTACTTCTCTGGAAGGTTTAATAATTAAAAGTCAAGAATTGTATGCTTAGTTACTATTTGTTATCATTTCATGCCACAATTTTGTTGTTTCTTTCTTTCCAAAATATTCTCCAATCCTGTTGATTAGCCTTCTCCTTCAGTGCTAGCCTTCATCATGGCTGAGTCTGCCCTTCACCTCCGGAGTGCCGACAGAAACTCAGTACGAAGACTTTGTATAAATGGATGCTCAAGTATGTGTGGGTGTGTGGATTTGTATGTGTGAGAGCATATTTTTATACTATGGTCTACACCCACTGTTGGGCGCTGATGACGTCAGTGGGGATGTCATAGTAGCTAGTCCCTGCTATGCATGATGGAGTTTATGGTTTTCAACCTTGTGAGTGACTATCATGAGATTGAAACTGCACTATGTTGTGTTTTTAGAGGATGAGTTTGGGAATGTTCCTGGATTCATCTAGGTATATTCTCCAATCCTGTTGGCTTAATCAGATAGTCTCTATTTGTTCCCTTTTTAGTTGGTATGGCATAATTGTACATAAACTCAGGAGTGCTGAGGAAATTTGGCAAGCGTGATCAATATTGAGCAAACTAGGTTTTTCGGTAATCCCATATGTCTGATGTGATCAATATGGAGCAAACCGGGTTTGATAATCCCATACTCCGTGAAGAAATAGCTTTTTTTAATGCAGAAAGATTTCAGTGTTGAATGCAATCCCATCTTAGCCATCCCATTTGTCATCTTTTGCTTTGGATTTTGATCTCAGCCCTGACAATCTTTACATGGTACCAGCCTGCACAACAGATTGTTAGTATCTGTTCGATCCTTTTTAATTGAGGGGCATCCCGTACGAAAACTTAAGATTGCTAAGGACATTTGGCTAATGTGATCAGTAATTGAGCAAAATAGTATCTGTTCGATCGTTTTTAATTGAGGGGCATCTAGTACGAAAACTTAAGACTGCTTAGGACACAAACTAGATCTGGTAAATCCCATGTGTAGCTTCCATGATTTTGATTAAGGAAAGAGCTAGTTTTAGGCAGAAAGATTTCAATGTTAAATGTGATTTCATTTTTAGACACATCAAATCATTAAAATTTTTCTTTTAAAGGAAAGGCTGGCAGCCTCTTTTGCAATGCTTTGAAAGAGCCTTTTTGATTCTTGAACTTGTTTCCTTGACTGAATAGCTGCTTCATATGCCTGATGAGAAGCTATTTGAGGCAGCTTGACTCTTGAACATCAATAATATTCTTCTCACTCATTTTATGGTCTTGTCATGGAAAGGCTAGTTGCTTTAAATGGATGCTGTCTCACTTAACGGCTCAATCTTTACGCATTTCTGCAACTATGGCCTTTAGGCATTTAACTGTTCAATTGCACCCTCTTGTGCGATGAGAATGCAATTTTAAATTTTTTTTTTATATTGCTTATCCTTAATGCCTTCTATCTCTATCCATTGGGTTACGGATTTCATAGGTCTGACTTTCTTGTTTTCTACGCAGGAGAAGACTCAGAGACGGACAGTGAAGAGTCAGATGTTAGTGGTTCAGAGGGAGATGACACTTCGTGGATTTCCTGGTTCTGCGGTTTGAGAGGCAATGAATTTTTCTGTGAGGTGGATGATGAATACATCCAAGACGATTTCAATCTGAGTGGGTTAAGCAGTCAAGTGCCTTATTATGAATATGCCCTGGATCTCATTTTGGATGCGGAGCCTCCTAATGGTAATATTTCTCATCTTGTGTCTTGAAGCCCTTATTGGAAGGCAGGGTCTTTGAAGATTCCAATGGGTTGGTCTCGCCTCGTGCTTTTGAGAATGGAGGAAATTGTGAATCATAAAGTCATTATTATATAACAAGTATAGCGGAAGATGGCTTTTAAGCTTTGCATGTTTGATAAACTACTACAATCTACAATAGAGATAGGTGCCAGTTATGTGGGTCTGTAATGAAGATTTACCGAATTTCATCTGGCTTTTAGCACCTTCTGTGTGCATATTGTAGCATGGACGTCTCGATGATGATAGAAGTGTCAACTTCAGTTCTCATGAAAAGCTCTATCACATACATGCAATCGATAAAACCTAATGGCAGCCTGTGCTGTTGGCAGAGGTTTTAGGTGGTTCTATCCTTTGCAGATATGAAGTATCTTTTGTGTGTTTGATTCTATGATACGCAGAGCAGCTGATGCTCTCCAAGCCTGTAGGGCTTGTCAATCAACACACACTGCCTTTTACAGATGCAGACCTAGGGCCCTCATCACCTACCATCTCCACAAATCTGCATTTTTTCTTCGGCTTGGACTCGAGTCTGCAACCAATTAACTACTAAATTAAGTCAGCAATACCTAACATCCCTTCTCAAGCTGAAGCAGTTACCAAGCTTGCTCAGATGTGGATTATGAAGCACACTCAAACAAGTATGGATCAAATGAAGATCATAGAGGCTACTGGAACTGAGAATCAGCAGGTGATCAAAACCGTTTTCTTCTTACCTTGTGGGAGCAGTTGTTGAAGATCCAATACTACTACTATGGTAAACAAAACCTGCTCATGCTGGAGCTATACCACCACAAAAGAATTTGAAACTTAACTGGACCCAAGATAACATAACGGTAGACAATTGCACTACAGTCATACAGGTAATTGCTCTACCTCTAGGCTCTGAGCAAGGTTCAGCAAAATTGTCATTCACAAAAGTTGTAAACTCTCTCTGTGGCTCTTCTTGCACATAGCCGTTATGACCTCTTCCGCTGCATGTCAGGATTGTTGAAGAAGTGAAAGGAAAGCATGAAGCTGAACACAAAACGAGAGAATGCTCGCTTATGGAATGAAGAAAGGTGAGGTCCATATGTAGGCACCTCTACATGAGCCACCAAGCTCCACAATCATCTCCTCAATCATCTCCTCAATCAGCTCCTAGAGTCTCTCAATCATCCTATGTGGCATCTACCACGACCTAACAGTGCTTATGGGCACCTAACTGTGCCTCTAGCACACACACATAGAACCCAAGGTGTGCCTGGGGCATACACCTTGAGATATCCCATCAAACCTCCCCTCAAGGGAATGCCTCAGGCTATGTCAAGGATACATCTAGTCTCATAGTTTCTCATGCCATCTCATGGTGGTCAAGGATAAATCTATGGCTAGGATCTCATGCTAGCAAGGTTTCCAAGGGTGTGAAGTAAACGAAGGGATACATAAGACCTTCCAATGGTTATCTCCCTTGCATGTACATGCACACAATGTCTGCAGGAGGTACCATGGAGGAAAACACATACACATGGCCTACATCATATGGTGTTCAGAGGTGTTTACAAAGAACACGATAGTTTATTTCATTAATTTTGGAGGACTATCCAGGCAGAGTACCATGACTTAACATAAAAGACAGATCTAGAGCATATATGGAGATGGTTCAAAAAGCATAATCATCATAGGAGGCCTCATCTTGTGGAGGCACATCAACTGAAAGTAAATTGGCAGTTTCTGGTTTTGTAGTTGCTTCCTTTTTGGCCTTACAAAACTTTTCATGGTGATTGTTTTTGCCACAATATTTGCAAGGATTGATCTTGAAGCAATCTTTTGAGAGGTGATTAGTCTTTCCACAATGTTTGCAAGGTTGAAACTTGCCCATTTGAGTTTTTATGGCATAGGCTGTGTCATTGTCTCTCCAGAGTTTCTTGTGCCTTTCTTTTTCTTGAAGAGCAGTAATAAGACCTTCAAGAGTAGGATTAGGAAGATTTTTCAATGTGGTAACAACATGATCATAATCTTCAGGCATACTTTTGAGCAATACTGCCATTGCATCATCTGTAGTGATTGGAGAGTTGATAGAAGCAAAAGCGGCTGTTGCGCGGGTCTGTGGGCACCATTGCCTAATTGCTCTGACGTGGAAGGTCACCCATACGAAGGGTCTCTTGGGCAGAAAGGGGCAAAATGGAGAGGAAGGTGAAGAAGAAGAAGAAGATGACATGGCATAATTGGGCTCAAGGAGGATCATAGTGCTCTGATACCATGTTGAAGAAGTGAAAGGAAAGCATGAAGCTGAACACAAAACAAGAGAATGCTTGCTTATGGAATGAAGAAAGGTGAGGTCCATATGTAGGCACCTTTACATGAGCCACCAAGCTCCACAGTCATCTCCTCAATCATCTCCTCAATCAGCTCCTAGAATCTCTCAATCATCCTATGTGGCATCTACCACCACCTAACAGTGCTTATGGGCACCTAACTGTGCCTCTAGCACACACATAGAACCCATGGTGTGCCTGGGGCATACACCTTGAGATATCCCATCAAGGATTTCTTTAGTGCATAGGAGCCTTCATCATTATTTTTCAGCTTGTCTGACTTCTCATCCAAAAGTTTCTGAAAGCACCACTTCTCTTTTTGTTTTCCATGATAGCAATTGCCACAAGCAGAAGACTTGTCATCCTTTTTCAGCTTTCTTGCAAGAACCTCCTGCACTAGACCCTGTCTTTGATGTCTTTATTCATAGAACAGCAAGTCTATTAAGGCATTCAAGCTCTTGTGTAGGGATAACCCTTAGTGTTGTGACCGACGATGGGTAAATGCCCTGCAAACTAGTTAGAAACATTGCAATTGCATCCTCATCACTAACTTCTGCATTGATAGGCCTAGATCCTGGCCCAAAGACCTCCCAACAGGCGCCTTACTGCAGCATACATCTTGCCTCTGTCCAGGCCTCTTGCAGCCTCTGGATCCTTTGCTGCAGGTCCGTACAGCCCCTGAAAACAGCCCGTACAGGTCCATACCGTTGCTGATGTCACCTGCCATGTCATCGCATTGTTCCATACCGGATTTCCTGTGCAGATCTGCTCCACCTTGTCTCTGACAGCCTGCTGGCCCTTCCGTACCAGATCTGTCTTTCAGGAGAGCTTCGATCTGCCAGGTACTCCCTTGAACCTGCTGCCCACATGTTGCAGCCCCATGCAACATGGCAGCTAAACTGCTGCCGGCTCACCCCCCATGCTCTCTTCAAATGGGGCTTACGAATGGAGAGGTGACAATACAATTCTAACAGCTCACACCCAGAAATAGCAACTAGCTTGGTTTCTAAAAATTTGCCCATGATCCCCCTACCTTGTCAATTATTAAATCATCTTTAGAAGTCAATTTTAGGGTTGACTAGACATTTGGAGCCTAAAAATGTAAGCTAGAGAGAGCATTAGGCACCCCAAAGTTTGCACACGAGCTCTGTATAAGTGCGCAATAGTGACTGGAGTGCGGCACCTACAGGGGAGCACATGTTGGAGCTGATAGATTGCGATTTGGAAAAACATTTAAGGATGATGTGGAAAGAAGTGTGATTCATCCTCTCTCTCTCTCTCTCTCTCTCTCTCTCTCTCCCCCCCCCCCCCCTCTCCAGCTCCTCTAAGCCATCACTGTGCCATGGTGTGGAACAAAATCCTGTCCCCCCTGCTCTCTCCAACAGCTCACGGCAGGGAGCCTTGATTGTCGCAGGCCTCTTCCAGGCGCCGTGTGCAGCCCTTGAGAAGTGCGCAACATGCGCATTGCCTTGTAGGGTCCCTACAGGGCCCCCGACGTGCTCCAGGTGCCACGGATTCAATTTACACTTTCAGCATTTGGGGAAAGCAGGCCCTGGAAACAGCCATGGCAGCCCTACCAACAGGAACAGGTCACAAGGGTACCTCAGATGTGATTACTTGCCTCAACAAGATATGCCTCGTGCTGATATAAAAAATTGACATCTTGGATGTTGGGGTAAAGGCACTATGGCCACCCCCGTAGAGTTAGTACACTTAAGTACAGTTAGTACTTTTATTGTTAAGTACACTAAGTACGGTGTACTTAGTGTTGTAACCTTATCCATTGATATAAAAGGTTGACTGTGTGCTAGGGGAGGCACACACATACTTCTTATCCCCACACTCTTGTGTCTACCTTGTGTGTCGGTGTGCTCTCTCTTTCTCTCTCTTTCTCTCTCACTCCCACCTCACAAGTGGTATCAGAGCCTGAGCCTGCCCATCTCCCTCCCATTCGTCTAGCAACAGCGCCTTCAAGCCAGCAGCAGCCTAAGCTGCTGCATTTCGTCGCCAGCAGCAGCGATCTGTTGCTTCAGCAGGGCCGGCAGCATCCAGCGCAGCCAGCGCTAGCAGCCAGTGAGGCCAGCCAGCGACAGCAGCGCCACCAGCGATGCCAGCAAAAGCGGCCAGCGTCGCCCACACAGGCGACGCCTTCAGCTGGCCGCCAAGTCGCCACATAGGCGACGCCTCCAGCGGGCCGCCAAGTCGCCACATAGGCGACGCCTCCAGCGCGCAGCCAAGTCGCCTCACAGGCGACACCTTCAGCAGTCCGCCGTCAGCTCGCCACATAGGCGAGAAACCCGCATCAGCCCGCCAAGCCTACGAGCTCCCGTGAGGAGTTCTCCAACTGCTCCGGCAGTGTTACAGGTATACGTGCAGCCTTCGAGCTCATTGTGAGTATTACTGGTATTGGGGGAAGCAGATAACAGTCTATGCCTACTGTGTGAGGAAATCCTCAACATTGAATTGCAGAATCAAGGGGCTTTTGTAGCTAGTGCCAAGTATTGGCTTGTATACGCACGCATTGCGTTTATCCTCCTATTTGGAGTTGATTCTTGCAGGATTCGTATGCATTTGTTGACCTACGGGACAGTGGAAGATGCATCGAGTACTACATTGTAGACTTGAGCACTGAATGTGCCAGTCAAATTGGGGGTTTTGCAATTGGATGCATATCAGTGCGGGGGGATGCAATTAAATGCCTTACAGTGGTCAGTGAAGCGGTAAATGCACTCAAATTCTGAGAATTTTTTTTCTTCCAGTCAAGGGGCTTTTGCCTAAATCCTACTCTAAACTGTGTTATACAGTTTTAGTGGTATCTTGAAGCTTGAAGTTGACAGGTTTGAACAGTCAAACAGTCATTTACTGATTCTGTACTTTCTGGTACAGTCAGGTACTGTTCTGTATCAACTGTGGGGCTGATTACAGTCATTGTACAGAAGTACAGAGTGCAAAATACACTGCTGTTTTTCACTGTAATTGCAGGGCAGATGCTGCTTTAATATCAGAGTACTGCTGATTGTACAACAGTGCATTTAAGGATGCAAACACAGTTGCCGTTCGGATACTGCAGCAAGCAGTAAACAGTTATAATTCTCTGTTTAATTGGGAGAAACATTTGCAGGTACAGTTCCTGTTGTTCCGCTGCAGGAATTAAATTTTTTGAGCACAGTTCAAGTGCCTGTGTGCACTTGGTTTGCAAGGAGTCAGGCACTCAAGTGTGGGTTATATTTTCTTGCTGATTGTAATGGCTTCATCCTCGGAGTCCTCTCTTCTTAATATTAAGAAGTTGCAGGGTGCTGCTAACTACCCAATGTGGAAAAAGATGGTCCTGAATGTGCTAATCCTCAGGCAGTTTCATGCTCCTATTATGCACAAAGGTGTGAAACCCACTGGCACATCTGATGATGCTTGGGCACTGGCCGATCTGTCAGCAAAGTCCATAATTGAATTGTCACTCCATGAGAGTGTTGTTTGGAATGTGGATGGTGAAAAAACAGCCTGGGGTGTGTGGAAAAAGCTACAGGACACATATGAGCAGCAAAGTGTAGCCACAAAGATATATTGGTTGTGCAAGTTCTTCAATCTGAAGATGAAGGAAGGGACCTCCATGGATGCACATCTCAATGAGTTTAATTCAATTGTTACTCAACTTGCGAATCAGAAGTATGTGGTGGATGAGGAAACCAAGGGTATGGCACTCTTGATCTCTCTTCCTGAAAGTTGGGATACATTCACCACAGCTGTAACAAATGCAAACACTTTCATAAGTTTTTTAGATATCACAGGGCTGATTTTGCAAGAAGAGCAGAAGCTGAAAGCTCAAGATGCAGTAAAGCCTAACAATGCCTTGAATGCAAGGGGGAGAAGTCAGCAAAGAGGCAAATCCCAGGAAAGGGGAAAAGGCAGGAGCAAGTCCCGCTCCAACAAAGATGTTGAGTGCTACTACTGTGGCAAAAAGGGACACACCAAAAAGCAGTGCTTTAAACTGAAAAATGATAAGAGAGACAAAGCCAAAAACACTGATGCGTCAGATTCAAAGGCAATTGTACCAGTAAGCAATGGCAAGAGCAGTGTGAAGATTGAAGAGCTTCATTCTACACACGGTTATGACAGTGAGGGAGAGGTTCTATTTCTCTCTACTTTGGATGCTCATTCTCTCCATGCAGGAGATTTTGCAGACATGCACTCTTGGATCATTGACTGAGGTGCCTCATTCCATGTTACACCTTACAGAGAATTGTTTGTCAGGTATGCAGCAGGCAGTAATGGAGTCGTGTTTCTAGGGGATAATCATGCATGCAGTATTGTCGGTGTTGGAGATGTCAGGCTTGTATTTGCTGATGGTACTCAGCTTATGCTTCACAATGTCAGGCATGTACCCGAAGTCAAGAAAAATTTGATTTCTACTGGCATGTTGGATGATGAAGGTTTTGTGACCAGCTTTGGTCATGGTTTCTGGAAGGTCACCAAAGGTTCCCTGGTTGTTGCCAGAGGTTCTAAGGTTGACACGATGTATACTCTTCATGCTAAAGTATGTAATCATACTAATATTTATGCCACCGAGCTGCCGAATATTTCTATGTGGCATAGCCGGATGGGACATATGAGCGTAAGTGGAATGGAGCAATTGGCTCGCCTTGGCTACTTACCGTCTCTGAAATTTTCTGATTTAAAGTTTTGTGAGCACTGCATATATGGTAGACAATTACAGTGTCCTCATAAGAGGAGATTAGGACATAAAGATGCTCAACTTGAGCTTGTGCATACAGATGTGTGAGATGCCTAGTCCTTCACTTGGAGGTGCACAGTACTTTGTTTCATTTATAGATGATTCCACAAGGAAGGTGTGGGTGTATCCTCTTCGATTGAAGAGTGATGTCTTTCCAGTGTTCCAGAAATGGCTTGCTATGGTTGAGAACCAAACAGGTGAAGGGTTAGGAAGGGGGAAGAAGAGCAAGAGGGAGAGAGTGAGAGAGAGAGAGAGACTCAAATGTGCGGGTGTGAAGTGATGAGCCACACCACAAACTCATTAGTTTTATTAGGATTAGGTTTTACCCTATGACTGTCTTAAGACAGTCATAGGTGTCCTATCTTTAATAAAGGGGTGGCAATGTGCCTTTACCCCAACAACCTCCCACCTAAAGGCCAATGTGCCTAAAGGGGAGAAAAGAATAAAAATTACAGCAATATACAGTTACTGTATACAAGACCATAAAATAAGAATGGTCTTATCCTAATCCCATGATGTGGCGGCAATGTGCAAACCGCTCTGTAGGCAAGCTCTTAGTGAGCAAATCTGCAGGATTATCATCAGTGTGCACTTTCACAAGCTCGAGTCGCTTGTCTTCCAGTACCTCCTTGATGAAATGATATTTCACATCAATGTGCTTGGTCTTTTGATGAAAGACCGGATTCTTTGCCAACATGATAGCACTCTGACTATCACAATGCAAAACTGGCATATCTCCTGTAATGCCCAAATCTCCCACCAGCCGAGTAAGCCATATTGCTTCCTTGCAAGCCTCAGTGGCTGCAACATATTCAGCTTCAGTGGTTGACAGTGCAATGCATTTCTGCAACCGAGACACCCATGATACAGCACCTCCTGCAAATGTGAAAATATAACCGGTAGTAGACTTCCGGTTGTCTGCATTCCCTGCATAGTCTGAATCTGTAAAACCATGCACCAATGCATCCTGCCTACCATAGCATATGCACAAGTCTTTGGTACCCTTGAGATACCTCAAGACACCTTTCACTGCTTCCCAGTGCCTCTTGCCTGGATTTGCCATATACCTGCTGATGACTCCCACCGCAAAAGCAATATCCGGACGAGTGGCAACCATGGCATACATCAAAGAACCAACTGCAGATGCATACGGAACCTTGGCCATTTCAGCCTTATCATCATCTGATCTGGGGCTGTCCTTACTACTGAGTTTTAAATGTGGAGGCAACGGGGTACTAATAGACTTCCCCCCCTCCATTTTAAACCGCTGCAGTACTTTGTCAATGTACTCCTTCTGTGACAGAAACAAAAGTCCCTTGGACCTGTCACGAGTAATCCGCATGCCAAGAATATGATTTGCATCACCCAAGTCTTTCATGTCAAAAGACTTATGCAGTTGTTTCTTCAAAGCACTAATCTCATGCTGAGATTTACTGGCAATAAGCATGTCATCCACATATAGAATGAGTAGCATCAAACTGCCATCCTTTGCCCGTTTGGTGTACAAGCAATGATCGGTCTCACACCTATGATACCCTTGGGACTGCATGAAGGCATCAAACTTCTTGTACCATTCTCTTGGTGCCTGTTTGAGTCCATACAAGCTCCTCTTGAGCTTACACACAAGCTGCTCTTTCCCTTTAACAGCATATCCCTCTGGCTGACTCATATAGATCTCTTCATGGAGATCTCCGTGAAGAAAAGCTGTCTTCACATCCATCTGACATAAATGTCGTCATGAGCAACAAGAGCTAACACTGCTCTCAAAGTAGTCATCTTGACTACAGGGGAAAAGTGTTGGAGATAAGTGCACACTAAGTGTACTATTTCTTAGTCAAAGTCTAAGTCTAAGTCTAAGTCTAGTCTTTATGTCTTGAGTGTGTGCCATGTGGCACTTCTACAATTATCCCATAAGCACTCTTGCTTTAGGTCTTGTACTTTGGCCCATATATTCAACGGGTCACATCATTGTAATGCATCAGTCTAGCTTGTGTCTTGTCTACACTCTTCTCAAGGTATTTCTAGTCTTTCAGTCTTGTTATTTCATTTCCAGTTTCTAGTTCTAGTTCTTGCTTCCATATTCCAACATGGTATCAGTGCTTTCCTTATAATTTAGGTGGAGTGGCAACGAAACAAGGCAATGTTGTATTCTGATCCATGCCATCTACAATAAGGCACATGTAGTCATCGTTATCCGAAATAGCTTGCTCCTTCCAAAATGCATATTTTTGTCTGGAATGTCAAATAAGGTCATGATGAGATTTTTAGTTTTTTTTGTATAATTCCCTTTGATTTGGATATCTTGCACTCTCAATCGCTCGCTTTAAATCATCACAGACATTGCACTTTGACATTTTTTGCCTCTTTGGGATTTTAACATATCCAAAGTTTTTCTTCCAAAGAGTATACTTCTTCCTCTTCTCTCCCCTCAGTCTGCCTTTTCTCAGATCTCTCTCCCGCTGCAGATCTGCGCTCCCTCTTCACATTTTCCCCTCTTTCTGCCCCGCCATTGCGCTCCAGATCTACGCGACAGATCTGTGTGTTTCTGCTCCAGATCTGTGCCAGATCTGCGCATCATTTCTGCCGGATCTGAGCTCCAGATCTGTGCAAACCTGCTGTCACTTCTGCACCCGCTCCTGCTGTCGCTCCTGACAGATCAGCGCCGTCCGTACAGGCGTCCGTACTCCGCTGACCGTACGCCGCCTGTACTTCGACGTCGTCCGTACGTACCTGCACCCGTTGTACCAGTTCAGGTGGCCTCTACTGCTGCAGATCTGCCTGCCATTTCTGTCCTGATTTCGTGAGCTGAAGGAGCTGCCCACGACTTTCTGAAGCTGCTGCCCGTACCTTTTCTGTTCGAAATAAAGGAGGAGCTGAAGCTTTTTTATCTCTGCCCAACCTGCATTCAGTTCTGCATTCAGTTCTTGCTAAGGTACTGTACATTGTCTCTTTCAGTTTGCTGAGCAGTCTTTTTTAATCCTCATATCTGCAAACTGCTGGTTCCTCCTGCTTCGATGGGCTGTCATATGCTATGGCCCTGACAAAGTGGTGAGAGAACTGGCTTCTGGGATCTCTTCTTCTCATTTATTTCTACAATATTGTAAGGGAATAGACACTGCCCTTGCATCCTAGCAAGAGGTAAGACCTTCCCACATGGCATCCTCCTCTCATTCTCTCATATCTATCGACAAATTCAATGGGTCCAACTTTCATACTTGGCAGATCAAAATCAAGTGCCATCTTATGAAAGAAGGCCTTTGGGACATTGTTCACCGTGATGCTCCCAAAGGTCCATCTGAGCAAGTTGTTGCTGCCAAGAACGACAAAGCCTATGCTATCATATTGCTCGGCCTTGGAGATGATTACATTCATCACATCTCCGACATACAGTCTGCTCCTCAAGCATGGATCACTCTGGATACTCTTTTTGGAGCCCGATCTAAAAACTCTAAAATTGCACTTATGATCTCATTCTTTGATCTACATATGCAGGAAGGAGCTACTATAGCCTCTCATGTTAATTATCTTCGCAGTCTTATGGTTCAGCTTGCGTCAGTTAAGTCTCCCATCTCCGAAGATATTGCTATTGCTGTGCTTCTCAAAAGCTTACCTGACTCCTATGATACTCTTGTCACTACCTTCAAGTATCATAATAATCCTTCTCTTGAGGGTATCATCAATGCTCTCCAAGAGGAAGAAAGAACTCAACAACGAAAGGTAACTGACACTGCATTTTTAGCAAAGAAAGGAAGTTCTAAGGTAAGAAAGCCTTGCACCCATTGTGGCAAAACTAATCATATGGAGAAGGACTGTTTCAAGGCTCATCCATGCACCATTTGTGGCCGTGATAATCACCGGGAGAGGGACTGCTACTCCAAAACCTCTACATCAACCCCTGCATCTACCTCAGCCCATGTTGCTACAACATCTCCATCAGCTGATCCTGCTGTTCCTTCCTCACATGATGAGAAGTGGGCTTTCTGATTACTTCTATGTCTTGTCTACCACCTTGACCACCGATGATGTAGGTCAAGGGGTTCTAGTGTCTTGGTCTTTCTGTTTGTCTATTGTCAGTCTCCTGTCTATCTAGTCTTATCTGTCTGTCTATTTGTCTATCAATCTGATTGTGTTTTAGATCCATCTTGTTCCTACCCTTGTGGACCCATATGAGGATATCACTTGAGGAGGGGTGTCTCAGGATCTTTTGTCTGTCATGTTTTCTATCTTATCTCTCCGTCTATCAGTCTTTATGTCTGTCTTCTAGTCTTTTCTTTCTGTCTTACTCTTAGTGTCCACTTAAGGAGGGTGTTGGAGATAAGTGCACACTAAGTGTACTATTTCTTAGTCTAAGTCTAAGTCTAAGTCTAGTCTTTATGTCTTGAGTGTGTGCCATGTGGCACTTCTACAATTATCCCATAAGCACTCTTGCTTTAGGTCTTGTACTTTGGCCCATATATTCAACGGGTCACATCATTGTAATGCATCAGTCTAGCTTGTGTCTTGTCTACACTCTTCTCAAGGTATTTCTAGTCTTTCAGTCTTGTTATTTCATTTCCAGTTTCTAGTTCTAGTTCTTGCTTCCATATTCCAACAAAAAGATCTCATCAAAGTCAATGCCCTTCTCCTGCTTAAATCCCTTGGCAACCAATCTGGCCTTATACCTCGGTAAAGCATTTGAATCCACTTTGACTTTGTAAACCCACTTGCATGGCAAAACCTTTCTGCCTGCAGGTAGCTGCACCAAGTCCCATGTATCATTTTGAAGTAGGGAGTCCATTTCTGACTGCATGGCTTTCTCCCACTTCTTTTTCTCTGTTCTTCCCATAGCTTCCTTGAAGCTGGAAGGCTCACCACAATCTGTCAGCATGATAAAATCAGCCACATTATTGGCTCCTGGAACAAACCTGACAGGAGGCCGTTGTACACGGGTGCTCCTCCTAACAAAATGTTCCGGATTAGGCTGCTGTCCAGCCTAATCGTCATGCATGACGGGTGGCTGTACCACCATATCTGGCTGTTCTACAGCCCCATCTGCTGGCATATCCAGTGGTGCATCATTGGCAAAATTATCTGGCTGAGTTTCAGCCTGTATACCCTCTTGAACAGGGTTATCTGCAGCAGCCTGCTGCTGCATATAAATGGGCATTCTTTGCTGTCCAACATCATCATAAATAACCCTCCTGTATTCCACAGGTTGCACGGGTTCCTTG